>NC_092873.1:312037466-312345341 GCF_028372415.1 Notamacropus eugenii | reverse complement strand
TTAGAACCAAAAGGGAAAACCACAAGAAAGACAAACAAAAGAGATAATAGTCTACTTCAATCTGCATTCAGACTCCATGGTTCTTTCTCTGGATGTACATAGCATTTAAGGAATTCCCATTTTAATCAACTGAGAAAGGGACATTAGTTCTATCCTGTGGGTTCATTTTACAGATTGGGAAACTGAGGCCCAGAGAGTTGAAATGAACCTTTCCAATATCACACAGGTAACAAATGGCAGAACTCCAGGTTTTCTGACTCCCAGCACCCTTTACTGTGGGACAGATGGCATTCTTAAGGTGCCACTGTGGATCTCCTGGCCCATCTGGGACATTGGCAGCTGCATCGGTTTCCTCTTCGGTGCCTGCTGTGGCTCTGTGACTCACTCCTTGGCTACTCCCTCCCTCCCCAGCTATTCTGTTACTACCTGAGCACAACAGACCTCCTTCATTCCATCCCCGCCTCACTGGGCAGAAGGGACGTCTTCACTTTCTTGTTTTTCTTCCAAACAGACAGAAACACTGGCTGAGTGTTCTTATGGCCAGGTTCAGCTTTTCCATCAACACCCCACCCTTTCCTTTTCCCTGGAGAAGTTTCACTCCCTGAGCACCACCCTGAAAGATAGACCACAAAGGAGAGACTGTCCAGGGGAGACTCCAGCCTTCAGCCTCTCCCCATCTGTCTTTGCTCTCCTAAGTGTCCTTCACACAAGTCTCTGCTACAGGCAGCAGATCCTATGGCAATAATGAAAGAAAGGAGGCAGTGTGTACCCCTGACCAGAAAAGGGAGGCACCCTTCGCTCAAGCCAGGGTTCTTAGGACTCCTAGAGCAGTTGGCTCTATTAACTTAAGGAGGTTCCTGTGCTTGGGTTTTTGAGAGTCATCGAGTATGCTGGGGAAAGGGCAACCTCACAGGAGGGCTTGCCTTCAAACTTGAATCCCCAAGACCTAATGGGCTTTTTCCCTCTGGTCTGAATAGGATATAAATAGCTCCTTGTCCTTTTACCTCCTGTTTCCAGTTACAAATATTTGTAAAGAGGGTAGGGAAGGAAAGGCTATGAATATTCATATAGCGTTAGGCACTGTGCTAAAGCACTTTTTACAAGTGTTATATGGTCCTTACAACAATCCTCTGAGGTAGGTAGTATTATCACCCTCATTTTACAGTTAAGGAAACTGAGGCAAACAGAGGTTAAGTGACTTGCCCAGGGTCATACAACTTCAAATATGTGAAGCAGAATTTGAACCCAGACCTTCCTCCCAGCTAGGGACTGTGTCCAGTTGTCCTGATCTCTTATCTTGCCACTGGACTCAGATGGATCCAGAGGAGAAAGCCTCACAAATCTGATTCATTTGTAAGTCATGGTATCACTGTCCTGATTTCATGGTAGTCTTTGAGAACAAAAGACAAGCAGCAAAAACAACCTATCTATGCATTGCACTATCAGCACATAGTAGGTACTCAGTCCTTCTCTCCTTTATGCCTATGCTGCCAAAGACTCTGGTCTTACATAAATTAGCTGACTCAAGAGGATAGTCATTATTTCTTTGGGGCTTGTTATATCCCGAACTAAGTATTTATTCTAGGAAATATCTACCTTTGGAGGGGTTTCTTGCTAGCTGGTTTGACTTCCTTGGGCCTCAGTTCTCTCCTTTGTGAAATGAAGGGGCTGGACTCCACAGCCTCAGAGATCCCATCCAGCACTTAAGTCTATGACTCAATTCATCTGTAAAATGGGCTCATTAGCCTTTAAAGTCTCTTTCCAGCTCTGGATCTAGAATCCTATGAACTATAGAATGTTAGAGATAGAAGGGAGGGACTTCAGAAGGCCTTAAATTCAATTCCTTCACTTTAGAGATGAGGAATTTGATGCCCAGAGATGTCAGATGCCTTTCCTAAGGTTACTCAATAAGGAACTCTGGGCCTCAGCTTTTTCATCTGTAAAATGAGGAGACTGAATTCAATGGTCTCCAAGTCTCTTTTGAACTTTTAGCCTATGATCCTTTAATCCTAACCAGGAGTTTTCAGTTGTCTTTTAAATGGGGTGTACATGTCCATCACTCTATGCTTCGGTCTGTTCAGATAGATCAGAAAATATCCCCTGTCACAGCAGCATTCTAGAATCTTAGAGTCAAAAGTCCATTGGTTTAGAGCTGGAAGAGATGTTAGGACTAGGATTTGAACTCGGGGCCTCTGTCTGACTTTAAGTCCAGTGATACGGTTCCCTTGGAACAGGGCTCAGCACAAATACTAGATTTTTTTAAATGAATATTTGCTGATGTTATGTAAAATGGTTACAGTCACAGAATGTCAGAGTTGGAAGGGAAACTTAGAGGTCTTCTAGTCCTGGGGTTTTCCCCTTTTTGAGCCAGGAACCCCGTTGGCAGAAGCCTGGTAAAACCCAGGAACCCCTTCTCAGAATTGTCTTTTAAATGCAGAAAATAAAATGCATAGGATTAGAAAAGAAACCAACTATATTAAAATATAGTGATCAAAACTGTAGATATGTTTTAAAGTTCACAGACCCCTAGGATAAGAACTGCTGTGTCTAGTCCAACACTCTCTTTTTAGAGATGGGGAAGCTTAAGCCCAGAAAGGTGTCAGTTATATTGAAGTATTTATTAAAATCTTTTTTAAAAAGTTGGGCCCCAGGTTAAGAACCTCTTTGTGTAGTACAACACTTAAATAGGAAAACTGAGGCACAAAGAGGTGGTCCACTCACCCCAGTTTACTCCACGTGGAGTCCTGAAGCCCAGTCTTTTTTAGTATTTTCTTTCCCCCTCCTATTACTTGTGAAAACAATTTTTAATAGTCATTATTTTAACTTTGAGTTCCAATTCTATTTCTCCTTCTCTCTCCCCTCTCTGAGATGGTAAGCAATCAAATATAGGTTATACATGGGCAATCATATAAAGCATATTTTCATATTAGTCATTGTGGAAGAAAACACAAACCAAAAAAAGGAGGAAAGAAAGAAAAAAGAAAGAAAGAGAGAAACATGCTTTGGTCTATATGCAGACAATCCTTTCTTTGGAGGGGGATAGATTGTTCATCATAAATCCTTCAGAGTTGACTTCGATCACTGTATTGCTGAGAATAGCGAAGTTATTCACAGTTGATCATCACACAGTACTGTTATTATTGTGTACAGCATTCTCCTGGTTCTGCTCACTCCACTCTGTACCAGTTCATGTAAGTTTTCCCAGGTTTTTCTGAAGTCCTCCTGCTCATCATTTCTTATGGCACAATAATATTCCTTTATAATCATATGCCACAAGTTGTTCAGCCATTCCCCAATTGATGGACATCCCCTCAATTTCCAGTTCATAGACACCACAAAAAGAAATACTATAAATATTTTTGTACAAATAGGTCCTTTCTCTTCCCTACCCTCACCCCCCTTTTAAAAATCTCTTTGGGATACAGACTTAATAGTGGTATTGCTGGATCAAAGTATGCACAGTTTTATAGACCTTTGGCCATAGTTCCAAATTGCTCTCCAAAATGCTTGGATCAGTTTATAACTCCACCAACAGTCCATTAGGGTCCCAGTTTTCCCACATCCTCTTCAACATTTATCATTTTCCTTTCCTGTCATATTAGCCAATCTAACAGATGTGAGGTGGTACCTGAGTTGTTTTAATTTGCATTCCTTTAATAGTAATTTAGAATATCTTTTCATATGACTATAGATAGCTTTGATTTCTTTGTCTGGAAACTGCCTGTTCATATCCTTTGACTATCCATTGTAGACTGACTAGTATTCTTACAAATTTGATTCAGTTGTCTACATATTTGAGAAATGAGGCCTTTATCAGAGATAATTGGTATAAAACTCCCCCCTGCTTTCCTTCTAATTTGGTTATATTGGTTTTGTTTGTGCAAAAACTTTTAAATTTAATTTAATCAAAATTATCCATTTTATATTTCACACGTTCTCTGTCTCTTGTTTGGTCCTAAATTCTTCCCTTGTCTATGGATCTGACAGGTAAACTATTCCTTGCTCCCCCAATTTGCTTATGGTGTCACTCTTTATGTCTAAATCATGTACACATTTTGACCTTATCCTGGTATATAGTGTGAGATGTTAGAAACCCAGTCTCCCTCTCTCCTTTACAGCCTCTTCACTTGATACTTGTCAAAGACTTTTGGATGATAATGAAAATCAGGGATGACCACAGTAGGGAGGAGAGGAAAGGGAAATTAAGAGTTTTAGAGAGGAGACCCAACCCCTCTGGGGAGGCTTAGCTGCTGGGGGAGGGCAGTGATAAACATGGTCCTGAGTCAGAGACTGTCTTGGGTTATGCCTTATTCATGGGATCGCTATAGGATGAGATGGTAAGAAGTCTTATAGGTACAGCTGAGAGCAGATTAAGAAATAGGGTTTCACTCAGTATATTCAGGGACTACCAAGTACAGAACCCAGTCTAGGTGCTATGGCCAAACAGGGAATATTGTCTCTGGGGTAAGGGAACAGAGTAATAAAGAATCAATAAGAGATGATATTAATAAAGTTGTAATTTGTAAAACACTTTACATTTATTACCTCATTTAAGCCGTACAAGGAAAAATGGATTCAGTGCGTGCCTTTGACAGTTATTCTCTGTGTAATGTTAGGCAAATTACTTTAATCTTCCTGGTCCTCAGTTTCCCCACTTGTAAAATAAAAAGGTTGGACTATAAGACCTCTGAGGGCTATGAGCCTATGATGCTAAGTCATGTAACCTCTTCCTGCCTCAGTTTGCTCTGTATATAAGGGGGTTAGACTAAGTATCCTCTGAGGTCCCTTCCAGCTGGATCTATGATCTTTTGATCTTTAAATAGTTCTGGGGAAAAGGTACTACAGATTTTACTATCATTATTTAGCAGATAAGAAAATGGAGGGTCAGAGAGGTTGAGGTACATGAGGGGTCACACAGCCAGTCAAATCTTAAAGGCAGTATTCCTAGACCATCCTAGATTTAAAGTCTAGAACTCATAGGGTCATTGATTTGAGGCCTGGAAGGATCTTAGAATTCATCCAGTCTGACCTCTTTATTTTACGATAAAGAAACTGAGGGCCATAAAGGTTTAGAGACTTGCCCAAGGTAGTAAGTGGCAGAGTCAGGATTTGTATCCAGGTCCTTGGAATCTAATCTGTTCATTGTGTCACATTACCAATCCATTGACTTGTTGAATGTCCCCATTTCCAAACAGAGCTGGCAGAAGTCAGAAACCAATCAATCTTCATGTATTCATTCAAGAAACATTTATTTAGTGCCTACTAGGTACAAGACCTATCTCAGTAAATGTGTGCCTTCCGGTTCAATAGCTCTTTTTAATTTCTGATGCTATTCTAATTTGTCTTGCTCCATCTCCTTAGATATCAAGGAAAATGACACCTTTCTAGACAAGTCATCAAATATTATTAAGTGCTTCCTATGTCCAGACCAAAGACAGACAGTAGCTACTTTCATGGAGTGCAAGGTTCTGAGGTGGGATGGGACCAAAGGTGACATTAGCACCTACTCCCCTCCCCTTACCACCCAGGTAGGACAAGCCATCTTGGGGTGCCTCGGAGCACCACAATTAGGGGCTTGGCCATGCACCTTGTAATTTTGTCATCAGAAGGAAAACAACTGATGTGTAACAATAGAAATATCCATACTGAATAATCATAGAGGCCCTACTGGGAGCTATGACTGATTAAAGGCCCTGGAAGCATGAAAGGCCTGAGGCAGGTTTTCATCAGCTAGATAATTAAGACAGGTTTCTGACGCTGTCATTATTTTCCTTGTTAATTAGTTTCTCTTCCCCACAGCCACAGCTTCAGTTTCCTGTCATTAACAAAGCATTGCAATAAAACCAGGAAAACTTCAGAAGAATGGTCTCACATCAGTATCAGTGCCTGCTTTTGATCAAGGGGGATTCTGGGAGCTCAGACCTGAGGTGCATTTGGGGACCAGGGAGAAGGAAAGCAAACCCAGGAGCCAGGGACTGCAGGGAGTGGTGGTGGAAAGAGCCCTGGAGTTGGGATTATAACTGCGTTGGAATCACTCAGGTAATGAGCATCCTAGATAAGATATAAGAGAATCTGGGCAAGTATCCCTCACAGCAGGGTGAAGAAAGTGGGGCCTGAGGCAGCTAGGTGGTGCAGTGGATAGAATTTTGGTCTTGAAGTCAGAAAGTCCTGAGTTTGAATTCTGTCCAATCCTGTGTGACCTTGGACAAATGATTTCACTTTCTCAACCTCACTTTCTTCTTCTGTAAAATGGAGATAATGGCACTTATCTCAACGGGGTGTTATGAGGATCAGGGGAGATTACATAAGTAAATTACTTTGCAAACCTTAAAGCACCATATGAATGCTAATTATTATCACTTTCATTATGATTGACAAAATGAAAAAAAAAAGTCCCTGATCTCAAGGAACTCAGCGTCTGCTAGGGCCAGGAGATGCTACCTGGGGAGATAGGCTAAGGGTTAGAGCCAGTTATTTTTATATGAGGCAGTGTGGTACGGGGGGAAAGGGTGCTGGATTTGGAGTCAGAGGACCTGGGTTCTCATGCTAGTTTTGCTCCTTCCTGCCAGTGTGGTTCTCTATCTAGGCCTTAGTTCCTTATCTGCAAACCTAGATGGTCTCTCAGGTCCCTAACTCTAAGTCTATCAGCAAGAAGTAGAGATGAGAAGTCTATTTCAAGGAAATTGCCTAAGGGATATCATGAATGTCTTTTTGTTGTTGTTGTTTAGGTTAATGGGGGACAGCACTAGAATTTCTGAACATTGCAAAGACTCCTCAGCAAAGCAAACAAAATGCTTTTTTGAAATAAATTTTTAATGGAGCTTTTTTTTTTTTACATCGACAAAATTTCTCCCAATATCCTCCCCCCTATTCTCTTTAAAGAAAAAAAGAGAAAAATCAGCAAAACTGACCAATATATCACTAAAGTCTGAAAGTATGTAGAGTGCACCACAATGGTGAAACTATCAATCAATCAGTCAACATTTATAAAGCACCTACTATTTGCTAATCACTGTACTAATTGCTTGGAGATACAAAAAAGCAAAAGACATCTCCTGCCCTTGAGGAGTTCACAATCTAATGACCTCTTCTGTAAACAGATGGGGATGGAGGATAGTTTCTCATATCTCTTCTTCGAGTCATGTTTGTTCTTTATAATTTTGCAACATTCAATCTAGATTTTTACATATGTGTGTGATTATTTCCATTTCCATGGTTGCAGTCATTGTATATATTCTTTCCTTGCCTCTGATTCCTTTACCCAGTACCAGTGATGTAGATATTTTTCATGCTTCTCTGTATTCATCATATTTGTTATTTCTTACAACACAGTAATATTCCTTTGCACACAGGCACAGTTTGTTTAGGCATCCCCCAATCAATGGGCATTGACTTTATTTCCAATTCTTTGCTATCACAAAAAAATTTTTTGGGTGTCTATGGAAATTTTTTTCTAATTAATGGCCTTCTTGGGGTATAAGCCTATTAGTAGAATCTATGGACATGATCATTTTTATCACTTTCTTAGCATGATTCCAGATTACTTTCCAGAGTGGCTATACTGATCCACAGCTCCACCAGGAATTGTACCAGTGTGCCTTTCTTTCCACAAACCTGCCAACATTAACAATTCATATGTAAATATAGATCTATATGTAGTGTGTGTTTGTATGTTCTGTTAATATCTGAAGAATGTGATAGGGGTTTTCTCCCCATTCAACAGCTTCTCTTCGCATACTAGGTATACTAATTTTGTTCAGAAGCATTTCAAGTTATCTACTTTATCTTTTACAATTGCCTCTGTCCTTCTTATGGTTAAAAATACATCACCCACCTTCACCTGCGTCTCTTCAAATTTTTTAATTGTATGATGTTTAAATACAATTAATGGACTCCCAAGAATGGGACAGAACTGACAAAACTGGCATAACATGACAATTAATGTCATGTATCCACTTAGGATACATGATATAAATTGTTGATCTAACAGAGTGCTTGTTGAATACGGCAGGCTACTAGACGAAGGTTAGTTAGATATCCAGTAATTCAGTACCATACAATAATACAACGGTCATTAAGCACCTGGTGTATATACTACACTGAAGTAAGATTTGAAATGGAAATCAGGAGCCAAAGATTTCTGTCCCCAAAGGAGTTTCTCAATACAGAAACAGGCGTTTTCTCCTAAAACCAATTGGTCTCAAGTATAATAATAACACCTTGTGCTCAAACTATGGACCATTTTTTCATGAATTCTGGTTTTGGCTTGGGCAACAGCTTGCTGTTTGGCCTTAGGCTAGTCATTTCCTCTCTGGGCCTCACTGTCCTCACCTCTAAAAGGGTCTTTCCAGATTTGACATTCTACAATCTGAACTTTGTAGTTCACAGCCCAGATTTGGCTGCACATCATTCATTCTCATATGATGGAAAAGCCCCAAATCGATTTCGTTGAGAGGTTGAGCCACATGTACTCTCGCTGGGAAGAGATGAGAGGAGACTATCACATGAATTTTCAAGCATATGATCTTCTTGGTAAAATAAAGATTTTACTCCTCCCCTTCCCCAACTAATATGAAAACAACACTTCTCTTCTTCCTCTGCTTTATAGATTATTTAGTGAGTCATAGAAAATTTTTGTTAAGAAACCTCTGGTTTCTCGCTATTTTTTGACATCCTTTCGTTTTGGGTGAGTAAAACCATCATTTACAAAAATAGATTCTATCACCAACAGCATCCTAGCCTGTTGCCAATAGCCATGGCATTCTGTTCAGCCACTCTCTACTTTGGTTTTTTTTTTTTCCTGCCATGAAATAGGCTGCTATCAATATTTGAGCATCTATGAGAAGTCCCCCTTTGACTGACCTCCTTGGGAACTTTATATGTGTACACCTCTCTCCTTCAAATATTGGACCCAGGATGTGAGCTTTATGAGGACAGGGACTATTTGATGCTTGTCTTTGTATGTTGGGATACACAGGACCTGGCACAGAGTAGGAGTTTAATAAGTGCTAGTTGATTCAGTTTAATGTTCAGAGTTGCCAGAGGGCACAGGACCCTGATGCTTCCTTATCTCTTGGGAAATGCAAACCCGTGGCAGCTTGCCTGTGTATCTTTCTACCCTCTGGTACAGGAAGAAAGACCGCTCATAGTATCCCTCATTTTTCTGATTGGAAAAACAGGGTCCTCAAAATTTGAAAGGACTTTCCCATCTTTGTCACGCAATGACAAAGGCCAGATTGTCTGTAGAATTCCTGCCTCCTGTCTTATTTGGTGTTTGTGTTACAAGGTGCCTCTTAAATCAGCAGGAATTTTAATTTGAGCTTTGTGTCTCAAAGTTGGAATTAAATTATCGGGGCTTCCCCTGGCAGAATTAACCATCTCTTGGGATTTCTTCCTAATCATTACTGAAATAGACAGAAACTTCTTGATGGCCACGAGGTGGTGCTGTAGTGCATAGAATGATGATGCTAGAGTCAGAAAGACCTGAGTTCAAATCTAACCTCATTTACTTACTAGCTGTTTGACCCTGGGAAAGTCACTGAACTTGTCTGCCTCCTTTTCCTCGGCTGTAATAAAGGGATAATAATAGCATTTACCTCCTGTGGTTGTTGTGAGGATTAAATGGGATAATATTTGTAAAGCCCTTAGCACCTTCCTGGAACACAGTTGGTGTTTAATAAGTGCTTGTTCCATTACTGTTGTTCAGTTGTTTTCAAAGTTATGCCCCACACTTGGGAGCCCATTGGGAGTTTTCTTGGAAGAGATACTGGAGCAGTTTGCCATTCCCTTCTCCCCTTCCCAAGGCTTACTGTCACACTCATGTCCTAAGAATTTGGATCTTTTTATGTCTAAGTTATGGTTGCATTTTGAACCACTGGAAATGGCAAATGTGGCTGGCTAATGTTGACATCTATCACATTAATTGTCTGCAAAGGCCAGCAGTGGTGTGCTTACACAGCTAAACTTGTTTCAGTTGATTGGCTAATGGTAATTTTCCTTAATCCTCCTCTTTAACTTTCTCTCCTTCCTCAAACTACTATATTTGTTGTTGTTGAATTGTTTTTCAATGGTTTCCAACTCTCCATGACCCCATTTGAGGTTTTCTTGGCAAAGATACTGGAGTGGTTTGTCATTTCCTTCTTCAGCTCATTTGACAGATGAGGAAACAGGCAAACAAGGTGAAGTGACTTGCCCAGGGTCACACAACTAGTAAGTATCCAAGGCTAGATATGAACTCAGGAAGATGAGTCTTTTTAACTCTAGCTCCAGCACTCTATCCACTTTGCCACTTAGCTGCCAAACTACTATACTTTGTTGTCTGATCCCTCTAGTTTCTAGCAGAATATAAACTTGTTGGGGGTAAGGACTGGTTCACTTTTGACTTTGTATCCGGAGATATGCAACCCCTTGCACCCAGCGGATGGTAAATAGATGCTTGTTGCCTCCACTTGTGTCATTCGGTGCTCCGAAGAGATATTTTCTCATTCAATTAGACCGACTAACCAAGTATTTTGGTTAATATTGAGGTTAGTCATTTACCCAAGGTAGCAGTGACATGTCCATTGCCCATTCTCTTAGTGAACGGTAGACTTTGCCAAGCTATGCATTCGGTGTGCCTGTTACCTAGAATCCTAGTGAAAACAGCTTAAAGCAGCAGCCCCTTCCAATGTGGTACTAGGATCTTTGTCATCTTTCACTCTCGGTGTTTTCCACCTTGTCTACAGATTCAACTAGGTACAATGGCTGCTCTTTAATATTCCATTAGTGTTCATCTTTGCATCTGTAAAGTCAGTGGGAGGTAGGCTCGCATCACAACAGAAAAATCACATCAATGAAGTGAAAAGAATTAACCACAGTGATTTGCCTCCTGAAGATAGATTTTTCTGCAGAGAACTGCTAAAAACAAATGTTTTGGCATTTTATTCATTACTGTTCCCCCTGAAAGGGAGAGCCTAGAAATCTACATAAGGAAAAAAAGCTAACGAAACTATAAAGGAAAGAGCCCTGCCTGGGGATCAGAGTCTGGGTCTTCCTACCAGTTCTGCCATTAATTAGCAGTGTGACCTTGGATAGGTAAATTAGTTTGTTTCTTTGGGATTCAGTTTTCTCATCTGTAAAATGAAGGTGTTTGATTAAATCAGATGTTATTTACCAGGGGTTTGTGAATGTGTTTTTAAAAAAATTTTAATAGAAGTAAGTTTTTTAAATTTTATTATTAATATAATAAACAACAATAAATATTTAATTACACATTAAAGTTTTAATACTACAATAAATTACAGATAATAAAATTTCAATATAATTAAGTTTTCTTTGCAATTCTATGTGTTTTATTACATGCATTTTAAAAAAGTCATCCTGAGAAGAAGTCTCTGACACAAAAGAGTTTCCTGGTTAGATGGTCTCTAAGGTACCTTCCATTAACATTGTAGGTTATGGCCTAGTGGGTAGAGGCAGTCAGGGAGAAGCAGGTTCAAGTCCTGCCTAGAGCTTATATTAGCTGTGTGACCTTGGGCAAGTCAGGGCCCTGTCCTCTGATACACATGGCTATATGAGTCGGGGCTCAATACCAGTCTCTACAAAAACCATAAAATGCAGAGCAGGGGCCAATCAGGGTTGACAGAGGAAGTTTCTTTTTTGTGACTTCCTAATGCCTGTGAAAGCTCAGGTCTGGGCCAAAAAAAAAAAAAATTGTGAAAGTTATGGTTGAATTCTGAACTACTGGTAATGTCAACCGCAGCTAATTTCTTCTGGAAGCTAGCCCATTCACTGACAGGAAAGGTCAGCACTTTGGTGTTAAGATGGATAAAGGTGATCTCCAGAGTTAACAGGCTAATGCTAACTTTCGTCTAACTTTCCCCTACTTTGTATCTATGAATCTGTGTTTATATTGAATTTTCCTTTAGAATGTCTTCTCCTTGAACAGAGGGACTTTTGTTTCTGTCTTTGTATGCCACGGTGCCCAGCACATTGTAGACCCTGAGACAGTGTTTTTGGATTGAGTCTAAGATTCCGAAAAAGAAGAGCCAGAACAATGGGAAGGCTTCCAGCTCCCCTTCAGCCCCACTGCTCTCAGGCTGGGCTGAGCCCCAGGACTCCAGAAACAGCCACAAGGAGACCCCAAGAGGAGCCAGCCTCTGGTAACAGCAGCACTCACCACATCCGCTCCACAATGCACGCCCCACCCCTCCCAAGCCACAGCCAGCATTCTCCTACCTTTTCTAGAGTCCCAAATTGCAGCTTTTTTCATAAAGACACTGAACTTTCACCACCCAACTGCCAGGCAGTACCTTTCTCCTCTCTCCTCCTCTCTTCCCCTCTCCCCCTTTCTCCATTCCTGTTCATCCTCCTTCCCCTTTCTCTTTGTCTCTCTGTCTGTCTCTTTCCCTCTCTCTCAGTATCTGTCTGTCTCTCCCTCTCCCTCTTTCTCTGTCTGTCTATCTCTCCCTCTTTGTCTCTCTTGGTCTTTCTCTCTATCTCCCTCTCTCTCTGTCTTCTCTCTCTTTTTCTCTCTCTCTCTCTCTCTCACTCTCTCTCTCTGTTTCTCTCTCTGTGTTTCTCTGTCTCTCTCTCTCCTCTGTCTTCTCTCCTCTGTGTCTTCTCTCTTTCCTCTCTCCTCTGTCTTCTCTTTTCTCTCTCTCCTTCCCTCCATTCTTTGTCTGTTTCTCTTGCCTCTCTCTCCTTTCTTCCTCCTTCCTTTCTCTCTCTCTCTTTCCCTTATCCTTCCTCTTCTTTCCTCACTCCCCCCCCCCATCATAATTCCAAGTCTAAGAGGATCTGGGTTCACATGGAGGCTGCTTCCATCAACACCACTCCCCAGTGCCACCATTGCTCACTTAAGGACAGTCAAGTTCCCAGAGGAGCTCAGACTCTATAGCCATGAGGACTGAGAAATAAAGGCATTTCCATGTTCTATTCTCTGGTGCTTCTGTGGCTACAACCAGGCTGGTGTTTTGCTTAGGGCAGTTGCCGGATTTCATATCTCAGATGTCCAGATTATCAATAGCTTTCCATGATTCGGGAACACATTCTGTTCACGAGTCAGACCAACCCCATCCCTTGTTTTCTCTTACCAAACTGCCACTGTTTTGACAAATGGTGGCCCACAGAGAAGAAAACTGAGGCTGAGGACAGTATGCCTCGTTCATGGCCACAAAGGTAAGGGATCAGAGGCAAGATTGGAACCTAGGACTTCTGACTCCCAAGCCAGGGCTCTTTCCACCAATACCATACTGCCTCTTGTACTCCCAGCCGTCACTTGTCTACCTCCTTGGTTTCTGCCCAGCCTTCAGGGTGGGGGACTCTGGAAGAGATAGTGACAGACAGGTAGAGGGCCCTCTCTGCTTCAGGGCAGTCCTTTTACTCTTTCCTGATTGGTTCTCCATGCCCCTCCCCTCAGGGTGTGTTTTAAACCTTCTCTTCATTCCTCAAGCCACCTACACCACCCCGACTCTCCTCCTTCTCAGCAGAAGCCCTTACCTCATACATCTCTGAAAAAAGTGAGGCTATCCATCTCCCTTGGGCTCATGCTAGAAACCACTCCCATATCATACCCCTCTCCAGAATCTGGGAAAGAGGTACCCCTCCTTCTTGCCACCAGAAATCCCTCTACTTGTGCCCTTGATCTAAGCCCCTCTATCATCCTCCAGGAGCTGATGCCTTCAATGATCCCCTTTCTCCTCCTAATTTTCAATTCTCCTTATCTCCTGGCTTACAAATCTGTCCAAGTCTGCCATGAAAAAAGACTTTCCCTTGATCCTCAAGCTAGATCATCCTATACTTCTCCTCCATGTCCCAGCCACACTCCTAGAAAAAGCTGGCTACAGTCATTTTCCTCCACCCCTTCACCCCCCACTCATTCTTTAGCCCTTTGCCATCTGGTCTCAGTGGCCTCTCCAAGGTGACCAGTGTTCTTACATTTACTAGATCCAATGTCCTATTTCATCTTTAAAGTCTTCTTGAGTGGTCTTCGACATGGGACACTCCTTCCAAACATTCTCTCCTCTCTGGCTTTTCCTAACACTGGTCTGACCTAGTTCTCTTTCCACCTACCATATGGGCACTTCTCAGTCTCCTGTCCTGGACCATTATCTATAACATGCCTCTAGCTGTAAATGCCCAACATGGCTCTGTCCTGGGCCCTCTTCCTTACTCTTTCTAGTGATCAACTTTCATGGATGACATGTTCAGGTATCACCTCTATGAGGACCACTCCTAGATATGCATATCTAAGCCAAGCCTTTATCCTGAACGCTAGTCCCATGCTGCCATATTTGATCTCTCCAACATACCTAAAACAGAAGTCATAATCTTTCCCTCAGACTTTCCCCAATTTCTTTGTCTTTTCCAGGTCACCCAGGTTCAAAACCTCAGTCATCCTTGACTCTTCACTCTCTTTCCCTCTGCCCCTCCACACTCAGTCAGTTGCCAGGTCTATCATACCTGCCCAATATCTCCGGAATCCATCTCCTTCTCTTCGCTCCTGAGGCCACCCTAGCTTAGTCCATCATTTCTTGCTGGGGTATCTGGCAATTGCCTCCTAATTGGTCTCCTTGTCTTTTCTTTGTTCTATTCGTTTTCCCTCCATTCATCCTGCCTCTAAAACATACTAGCCAGGTGACCCTGGGCACGTCACTGAACCTCTTTGGACCTCAGTTTCCTACTTTGTAAAAATAAAGAGATTGGACTAGTTGGCTTCTGAGGTCCTTTCCAGATGCAAGTCTGTGATCCTTTTTAACTGTGTAGGTTCTGCAGTTTGGAAAGGCTCGGTGATTTGCCAAGGCTCACCCAGCCAGTATGAGTCAGAGGCAGGACCCAGATCCTCTTAGGGCCAATACTTCACTACTCTACCTGCATGACTATTTGTGTAGAAGCTGCATTCCTAGCTTCAGCTGACCTCTTTCTGACACTCATCTGTTTGTTTGGTCAGTTGTTTTTCAGTCAAGTGTGATTCTTCATCACTCCATTTGGGGTTTTCTTGGCAGAGATAATGGAGTGAACGGTCATTTCCTTTTCCAGATCATTTGACAGATGAGGAAGCTGAGGCAAACAGGGTTAAGTGATTTGCCCAGGGTCACACAGCTTGTAGGTATCTGAGGGTAGATTTGAACTTAGGTCTTCCTGATGCCAAACACAGCACTCTATCCATTTTGCCACCTACATGGATTTTGGCCATCTCCTTTTCTCCCCCCTGCAAAGAGGCAAAGGATAGAGCAGGGAGACAAAGAATAGATGTTTACTAGGCAAGGCCTTTATTTTCTGAACCTCAGTCTTTCTTCTGTAAAATGGGAATAATAATACTTGCATTATCTACTTCACAGAGTATAGTAAGGAAAGTACTTCAAAAAATCGCAGTGAATTTTAAAATGTGAGTTTGATAAATTAGTCAATCAATGAACATTTATTAAGTGCTTACTAAATGCCTGGCACTATGCTAAGTTCTGTGGCTATAGGTATAAAAGTGAGACAAGTCAACATTTTTGGAGGGGCAGGCAACATGTACACAAAGGACATGGAATGTCCCATCCCCTCATTCCCCCTCCCCCCAGTAATTCACAGTGATCTGGTGAGAGAGGGTGATGACTGAGGCAATTAGGAAAGGCCCTATTTAAGGAGGTGGTGTGTATACTGAGTTGGGGAGAGAGAGGGGTTCTAAGATTCAGAGGACAGATGGGAAAATATTGGAGGCAGGGGGAATGAGTTATGCAGAGGCACGAATGGAGGTGGAAGATTACATGTTATGTAGAAGGACCAGCAATTCTCCTGTTTGGCTGGTGGACAGATTTTGAGAGTGGGACTAAAGATACAATCAGAATGGGAAAGAAGTCTGGTATCAGAGCACAGAGCTTTAAAAGGCAAACGAGGATCTATTTTTTAACAGAAAGGCAAGGGGATGTTTCTTGAGTAATCAACCTAAGACACAAGTGAGTAGGCTGGTAAATTGCTCTGGTTTTTTGTTTGTTTGTTTTTGAGATGCTCAGCTAGAAAGCTAAAGGATCATATCCTTTCCTGGATTATGCGCGTCCCTAGGTCTTTTAAGTGGTCAGGACAATTGAGAGTGGACTATATTTTGTGGTGTTTTTTTTTCTTTGTAACTTCTGAGTCCAGAAGACTTTGGATCCAAGTCCTGCCTCACACCGACGGGCAGTCACGCTGACACCATGGCTAAATCATTTAATGTCTGCGTGCCCTCAAACAACTCTCTAAGACCCTTTATACCAGCAGGTGCTGGTCTACACTAGTGGAGGGACTTTCTTCATTGGGAATTCCTAACACAAATGAAAAAAGAACTGATTTCCTCTACCTCCTCCCTCGCCTTCAAAAAAAAAGGGCTACTATCCGAAGATCATAGACTGGTCTAACTAGGAGAGACCTTAGCGATCCCTCGAATTTCATTACAGAAAAGGAAACTGAGGCTCTAAGAGAGGGAAGTGACTTGCCTAGGCCAGTCTGGGGCAGAGCAGGGCAGGGCAATGAAGTCCCAGCCTCTTGCCTCCCAGGCCCACGGTGTTTGCCCTTCCCCTCGCCGGCTACCTCTCTTCGGGCCCCAGTCGTAGGAATTCTGCAGATGCAGGTAACGGCAAAAATAGCCAGGCGTGGTTTCCTCCGCAGAGCCCAGGCACATTTACTGAGAACTGCATGCGGACAAAAAGGGGTTTTGCAGGCAAATAGGTGCAGATGGGGGCGGGGTGGAGGAGGAGCTGGGAATTAACTTTCCAGAGCAGCTCTCGGGCTCGGGCCACTCTGCGGGAGTCCAAGCCCCGAGCTCCACCCTCGGGGCGAGCTCCTGGCCCCCTAAGCCCCGCCCCGGCCCGGCATCCGGGCCCCCCTGGGTGGCCAGCTCTCCTTACCTGGGGCTGGCCCGCCCACCTGAGCCCCGCCCCGTCCGACTCTCGACTCCGGGCGCTCCGTGACTCGCTCCTGGCTCGGGGGCCTTCCTCCCGGGGGCGTGCGGAGGGCACGCCCCTTTCGAATCCCAACACCCCAGCGCCCTGTGATGTCACAGAAGCTTTGATACAAAGAAACCTTCGGCCCACGCGGGTCGCCCCAGCAACGGTAGAGGGTGGGGGCGGGGCCGGGGCCCGTCGCCGCCTTCAACTGTTGCGGACCAGACTGGGGAGAGTAGAAGGAGCAGGAGCAGGAGCAGGAGCAGAAGCAGAAGCCGGGGGAGACTGTGCCAGGCTGGACGCGCGGCATCCTTCTCCTCCTCCCGGCACCTCCGGGGCTGCGGAATGCGCTCGCCCCCAGCTCCTCCGAGCCAGGTAAGGCGGCCTGGGGCAGCGCCGGGCTAGGGGGGCTACTTGGGCGCCGGGGGACCTCACCTGGCCCGGGGGGCCCCAAGCACCCGCGGGGGGGCGAGAAGTTCCTGGTTCGCCTGTAACTTTTCCCGCAGCCTGACATCGCTGGGACGCCCACAACCCGCCCCTTGCCAGGGGGAAGTCGCTTCCTTCCCTCTCTTACTTCGGCCTGTGCTAGCCTCCCTGGGGAGGGCGGGTGCACGGTCCAGTCGGAGCCGGACTGAGGTCAGATTACCTGACTCGAGTTTGCCCAGGTGCTGGGCGCGGGATTCGCCCGGAGCTTGCCCCGGCAGGGCCAATCGGATCTACCCCCTGCCAAAGCTCTTTCGAGGGGTGGGGGGTAGAGATACAGTACCCCCACACACTCTCCCACGCCACTCATGCGCGGGACGGCACTTAAGGAAGCGATAACCCCTGTAGAGCTCAGGGCCCAGGCCGCGTCACCTTGGGGATTAGCGCAGTCGGGGCTCGGGATTTGTATCTGTGTAGGGGGAATGTATATTGTGGAGAAGAAACAGCTAGAGAGAGTACTCTTAGAAATACCCCCCCCCCCCACTCAACACCTTCCTAAAGTGTCCGTGTCCTTGAAAAAAGGCATGTTTTTCCTGTATGAGGAATGTTGGTTTGAAATGACCCGCCTCCCATCACCCCTTACACAAAAACGTGTCTGGGAGTAGAAAACTTAATCCTGGACAAGACGACCCTTAGTCCCTCTAACAGCTAAACCCCCTTCCGCTGCCCCCCCGCCATTCACCTGCTAGGCATCTTGCCCCGGGCCATGGGAAAGAACAGCCGCTGGGTGAAATGCTGCTTGTACGTTGAATGAATGATTGTGGACTGACTAGGGTAGCTCGTTTCAGCTTCGTAGTCCGTCTGCCCACTAGTAGCTTGTTTTAATTTCTGCCTCTATCTTTTCATCCTTCTAAATGCCTACTTTGTGGAAGACACTAGACAATATGCTGGAGACTTTTTTGTTGTTGTGTTGTTTTATTTTTTTGGCCAGAATCCGAGATCTCATTGGTAGAGAACTAAGATGTTCGGTTGCTTGTTCTGCCACTGGGGGCACTTAGAAATTCAGTCACTTGGTATGTGACTTGAACCCTGGGCTTCCTGATTCCGTAACTGCCTCTACCTCCTCTGTTCCCACTGTGGGGGATTACATCCCCAAACAACCCCAGTGTTCTAGGAGTTTATAACCCATTGTAGGGGGTGGGGTGACAGTGAGGACATTTACATAGAAAAACAAACGCTGTATAATTTGGAAAGGGAGAGACCCCTAACAACTAGGGAGATGAGCAACGTCCTCTCAGAGATGTGAGGAGGAGAGTCCCTGGCAAAGGCTTCTGTTGTCCTGTGGATTAAATATGTCTCTATACTGTGGCTTTCCTACTTTGAAATTGACAGGTTTCCTGTGGCAACATCCAACTGCTCACTCTTTCCACGAAGGTGATCTCATAGTGACTAGACAGGAGAGGGGAGAATTGATTGTCCCTGTAATAGGCTTCCAAGTATCCAGTGAAAAGTTTTGTTCCACCCCCTTGGTGTTTCTGATCAAGCCATTTTGGGTGCAGATTGGATATTAGCAGACCTGTGTCGACTTCTTGGAGTCTAACCTTGAGTAGTCTGTGTCCAGCCTCTCAGAGACTCAAAGTAGATACTGTAGATAATATGTAGAAACATGTTGTAATTCAGAGAGATAGGAAAACACAAGATACAGTTACTACTCAGAGAGCTAGGCAGACTGCTTGATTCTTTAGACAATAGTTAGGTATGATCGTGGGCAAGTGACTTCACCTCTCAGCCCCTCTGACCTTTGCCTTTCCCCATCTGTAAAATGGGTCTAAGAATGCTTTCACTACCAACCTGAATGGGTTGTTGAGAGGAGAGTGTTCCAGAAGTGAGTTCTTGTCTGGAAAGTGCTTTAAAGTGTTGAAATGAGAGTTTTACTAACACAGGAGGTTGGGAGGGTCTGAGCATCTCACCAGCCAAAAACCCCAAACTTTGTGCTTCTGATCTCAGTATCTCCCTTTGCTGTTCAAAGTCATCTCCAAGTTATTTAACATCAGTATCTTAATTTTTCCTATGGAAAATTTTTCTTATGCTTGGCCTCAGTTCAATTATGAGATAAGTTGGGTGACGGGGATTAGGACCAGGTTTCCAGTCTGGCCCTTGTTAAAACCTGATGTTTACTAAGCACCTACTATGTGAACAGTAAATAAGCACCTACCATGTGTCACAGACTGGGGAGGTGGACACAGGCTTGCTCATGGATTAAGAACTGAAAAGGGTCTTTGAGGTGAGCTAGTTAGACCAAGCTCCTCATTTTAGAGACAGGAAACTGAAGCCTAGAGGGGTGTTTTTGCTTTTTTTTTTTTTTTTTTTTAAAGTAGGCTCCTCCCTGTTTGCCTTCTGGCTAATCTGTGTGGTATTAAACATTGGAATTTTCCTGGAATAAAATCTCTCCGCCCCTACACCTTCCAGCTCTTCTCTTTCTGCAAGCCATTATGCCCACCATGTGTTTGCTTAGATCCTCAAAGACCTGTGGCCTCTGGCTCCCTGATTTTCCCAGAGCTGTTAATCTTTGCCGAGACCAAAGTTGACCTGGGGGCTGGGGCCTCCAGTCGGATCACAAGGCTCTGGCTTACTTTTGGTTGTCTGGAGATTTGATGTTCTCCTGATAGAAGCAGGTGACTGCCTGGGCTTTGGTTCTGTCCCTGTCAGGTTGTCTGGGCTGTGATTTCTGTCTCTTTAGAACAAGTGTTCCCAGAGACCAACGAACCTTCAACTTCAAAAAGAATATTTTGACAACTGCATTCTGTTATAACTGATTTCCTTTGTAATCCTGTGCAGTGTATGTTATATATTGAATAACCTGATTCTGAGAGGAAGGAGGCTGTAGGGTTCACCAGATTGTTAGTACCATTCCAAAGGTTATGAACCCCTGTTTTAGTGTGTCTGATTATCGCAAGGGATAGTGCACCATTTCTAAAAACTTTCTCTGAAATAGAATTGTTGGTTCATTCACCTAGGAACAGGCACACATTTCAAGGAGCAGGTGAAGATAGAGTAGGAGGGCTGAGTTTCATCAGGGAAATGAAATATTAGACAAGTCACTTCCTCTCTCAAAGCTGGGACTCTCACCTCAGCTCCTAGACAGTCTAGGAAAGCCAGTAGGCAAAAATTGTGTTGTCCCTGGCTGTGAAAACTTGCCTCCCATGAGCCTGGTGTATGTACAGTGTTAAGAGTCAGTGAGTCAACAGTAGCTCAGATCTGGGTCGTTGAGAGACCTGGGTTTGAATCCCGCTTGGATGCTTGCCACTTGTGTGACCAAGTCAGGTGACAGCTCAGTAAAATGAGGGGGCCATGATAGGTGTTTTTGAAGTTTCCTTTTACCTCTTTGAGATCCTGTAACATGGAAAGTGAAATAGTTAGAGGAGAGAACTTGGGGATGTGCCTTCCACATCCATCAATGTGTGTTTTGGGTTGGGTTGTTTTTGTGGAGGGGGATATAAATATATATTCTAAGTATATTAGAGTATAAATTAAATATTTATATTTAATTCATATTTAATTTCTTCTAAATATATGTATATATTGATATCTTCTATTGATATATTTCTCTATCTCCCAAAAGCTTAAAACTGCACTGACTTGGAACAGCCTGTCTTCTGTATTTATCTATGAATGTGCCATTTTTCCTTATTAGAATATAATCTTTTGGAGGGAAGAGACTGTCTTTTTTTTTTCTTCTTTGCATTTCTTCCTTCTGGCATATGATAGGTACTTAATAAAATACTTGTGAGTAGGGATTGTTTCATTCTTTGTGTTTATATACCCAGCATGGCACAGTGCTTGGAACATAGTAGGCACTTATTGATAAAATATTTGTTGATTATTCATAGTTGAGTAGATTTGGGGTCTAGCAGGAGTATTGGGCTCTATGAGAAACTGGGCCATGGAGAAGCATGTATTCCATTTTCCTATATAGTAAAAGTGGAAAATCTAAGCGATTTCTGTTCATGGTTTAGTCTAAATAAATGAATGGATAAATAACTAAATAAATGGAAATTTCTGAAGATTCTTTTGGGAGTGAAGGCTATTAGGCATTGCTCCCCACCCCCAGATGCAGTGAGCACAGTGGATAGAGAGCCTGACTCAGAAAGACCTGGGTTCAAGTCCCATTTCCGATACAAGCTGACTCTGTGACCCTAGGCAAGTCCACCTCTTAGTTATCTGGGCAATCTCCATTCCAGGAGTTCTTAACTTTTTTTGTGTCCTGGCTTCTCAGGTAATATTTTTAAAATTCATCAAATAAAATATATAGGATTACAAATGAAACAGTTCTGCTGAAATAAAGATGTGATTTTTTTTTTCCCATCCAAGTTTATAGACTGCCTGAAATTTATCCAACTGGTTAAGAATTCTTAGTCTGAGACTATAAGCTACAGGGAAGGTACCAACCTGCTTTGGTAGAGGGGACTGTCTCAGCTGGGAGTCTCTATCCCACCCACTTCACCAAGTGGAGTGAGTATGTATGTAGGAAAGAACCCCCCACACACACACTCTATTGGAATGCTTTTCAGAGCTGGAGGTTGACTTCCTGTGATGAGCCTCAGCTTCTCAGGGTTCCTGTCTATACTCTCTAGCTTTCTCTCTACAGTGCACTCCCTCTTCACTTGGAATCCCTAGTTCCTTAAAAACATGTCTCACCTACCACCACCTACATGAGGCTGTCCCGGATCCCCACAGCTGGTCCTCTGCCCCCCCCCCTTGCCTTGTATTAATGCACATTTATATGTGTACACGTTATCTATCCTGATGGAATGTAAGCACTATAAAATTTCATTGGGACAAGCATGGTGCCTGAGGTGTGTGTACACATACATGTATGTATATGTATGATGTGTATATGTCATATACGCACATATGTATGTATATGTATGACAGGCAATTAAGATAAATGCTTGTGAATCAGTTGATCTAGGCTCACCATGTTGGCTGATTTTGATCAGTGGTGGTCATCAGAATTGATTAAACGTTACTTCCTCCAATAGCTAGATGTTTTAAAAGAGTTCTTACCCATGTTTGCATCCTGGACCCTCTCTGGACATCTGCTGAAGCCTTTGGAGCCCCTTCTCAGAGGAATACGTTTACATCCATAAAATAAATTACATGTGGAAACCAATTCTATTGAAATATATAACACTATTACAATTCAGGGGCCTCAGGTTAATTTTAGACCCTTGTTTAACATGATATTAATAACTTCCATGTAGATAGTTCTTCCTTTGATCCATCTCTTAGCACAGTCCTGGCACATAGTAGGCACTTAATAAATGTTGGTTGAATAGATCCTCACAATATCCCTGTTGTGTAGGTGGTATGCCCAGAGAAGCCAAGTGACTTAGGACAATAATTGACATTTTCATAGCACTATGAGGTTTGCGAAGTACTTTGTATACGCTCAAGCCTGTCACAACAACCCTCTTAGGTGGGTGGTATTATTATACTCATTTTACAGTTGAGGAAATCAGAGCTCAGTGGTCAGTCAGCAAGCATTGATTAAATGCTTACTGTATACCAGGTACTTTTCTAAATGCTAGGGATACAAAGAAAGACAAAAACACAGTCCCTGCCTGCAAGACCACCATAAATAGCCAGATATGCACCAGTCAGGAATAGTAGCTCTGTGGTTACAGCTAGGAAGTGTCTGAGATGGGCAGGATTTGAACACATCTTCCTGGTGGCTCCCAAAGTGCTGGCAGAGATGTGACCAGCTGTTTCAGGTCTTCTCTCCCTGGCATGATACTCCATCCTGTGTGCTCTTGCTTTTGTTAAGACCTCATGACTAATTCAGCCTAATTGAGAAGGTCTGTTTAATTAGAGCCCTTCCCTTGTCAACTGACACCTGTAACACAGGAGGGAGGCTTTTTTCTCTCCACTTTCTCCCCTTTCTCCTGAGAAATTGAAAGAGGCAAGAACCCAGCAGTGGAGAAGACATGATAGAATATCCTAGGAGAGCTTTGTCATTTTTTTTCTGCCATCACATAAGAGACCTTTGTCACCTAGCTCTTCCCCAAATGGTAAGGGGTAAATTTAAATGCAACCAAACATAGATTAAGGGTATATTGTGATGGAAAGCCCTGAACAGATTCAGGGCCAGTTGTGTGCAAGGCCCCATCAAGACTAAATTAGATTTAATAATTGTGGGCAAGATTTTTGGGTGACAAAAGACAAAACGGGAAACACGCTTGGAAATCTCCCTCCCCCAAGTACTTATATTCTTCTACTTGGCAGACTTAATAACTAGGAGAATCTGGGTGGACTTCACAGAGATGGTGACATTTGAGCTGAGCCTTGAAGAATGAGGAGGATTCTGGGAGGAAGATGAATGGTCCAGACATGGGAGTCTGCTACCCAGAGTGTTCACAAAATGAGGGGATAGAACCTTTGATATCCCTGCTGGTTCTGAACTTTTAAGATTAACCCAGCCCAGTGGGAATGTGAGTGGGTACTCAGAGCAGACTGCAGGAAGTCTGGATTACAAGGAGTTTGTTAGGAAGCTGTCACCAGTTCTACAGACATCTATTAAATGCCTAATGTTTGCAAAGCATCCTGTCATACAAGGGAGACAATGATAAAATTATTTGACAAATTAACGCCTGAGCTAAGGAGATAGTTTTGAGATCACAGAAGTAGACTGAACAGGATTTAAAATTAGCTAATGACAGGTTGGGGCAAAGGGATTAGGGGAGTTGGAAAAACAGGGGACCGTAGGGAGAAGAACCCTGGCTTTGCAGTGGAAAGACCTGGGTTCAAATCCTATCCCTTCCTCTTACTACCTGTGTGATCTTGGGTAGAATACTTCACCCTCACCTCCCCCACCCCCACCCTTCCCAGGGCTTATTTTCTCACTTGTAAAAATAAAGGGGTGAGCAGGACTAGAACAGGGCTTCTTAACTTGGGTTCTGTGAATTTTCTAAAATTTTATTTTTATTAATTCATTTAATTTAATTAATTTCAATAGAGTTGACTGCTTTATAATCCTCTGTATTTGATTCATTTAAAAACATAGTTCTGAGAAGGGGCTTCATGACCCAAGAAAGATGAAGAGCCCCCCTTGGCTAGATGGCCTTAGAGGCCCCTTTCATTTTGGAGCCATTTACATAGCTCCAAACTTTGAATAATAATCTCCAACAGTTACATAACTAGCACTTGAAGGTCTATAAAATGCTTTCAGCTACCAGAGAGGTGAATTATACTCATTTTATACCTGAAGGGTAGTTCCCATAGTGGGATAATGGAACATATTGATGGAGAGTAAGAGAATCTAACCCTTGGGCGGAGGTGAGAGAGAAAGTTTTGTGGGGTACCCAGTCTCATATTTTTTCTCCCAGTAGATTCCATCCTTTGGAGCAGAACAAAAAAAAAATTATGTATTTTCTATCCTCCAGGCTTTTGCCCAACTCAGGTCAGAGCATTAGCCACCGCATAACAAACTTCAGACCCATATCTTCCCTCCTGCATTGTCACTGTTTGTGATGTTTTGAGTTATCACAAAATAAAAACTGGTGTTACTGAGAGCATAATTTTCTGACCTAAAAAAAACTTGTTTGTTTATTAAAAGCAAAATATTAATAAATGAACCTGGATTTCTCCTCCTCCCATCATATATATTCTAAGCAGTTGCCTGCCTAGTCCCAATTCTGACTTAGAATACTATTATTATTAATAACTCAAATAGCCCATTATGGTGATGGAGTACTTTCCTATCCTCTCATTGGGTCTTTTCTGTGGTTTATGCACGTAAACTTTTTTTAATTGATGCTCAAAAAAACCCAAAAACCCCTAGCTATTATTATTTCCACTAATGGAACTCTTCCCTGTAACAACTAAGTCTAATGAAACAAAACAAATCAAGTTTATAGTTATCCCCTGAGGGAGGTGCCTCCATCTTCCGTCATGGCATGGATCCAAATTCCAAAGTCCTTTCAACACTGTTTTCTTTTACATTGTTCCCATGTAAATGATCTTCTGGTTCTCTTTACTAGCTCTAAATCAGTTCATTCGTATCTTCCCTTTTTTTCTCCTTGTTCCTCATCTTCATAATTCCCTAGGGAGGTAAATATTCCATTACTTTTTCACACCACTTCAAATCATTGTGACCCAATTGATGGGTACCCACTCTGTCATCCATCCTATTAGAGTCTGCCGTCAGTATATATTTTTGCATTTTTTGAGACCTTTCCCTCTGTTTTTCACCTTCCTGGGCTGTTATTTGGGAATGTTAGAGCTGGATCAAAGGGTTTGTTCAATTTGGTGACTTTTGGGGTCTAATCCCAATGTTGTTGGATTTGGCAGATCAATTACCATCTGGGCTAGCAGGGAATTAGTATGTCTGTCTTTCTCCCCCATTACCTCCCCAAATCACTGTCCTCTTTCATCACCTCTGCCTTTTTGAGTGTGAGGTGAAATCTCAGTTAGTTTGCCTTTCTCTTATTAGTGATTTGTAACATTTTTTAATATGGTTGTTGACAGCTTGCCTTCCTTCTTTGGAAAACTGCCTGTGGGAAACAGCTTTTGTTTGTATTGATATGTATGTGTGCGTGTGTGTGTGTGTGTATACACACATATATATGTATTTGCACATTATATATAAATGTTTTCATATCCATTTATATATCTGTAAATATACATATTTATAAATATATTGTATCTACCTACACGAATATAGATATAGCTATGAATATATATACTCTATGTAGATAGATATATAGTATATCCATAAATATATACATGCCCTGTGTATTTATGTATATATATATTTCAGGTATTAGATCTTTATGAAAAAATTTTCTGCAATTTTTTTTGCTCATACTCTTCTAATTTCAGCTGCATTGATTTTGTTTATGCAAAGGCTTTTCAATTTTATGTGTTCAAAGCTGCCCTTTGTATCTTCTGTGATCACGTCTGTTCCTTGTTTAGTTAAGAATTCGTTTCGTAAACCAGGGGTTCTTCCCCTTTTGTATGTTCTGGGCCCCTTTAGCAGTCTAGTGAAGCCTGTGAACTCCTCAGAATAATGTTTTTTTTAAAATATAAAACTTTCAAAATACATAGGATTACAAAGGAAACCAATTGTATTGGAAATATATAAAAATATTAAAACATTAAATGCATTGGCACAAAATACTCAGATGACAAAAGAAATCAATTATATTGAAACATAGTTATCAAAATATTTTTAAAAATGTTCATAGACCTGCAGGTTAAGAACCCCTGCCCTCTGATTAGCTGTAAAAAGTTCCTTCATTTATTCTCCTCCTTATTGTAGCATCGTCGTCATGACCTTTTAGGTCAAATATCCCTTTGGAGCTGCTTATATTCCATAGTATTTGTCTAAGCTGAATTTCTACCAAGATGCTTTTCCAGTTTTCCCAACAGTTGTTGTCAGAGGAGGAGACCTAGTATTTAGTCTCTGGGTTTATTGAACACTAGGTTGCTGTGTTCAGTTGCTTACCAAGTTTTTTCCATTCGTCAGTTTTTTCTATTTTCTTAATTGGCACCAATTAATTATGGTGATAACTGCAACAATGCTCAGTCCTTAATTCCTACTTAAAAAAAATAATTTCATCTGAGAGGGACCTTCAGATTTCCCCTTTAGTTCCTTTAGATTGATTTTGTTATTATTTTATCCAGTTCCATAAAGTAAGAGGGAGTATGATATAATAATGATAATATTAATAAAACGGTAACAATAATAAATAATCGCATTTATAGAGAGCTTTAAGGTTGGCAAAGCACTTTAATATAGATAGAAAGTCAGCCTTGAAGCTAGGAAGACCTGGGTTCAGATTCCATCTCTGATACAAGCTGGCCACGCTGGGCGAGTCACTTGAACTGTTCTTGGCAGCTCTTTTTAAGATTTTTAAGTTACAGAGGAGGTGTCCACCTGCGATGTAAGAGGAATTTCTTCACCTGGGAATTCCCTCTTCCAATCATGTCCCAAGTTCCAGCCAGTCGCTATTTATTTCTGTAAGGAGAGTTTTGTATTTTAAGAGATTAATTCCCAGAGATCTCTTGCATTTTTGTAGCTATTTTGAGTGGAGTTAAGAAAAAAACCAAACAATTCCTCTTTGAGTTTTGTTATTACCAATTGTTACTACGATCCTTATTAATAAGGATTGAATTCTTATTCGGCTTCTTTACAGAAATGATCAGTTGTTTCAATTCATGTTTTTATTGAATCTCCAGGATTCTCTAATCTATCATGTTCTCTCCAGATAGAAATAATTTTACCTCCTGTTTTCCTATGTTTATTCCCTCAATTAATTTCTTCTGGCCTCATTGCTAGAACTGGACAGAATTTACTTGTAAATCCACCTGGGCTCTGGATGGTGGTGGTTGGGTTTTCCCCTTTGAGAGTTCATTTGTAACTTGTTCATTTTTCTGTTTCTGAAATTGGGTGGTTTTAAGTTCCCCATTGTTCTGTTAATCTGGGAACTGGATGTTTTCATAAATATTCATTAAAGTCTTGAGTTTTGTTGGTATGTAATGGCTAACATTTTCCTTTGTTTCTGCCTTCATCTGTTGTGAATTTCACTTGATTCTCATAAAAACCCAGTGCGATTCTGAGCTATTGTGTTAGACTCCTGATTGGTCTCCTTGGCCAAATTCTCTCCCCTTTATAAACTGCCCACCCCTCAACTGCTCTCATGATATGCACAGGTCTGACCAGGCCACCACCACCACTCAGTAAATTCCTGCTCAACTGCAAAACCTCTCAGAAGTGTTTTGAGGCTTAAATGTGAGAGTATTCATCAGTAGTTTTTAGAAATCCTATTTCTAAATACCAGGCTTAACCCAGAGCTTGGTGCATAGAAGGTGCTATATAAATTCTTCGTCTTATCCTTAGGAACAAATACAAACCCCTTTAGTTTTCAGAGTCCTTCACAGTCTGACTCCAACCTCCCTTTCCAGGCTTATTACACATTACTCTGGGTATGCCCTTTATAAAGACCCTCCAGGATGGCCCACTTGTCCTACCACTATATGCAACTTTTCATATCTAGTCTTTTCCCACGGTAATGCATCACCCATATAGGGAATACAGTCCCTCTTCACCTCTGCGTCTGAGCATTCCTAGGTTCCTTTGCGGTCATTTCAGCCTTGGAAATTGAGGGGATGTCCATCAGTTGGACAGCGCCTGAACAAGTTGTGGTATGGGATTATGATGGAATACTATTGTAGTATAAGAAATGATGAGCAGCCATCCACATCCAGAGAAAGAGCTGTGGAGTCTGAATGTAGAGCAAAGCAGATGTTTTCTTTTTTGTTGTTTTGCGTTTTCTTTCTCCTCCCATCAGTTCTAATTCTTCTATATGACATGACTAATGCGAAAATACGTTTAATAGGAATATATATGTAGAGCTTACATTAGATTGCATACTATTTTGGGGAGAGGGAGAAAATTTAAAATTTATGGAAGTGAAGGTTGAAAATTAAAATAAATTGACTTTAAAAAAAGAAAAATGATGAGCAGGATGGTTTCAGAAAAACCTAGGAAGACTTTAATGAATTGATGCAAAGTGAAGCGAGCAGAGCCAGGAGAACGTTGCACACAGTAACACCAATATTGTAACAGTGTTTAATTGGGAATTGACTTAGCTGTTCTCAGCAATCCAGTGATCCAAGACAGTTCCAAAGGACCTATGAAAAATGCTTTCTACCTCTAGAGAGGGTACTGGTGAACTCTAAGTGTAGATTGAAGCATCCCTTTTTTTATTTTGCAGCATGGTTAACATGGAAATGTTTTCATGATTTTACATGTATAGTTAATATATTGCTTGCCTTCTCAATAGGTGGGGAGGGAGGAATTTGGAATTCAAAAAATGTTCAAAATAAATAATAATGATTTTGGAAGTTCAGTTCAGTCCTCCCCGATTCCCTTTTCTCTACCGTCCAGTGACTGACCTCCTTGCTCTCCCTCCCATAAGACATTGTCCCCCAACTTTGGACATTTTCAGTGACTACCCCATGCCTGCAGTGTTCTCCTCCTGCCTTCCTTCAAGTCCCAGCTAAAATCTCGCTTCTTGCAACTCCAGCCTCCTACAGTGCTACTTAATTTATCAATTCCTGTATATATCTTGTTTGTCCATAGTTGTCTGCATGTTGTCTCACACTGGATTGGGAGCTCGTGGAGAGCAGGCATGGGGTGCAAAGTAGGCAATCTCCTGCTTGGTCTGTAATGTTACTTTGAGTGGACCACCTGCTCCTTTATCTGCAGAACCAGAGTTTAGACTAGATGACCTTTAACCAATCCACAAGCATTTATTAAAGGTTTACAGTTTGCCACACACTGTGCTGAGCCTGCGGGTACAAAGAAAGGCCAAAAAACAAGAATAGGCCTTGCCTCTGAGGAGCTTACCCTTCAGAGGACACTAGGAAAATGCAGAGTATGAATGGCAGGTACCCTCCGAGGTGGGAGTGGAATAGTGGGGAAGGGCCTCCTGCCAGAAGGGATGTTTGAATTGACTTTTTTTCCCTCCGGAAGGTAATGTTTGTATTGGGTCTTGAAGGAAGCCAGGAATTCTAAGGGGCTGGGAATGGGGGGAGAGGGAGAATTCCAGGCAGAGGTCCTTGCAGCCCTGGGTTACATGATCATATTAAGCTCTCCCAAGGCTGCATTGGTGGAAAGCTTTTCCACCCTGGGAGTTCCTGAACAACCCAGCCCTTCCTCCTTCCTCTTCCACAGATCTGATAAGGAAGGTGATATAAATGTTATCATAACAGTTTTTATAGGTGAAGAAACAGGTACAGGGAGGTCAGGGTCAGGTTCTCAAAGTCAAGGCTTCTAGTTTCTATGCACTTTCAATGAATAGACACTACCTCTTCAGGTGTAAGCCTTTGCTTCATGAGAATCATTTCTCCTCCTGGAGGGCTTCCAGGGGCCAGATGTTTATTAGTTGTGTGACCTTGGACAAGTCACTTAATCTCTGTTTGCCTCAATTTCTTCAACTGCAAAATGGGGTTAATAATAGCGCCTACCTCCCAGAAGAGTTATAAGGCTCAAATGGGAGAGTATTGGTCAAGTGCTTAGCCCAGAACTTGGCACATAGTGGGTACTCTATAAATGCTAGTTATTAGGGAGCTAAGTGGTGCATTAGATAGAGCACTGGGCCTAGAGTCAGGAAGACTCATCTCCTTGACTCCAAATCCGGATTCAGATCCTTACCGTGTGACCCTGGGCAAGTCACTTCACCCAGTTTGCCTGTTTGCCCATCTGTAAAATGAGCTGGAGAAGGCACTGGCAAACCATTCCAGTATCTTTGCTAAGAAAACCCCAAATGGGGTCACAAAAAGTTGAACCCAACTGAACAACAACTATTATTAATCATATGAGGATTATTATTTAAAGGAAATGGGGATATATAGCCTGGGGAAGAGTACATTTAGAAGGGTGGGGGGGGTTATAAATTTATTATTTATGTTTAACATTGTTTTAAAATTTTGAGTTCCAAATTCTCTCTCTCTCTTCCACCCCATCTCTATTGAGAAGGGAATTATGATTTTAGAGATTGGCTCAGTAAAATCCTGTTAAAACTATTCACTGAGAAGGCAAGCGATATATCAGTTATAAGTGTGGAGTCATGCAAAACCTAAAGAGGGGGACTTGATAGCTGTATCCACACACTTGAAGACTTGTCCTACGTGGAGGACCCAGGATGGCAGTTAGACTCGCGCCCTGCAGAAACTTCCTAGTAATTCAGGCTGTCCACAAGTTGAGTGGAGGCTGATGGACACTTCATGTCAGTCATCTCTAACAGCAGGCATGCCTCAAGGGTTTGGGTTGGACTCTGGAGGGCTGCTGAAGACTCTTCCAGCTTCGTGATCTTTGAGTCCAAGTCCTAGATGGTATCCCATAACATGTTGCCTTGTACTTTGTAGGTGCTTAATAAATGTTGGTTGGATAGAACTGATTTCTACCCAGGCCCCCGGCGTACATAGACTCCGTGGTCGTGGGACAGTGTGAAGCCTCTCATCAAGCCGGCTCTCCTCCCGCTCATTTGATTAGATGGGGAGGGGGCAGATTCGGTTGAGGGTAGAGATATCTAACTTTAGACCTTGGGGAATGGGGCATGCAGCTGAGGCTCGGTCTCTGAGCTAACAGGTGAAGCCTTGGATAGGGCTGCAGATGCACTGCGTCACTTACTAAGCTCACCAGATATTAACGGATAGTCCATCTCCCCAGTGTGTAGTATGCCTTTGTCTGATTCTACTGACCAGCTAAGAAGTGTAGAAGGGGGCTGTGTGTGTCGCTGAGGTTGAGATAGGAGGGGAGGGGTCCCCCCACCCCCCCTCCCTTTCCCCCCACCCCTCCTCCCTTTTTCCCCCCACCCCCCCATCTAGCCAGCCTGGCTGGCCAACACTCTGACATTGGGATGTTAACCACTGGGTCTGACTTCCTTAAAAACACACGATGTTATGCAATCGACAAGCTCGTTCTTACTGACTCAACCTGCTTCTCTTTATAACCTAGTGGGTTCTTTCCCAATCAACAGGAAAGTGTTTTCTCATTTGAATAAAAGTCACGTAGAGGTTATCACAGATGTGTTTTTCTCAGGGGGAGAAAAGAAGAGAGGGTGAGGGGTGTAAGAAGTATAGAAGGAGCAGGCTTGGGGGATGGGGGTGGGCACTTCCAGAGGTGTGAAGGCAGATTTGGATAATATAATAGGTTGGAGATGGTTTTCTTTGGAGTAGGGTGTCCTCCCTTGCTTTATCCCCCCCTCCCCTTTTTCTGTATTAGCCCCAGCAAACCTTGGTTCCTTTGACATTTAATACCTGTGGGACTACAGATGAGTCTCTTAGGCTTCTTGGGGCCCCCTCCCCCTTTCCCCATGGTTAAATGAGGGGGCTGGATTTGAGGGGCTTTGGGATCCTTACCACCTTTGATCTTTGATCCCTCCAAGAGAAACATAAATCTTGAATGTTATAAGTGGGAATTCCTTAGGCTACATCTGGAGGCAAAGGCCAGAGACTGAGGTCATAGCCTGTCTGCAAACAGCAGGAAAGGTTCTCTTTGCTAACAAACATTCTCAGCTTCTCCTTCAACCCTTACCCTCCCCCTACCAAAAAAAACCAAACTGCAACCCGAAGGATCTTCAGAGGCCATGCTCTAGTCCAATGCTCTCATTTTACAGATGAAGAAACTGAGACCCAGAGAGGATCAACGACTTGCCCAAGAACACACAGATTGTAGGATCCTGGGACCTCAGAGGATGTATAGTCCAACCCTCTCACTTTACAGATGAGGAAACTGAGGCCCAGGTAGGGCAAGCATCATCCCTATTCTACAGATGAGAATATTGAGGCTCTAAAACAACCTCACTGAGGTCACAGAATTTGTAAATGCCAAGGCTCAGTTCTTCATGCTCAGAATACTAAGGGATCATGATGCCCGTCATCTGGGTAGGAGAAAAAAAGTGACCAGTAGCTGGTGGTGGGTGAGGTGAGTCAGCAAGGAGGAGGAAAGGAAAAAGTACAAGGGGGAAGGGGGGGTGGAGGTAGGAAAAAATCCCCTTATGCCAGACAGACTTTTTTTTTTAAGAGATTTCATGTCTTCCTGTTTCCTCTCTCTCTCTCTCTCTCTCTCTCTCCCTCCCTCCCCCTTACCCCCTCCCGCTCTCTCCCTCTCTCTCCCTCTGTCCCACTCTGTCCCACTCTGTCCCTCTCTGTCCCTTCCTCCCTCTCCCTCTCTCCCTCACTGGATGCAAATATCAGTGTCACAAGAAAGTGGCTGCTGTGTTTTCCGTGCTGTCTGGGAGCCTGAGAATTAGTTGCAGTCAGTTCCCCTGGAGGGGGCCCAGGAGATGTCAGGGCCAAATTTAAAGCTGCTTAGGGGCAGGGCAGGCTGGGGGGTGGGCACTGCCAGAGGTGTGAAGGGAGGCTTTGTTACCCCCTGGCAAAGAGGACTCTGGGTAGGGAGGTACATCCCCTCCCCCCAATGCACACACACATCACCCTCAGCCAGCATCACCATCTGGGAAAGACAGCTTGGGGGAGCGTGAGGCCGCCAGGCACACAGGCTTTATTCCCCTGTTAATGTTCTCAGGCTTGGCTTGCTGGTGGTGCACACCTGGGAGCAATCTGGAGCTAGATAGAGGAGAAAACCATTCCCCTCTTCCCCCCTCCTCCCTTCCCCCTCCCTTCCTTTTCCTTTCCCTCTCCCTTTGCCCCTCCCCTCCTGTCCTCCCTCCTTTCCTTTTTTTCTTTCCCTTTCTCTCCCTCCCTCTCTTCTCAAGAGACACCCAGCAAGCCTGAGGGTCCTGCTACCCGCAGGTACTTTGCAGCTCCTTTTAGATTGGTTCAGTAACACCTTCAGATCCTGTAGCTTCTCAGAGTAGAGAAGAGATGGTGAGTATCAAGAAACCAACAAGCATTTCTTAAGTATCAGTTTTGTGTAGTGGATACAAAACAAGATCAAATTCTCCCTGCCTTCAAGGACCTTACATTTTGCTGAGGGGAAATGGTAGGAATGTACACAGGTATCTAAGAAGTAAGTACAAGGCATTTTTAGCAACCAAGAGGATCAGAAAGGGACTCCCATAGAAGATGGTGGTTGAGCTGAGTTTGGAAGGAAGTAAGGGATTCTGAGAGGTGGAGGTGAGGAGGGAGTGCATACCAGCTGTTGGGGAACCTCCAATGCAAAGGCCTGGAGATAGGAGATGGAAATGTTGAGTTTAAGGAACAGCCAGGCCAGATTGGCTGGACCTGTAGTATACGTGAAGGGGAATAATGGATCTCAGAGTTGAAACCTCAAGGGTCATCCAATCCCACCTGGGTCTGATTGGGAGTCCCTTCTACAATGTATCCCCACAAGTGGTCATCCAGTCTCTAGCTAACCCCAGCCCAGCTTTCTACAGGGTTTCATTAATGCTTTGCAAAGGATAGATTTTCGTTATAAGAGGCATTGTGATATAGTGGACATGGTGCTAAAATCATAGTTAGGAAGACCAGGATGGAAATCCTACCTGGGTGGGCAGGTCTCCTAATCTGTCTGTGCCTCAGTTGACACAAGTGGGGTGGAAAGAATTTTTCTAGGTATAAGTCCCTATCCTTTGCTCTGGGACCAGTCCTGTGGGCAGCATCCCTTCCTATCTTTCTGAGGACACTGAGGCTTGTTTCTTTGCTCATCCCTATTGGGTGGAGGGAAAAGGGGGCGATCAAATGTCGCTCAGGTTTCTTCAACACCCACTGCATTCATTCTTCTTCCAGCCCCCTCAGATTTTGATTTTCACATGTGTTTTCATTAAGAGTGGAGAAGCAAAAAAACCCAATAACCTTCTTTTTGTCTTTCCTTTCCTCCCTATTCGCCTCAAGAACATCAAGAGGTGGTTAAGTGGATAGGGAACTAGTCTGGGGAGTCAGCAAGACCTGGGTTCGAATTACCTCTCAGACACTAGCTGTGTGGTCCTGGGCCTATTCAGGTACTTAGTGGATCTGTGTTCCTGGTCAAGTTGCTGCATTTCTCTGGACCTCATTTTCCTCAGATGTAAAATAGGGGGTTTGGATTTGAAGGTTTCCAAGCTCCCTCTCAAGTCTAACTCTGCTCCTAGGTGGTAGGAAATTCTTGCTTGGAGATTTGTTCCAAACATCATTTAGAGAGGGTGGGGAAAGGCTTCTGTATCTGTTCAGCACATGTTTTCTGGGAACCGAGTTATGTATTAATTTCCTTTCTGATGTTCTAGTAGTCTGCAGTTTGGTGGCCGAGTGGTCCTGAAGTCACCGTGTTCAGCCAGCCTTTAACTACTGCAGTTGGGCTGGGTCTGAACTTGAGAATGTGTCCACTGCAGAGCGTCATTAGCAGCATGAAACTAATGCATCCTTTTATCCTGTCGGGAGGCCAGGGAAAGCTGAATAAGATGGCCACTCTGTCATCCATGGACTTTGGGGATTATCCCTGTCTAAACCAGGGGTTTTAAACCTTTTTGGTGTACTGGCAGTACTCTGCTGAAGCCTGTGACCCCCTTCTCAGAATAAGGTTTTAAATGCATAAAATAAAATACATGCTGGCGATTATTAGGCTTGGATATTGTTTTTCTTTGCTGTATTGTGGCTTGTGCATGGGGTTTGTAGTTCAATTGTTTTCAGTTATGTCTAACTCTTCATGGCCCATTGGGGATTTTCTTGGCAAAGATACTGGAGTGGTTTGCCATTTCCTTCTCCAGTTCATTTTAAGATGAGAGAGCTGAGGCAAAGAGGGCTAATCGACTTGTTCAGGGTCATACATCTAGTAAGTGAGAAAGATGTGGCTTCCTAATTTCTAGCTGGGCACTGTGCCACCTAGCTATTGGTGGGGAATTGGGTGCTAAGCCTTTGAGGGATTTTCCCTAGGTTCCTTAGGCCAAGAGAACTGTGAACTCCTTATCCCTCTCTTCTTTCTCCCAACCTGGGTGTTTTGTGCCACAGACACCCTCTTAATAAACAAAAACAATCTCAAAACTTGTGTTTTAGCTTTTTGACCATCTTGAATTATAGGTTCAGTGATCTTCAACAATTATCTTGAGTGGCCTACAGTTAGTTGATTGCATTAAAGACCTGCAGGGGGCGAATAAATTAGGAAGGGGTTAGGGACTTCTCCAGAGTAGGTACTCCCTTGAGCCCAGATTTCTCTTCCTTGAACCTTATCCATATGCTAGTGTAAGCAGCTACACTAACATGGTTGGGAGGATATCTCTTACTGGCTCCCTCTTTTGGGTCAATGTTCAGGTCTTTAGAAAATCTCTTATCACTGGCTCTTGGACCAGGTCCCAGAGATAAAAATCCTTCCTTGTGCTTTGGTCCCCAGAGGGATACAGGGTTTGTTGGAAGTCAAGCTCTAAAGAAATGGGGCTATGGCAAGAGAGAATTGTGACTTAAAAAACAAATTGCCTGTTTTCCTTCAGCCTAGTGTTATCATGGAGAGGAGAGAGCACAGGTTGGAGAGTCAGATGACTTGGTTTCTAACATTTACTACCTGTGTGATGTGTGGTGGTTTAGTCATCTGGATCTGTGTCTCCTCATCTCCATAATGAAGGAGGGTGGGACAGATACCTCTGTGGTCTCTTCCAGTCCTTCATCTTTTATATCCCTGGCAGCCTGGAAGAGCTCTTATTTTTCCAACCATAATCAGGGCCCTGGGACCATTGACTTCTGCAGGGTCCCAGCCTTCAAGAAGAAGATGAGCAGAGGGTCAGAACAATGGAAGCAGGGTTGGTGGAAGGGGGCCAGGGTCAGCATGGGGTACCCCAGGCCCAGAGTTGTTCTTTTCCCCCTGTCCCTGTGGCTATTAAGGACCGGTCTTTGGTTGCTGGTGACCCTAGAGGCTTGAGTGGTTCCTTCCAGAACAAAGAAGCTTCTATTCTGCGGCATTGGGCATTTGGGCTTTGTGGCCATGCCCAGTTGAAGGGATGGAGAGAAGTAGGGCACCTCCAAGCAGAGTTCCTGCCAGGCCATTCAATGAGCTCAGCTCTGTTTCTCAAGCCTCACTCTCCCACTCACCAGGAAAGCCAGGTCATGCCAGGGGGTGGGGAAGGCTTTGGGGAATTGAAGAACCTGGGGCATGGCCAGGGGTGGAGATTCAGGTTGGGTCTGCTGGGAGGCAGAGAGGAATTAGTTGTTGCCTGGCTGGCTCCAGTACCCATCCCAGCCCTGGCTTTCCAGATACCCTCCCATGAGCATCCGTACTGGGGTACCCTGGTAAAAGGAAGCAGTTTGGATTCAGCTGTAGGTAAACAGTGTGACTGCCTTGTTTGTTTCCTTTCTAAATCCAGGGGATTTGGGTACTTTAACTGGAGGGTTGGGGTGGGTGCAGGGTACAATCAGTGGGTAGAACAGGCCACTGTAACTTTAAGTTGAGGGGTTGGCATTCCTGGGCTGGGATAAAAAATGAGGGCTGTGCATTCTCCCTGTGGGCTTGAGTGGTGTTTTCCCTGCCTTGTTAAATTTCATCGAGTTCTGTTTCAAGACCAGAAGCATTTAGGAAGCTTCAGTAAATTAACCCTAATCAGACTTTCCCCATACATTTTTATTTTCAGCCACAGGATCCTTGGACCAACTATTCTTTCAGTACAGGTTGGTAGAGTCTGCAAAAGCTCTGACTCTGGCCAAGTCTATAGCTCCGTTTAGGTCATCAAACATGTGCTTACTGTATGCAAGATTGTCAGTCTGGAAGACCCTAGTTCACATCCAGCCCATGCTTCCTACTGGCTTGTCACCCTGGGCATTTAATCTCTCAGTGCCCAGATCTATCTAAATTTTAGCTCTGTTGCTGAATCTCCATTGTTAGAGGGCATTTCCTAGACCTGAGTTCTTTGTGGCCCCAGGGAATTTAGGACCAGTCACCCCTTCCCCTCTACCCATCCCTGCCATGTGCCAGGAACTGTGTTTAGTCAATCTTGGATCAGCAGAGAACCCCCATCGTTCCCTACCCCGGTGTCTGCTTTCTCCTCGGGATAAATACAGAAGCTAAGAAAGAAGCTAAAGAAATTGCAGTTAAGACAGATCGACGGTAATGAAGCAAGACTTCCCTCTTCTCTGTTGAAGGGGCCACATTTCAGAAGAAGGCTCATGTTGTCACACACATCCCATGGTTAGTTTTGGTCAGCTGTACTTTGTTAAGTGCTGCCTATTGGGAGAAGCCCCCTAATAGAGTTGTTGCCAGGATCAAATGAGTTAACGTGGGAATGGTGAAATGGGGAAAGCAATACTTTTGAGCACCTTTTTTTCCCACTTAAACTTTTCAATGTGATTTGTTTTTTTAATCAGACTCATTTCTGAATGTGTGTATGTATATATCCATCCCTCCTTTCCCTTAGCTAACATTTGTAACAGATATTTTAGATCTCTTTATGTTTATTATTGAAATTAGATTAAAATTAAATACATATTGTTATTCTATGCATTATTTATATATTTATATCTGAGTGAAGCAATTCAGCAAAGTCAACCAGTCTGTCAACGATATTTGGCAGTATATGTAATACTACATACTCATAAGCCCCCCAACTTCTTCCATGAAGGAAGGAATGGGGCATTCTTTTTTTTCATAAAGGAATAAAACAATTGGGAAAAAAAACACCAAAGGAGTGCTAATATCCAGACTGGGGCAAGATCAGAAAAGACTTGTATAAGAGGTGGTGGTTGAGCTGTGTGCTATGAAGGAGCGTAGGGATTCTTGGCATTGGCCGTGAGGAGGGGGATTGTATTCCAAGAATGGGGGAAGAAGACAGAAGATGAATGACTATTCATGGAATCGTAGCTTCTGAGATAGAAGGGATTTGAGAAGCCTTTTGGTCCATCTCTTTCATTTTACAGATGAAGAAATTGAGGCCCAAGAAAGGGCGGTGAGTTGCCCATGCTCAAACAGATAGTGAGATTTGTACTCATGTCCTCTGACTCTGGAACCAGAGTGCTTACCACTGAACTGCATTATTGTACCTGGGACATCCAACAAGCTGCTTTGACCACACTGGACAGTGAAGGAAGGGAAGGGATGTGAAACAGACCTAGACATGTTAGTGAGAGTTATATCGTACAGGATATTAAATGCCAAGCTGAGAAGTTTATATTTTATTCTAGAAGTGACAGGGAACCTCTGAAGATTTTGAGCTGGGGAATAACACAGTCACCTGTGCTTTAGAAATATCAATTTGGCAGCTCTGTAGAGGATGGATTGGAGAGAGAAGCTATTATAGAGAGGGGGCTGTTGTAAAAGTCTCGGAGAGTGATGTTGAGGGCCGTGTGAATAGAGAGAAGAGGAATGTTGTGATGTGAGAAATGTTGTGTTGTAGAATTGGCAAGGCATTGGCGCTTAGTAGGTGCTTAGTAAATGCTTGTTGGTACCTTTTGGCTGATTTTTCCAAAGATTTCAGTGAATATGGAGTGTTAAGAGACCTAGAGACAGTGAATCATCCAGAGAGACCGAGTCAGACACCCCCATTATCACAAATGGAGGGAGAGAGAAGAGGTTAGGTCTGATTCTGACCCCGGTGGTTGAGCCTGGGTGAGGGAAAGCATGGTGGCCCTCCTCATCTGAAAGGACCACTCTTTGGACCAGACAGCCTTTGAGATCCCTCCCCAGTCAGGATCTGTGATTCTTCTCTTACCTACTCTTGCAAAGAATTCACCGAAGTGATTTCACAGGAGCCTTTTGTCCGGATCCCTGTAATCATTGATGCTCTTCCTCTTCCAAGATCTCTCAGGCCCCTTGAAGTCAGCCCCAGCTGGGCAGCAAACTGTCCAATGCCAGACAGCCACGTGTTTCTGAATGCCTTACATTTTGGACTAGCCCTTCTACAGGAGAGAAGAGCCGCCTTGCCAGCCCAGCCAGATGCTAATGGGCTTCTGTCCTAGACTTTCTCATTTTCACCTCTTGTCCTGGTGAAGATAAAATCGGAAACCCCAAAGACAAGCCACCCTCCAATCTAGCCATGGAAGTAATTAAGCCCTCACTTCAAACAACCACATGTTTTAAAAAGCTGTAATTCTTGTAGCTGAAAATAGCCGCCTGTTCCGAGAGCTGGAGGAGCTCTTGATCCAGCCCGTTTTAACTCCACTTTGGAGTCAGTCCAGATTGTGACCCAGGCCCCTTGCCAGAGCTTCTAGGCCTTGTTCATCAGTGACTTTTAGGGGAAACTGAGTTTCTCCTTCCCCACACTGGATTAGAACTTTTATTACATTATGATGGAATGTCTTCTCAAGGCAGACTATTTTTCCTATTATTTCTCCTAAGACCCAACATTTTATTCCTTCTGTACCTTTCCAAATACTATCCCCTCAGTCTGGAAGGTCTTTCCTTCCCTGTGCATTAGGGAAGACTGGGTCATGGTATGGGAAGTAAAATGGATTTGCAATAACAGAACCCGAATTCAAATCCTGACTTTGCCAGTTACCGTCTGGATGACTTTGGGCCAGTCATCTCACCTCCCTAAGTCTTGCTTTCTTCATTAACAGATAGATGGAATTGGGCTCCGACTCTGGAGGCCTCTCTCAGCTGGAACTGTTTTATCCTGCATCATGATAGGGTGGCATATACAGTCTGCTTTGACAGGGTTGTCTCTTTGTCAAAGCAGTCTTCTTCCAGTTTTAGCCTTAGTGTGAGGAAGAGGGAAGTGGCCTGCCTTGGGGAGGCTCTAGCTTCTCTCTATGCCAGCAAAGCCTAGAAGCCCACTTTGGGAGATGTCTGGACTGCATAGATGGGTCCTCCAAGGCATTCTGGGGCTGTTTCCCTGGGAAGTGAGCCAGGTGCTTTTGACTTTATATCCCCAGAGCTTAGCATATGCATGGCGCATAGTAGGTCCTTAGTAAATTCTTGTTGGTATTGATCAGCTGGTTATTCCAAGGCTTTTCAGTGAGTATTGGGTGTTGAGGCACAGAAATAGAGCAGATCACACAGAGACAGCCAGACTCCCAGATATAAAGATGGAGAGACCGCCCCCCCCCCCAGACAGACATACACAGAGAGTCCCTTCTCTCTGTGAGGCGGACCCCCAGACAGAGACTCACAGAGATAGAGACTCCCAGATACAGAGACAGATAGAGAGATAGTCAGGGCTGGTCATAGAGAGGGAAGGAGGGAAAGACTGAACACAAAGTGACAAAGACTTGAAGATTGCTGGAAGGAGAATGCATGTTCGCATGGACTCACCAAGGACTGAATTTGTCCATGGGACCTTGAAAAATTACTTTTAAAGAGCCAAGAGCTGGGACATTTCCCCCCAGTTTTTTTTCCCTCCCAGTGCATCAGGAGTTCGATCAGCTGGGTTCTGCCCCATCTCTGGCTCAAGGACCAGATACAGTGCCATGTCTGAATTAGAACTGGTGCCCTGTCTTCATGAGCAAGGGGCCTAAGTTTGGGGCCTGTGGTGTTGTCTCTCCCCTAACCCTACCACAACAGAAGAAATCCATCTGCCCTGGATTTCAAGTTGCCAAAAATAGACTGTGGCACAGAAGGGCTGGAGACCTGTTAATTAGCAGTGGCTTTTTCCTGACTGATTCTCTTTGAGCAGTCCTGTTTGGGGATGGAAGCCCCTGGGAGCGGGGCTCAGAAGGAAGAGGATCGTCTGGTCGTGGCTGAAGGGATTCCCTGTACTTCATTCCTGTGACCTTGCCTGGTTGGCTCCATTTTACATGAGGGGAAAAACCTACGTAGCAAAGAAACCTCTGGGACTTTAAAGACTTGGGGACAAGACCTGGTTCCCTTGCTGTATGTGAGCTGAGGCAGCAAGTCTCTCACCTCTCCTGGCTTTCTCTCCAGCTAAATGACAGTATGGGACTACATCAAGGACTTCTCAGCCTTTTTTGTGCAATGGACCCCTTTGGCCGGCTGGTGGGAGTCTCTGAACCCCAATCCTGGGATCAGGTTTTTAAATAAAGGAGTTGCCCACTTTCATGTAAAGGTTAGGGGAAGTGGCTCAGTGGGTGCAGTTCTAGACCTCGAGTCAGGAAGATTCATTTTTCTGAGTTCAATTCCAGTCTCAGACACTTACTAGTTGTGTGACCCTGGGCAAGCCATTTTACCCTGTTTGCCTCAGTTTCCTCATCTGTAAAATGAGCTGGAAAAGGAAATGGCAAACCACTCCAATATCTCTGCCAAGAAAACCCTAAATTGGGTCATAAAAGAGTCAACAAAAACAATCATTTTCCCATTCACTGAAGGTCTGGGCTTGATGGATACTTAAGGGCCCTTCAACTTGAACTCCTAGAAAAGTTGGATTTGCTGCTAGAAAGATAACTGTAGCATTGGTATTATTAGCTTCATCCATACTCTTGGTGTATGTAGTTACAGACCAAAGCATTGAGGTATTTGGACTCTATTTCATTTGCGTGAGTGCCAAAATGCAGAGCTCTTCTCCAGAAAGTATTAATGACTCCCCCTTTTATCAAGGCCTGTTTAGGCCCCTAAGTCATGAGTCAGTCCACCCCCTCCCCCAATCCCCCTTTCTGTAACTGTGGAGACTTGGCACTCCGCTCCGTGGGATGAAATGGCCTTGGCCCATCCTGCCTCAGCTGGCTCCTGGGCACTGCCAGTCCTGGAGCAGAGGATGCAGAGCTCTCCCTGAAGGGAGGATGAGGAGGGTTTGGACCTCCTAGTGTAGGAGCTTGGCTGTGTGTGTTCTATTGGACCAGAGGGTCCTGCTTGAGAGGAGCAACCTGTCTCCAGCCTGGCCTGGACGGTGGTAGGAGAAAGAGGTGTAGCAGTAATCCTTTCGTTATTTAACAGAGTTCCTCTTCAAAGGCTTGGGAAGAAGGTAGTGCCAGTCTTGTTAATTCCATTTTACAGATGAGGAAACTGAGGCTCAGAGAGGTTCATTAATCAGTAAGCATTTATTTTTTTCTCCCTCCCTTCCTTTCTTTACTTTCTTCTTTCCTCCCTCCCTCCCTCTCTCCCTTCTTTCCTTCCTCCCTCCTTCCCTTCCTTCCTTCCTTACAATCAGGGATAAATGACTTGCCCAGGATCACACAACTAGTAAATATCTGAGTCTGGATTTGAACTCAGGTCTTCCTGACTCCAGGGCCAGTGCTCTCTCCACTTTGCCACCTCGTTGCCCTTTCAATAAGCATTTATTATTTTCTCTGTCCCAGGTACTGGGGCTAGAAATCAGAAGAATAAAGTAGTCCCTATTCCTAAGGATCTTCTCATGGGAGAGACCACAAGGAGGCCTCTAAAGAAACATGGAATCAATCTCTAGAAAAGACATAGAATGTCGTTAAGTATGGGGGTAGGTGATTTGTCCAAGTGCCATAACCAGGAACTTACAAAGGTCAAGACTAGAACTCGGGATAAGTGACTCCAAATCCAGTACTTAGCCATGTGTCATTCTGTGTCATTCTGACTGACAGTCACCAGAGCCCTGGATTTGGAGTAGGACCTGAGTTTGAATTCTGGTTCTGCCCCTCATTAGCTATTGATCTTGGCACGCTGTTTTACCTTCTTCCTGTCTCAGGACTTTGTAAAATGGGGGGGATGTTGTCTGAGCTCCCCTCCATCTGGATCTCTCTTTAAACATCTTCCTTTAAAAAAAAAACCTTGCAGTTACTTGTAGCTTACCATCAGCTCTTCAGAAGCCAAAATAATCATAATATTTATATAACACTTTAAGGTTTGCAAGTTGCTTTCTTTAGATAGATCCTCCTTTGATTTCCACAATAACCCTGTGAGGGAGAAGCTAATATTATCCCTCTTTTACAGAAGAAAAAACTGAGGCACACAGGGTGAAGTGAGTTGCCCAGGGTTACACAGCTAGTAAGTGTCTGTGGCAGTTTGCACTCAGGTCTTCCATGTGCACCTGCCGCCTAGTTGCCATATTAATTGTAAGCAGGTAGGGCTGTATTAATCTTAATGTAGAGTAGGGACAAGGGGTGTGTGTGTGTTTGTGTGTGTGTGCATGCGTATACGTACACACACATACAGCCAGGACGGCAGGTGCTACCATTATTATTGACATTTTGCATATAAGGAAACTGAGGCTGAAAGAAATGAAGTGACTTACTGAGGATCCCACAGCCTGTATTACACACACACAGCTATAGATATATATATATACTCATACATATGTGTATGTATGTATGCACGCATATATACATATACTCTGAGAGACTTCAGAATTCTTGCTGCACATACCTAGTCTTCATCTCTCTTCCTCAACTTCCCCATTTTTCGGTTCTGTTTCACTTCAGCAAGCCCTTCTGAGGCCCCTCAGCTGCTAGCACCTTCTCCTTTTGGATCATCTGCCATCTCCTTTGTATTTAGATTAATGGACTTTTTGAGACCACCTAGTAAGTGCTTAATAGTTGTTGATATGACAGATTAACTTGACTGACTGTTGCGTTTGATAGATGTTTGTTGATTGATTGTTTGACTCCACTAAGTCTTCTTGGCTTGGGCCCACCTTGGACCTCCTAGGGCTAGAACCAGAGGCTCCCTGGTTCTGGATGTGTGGCCAACACCTGTATTCAAATGGGAAGAGCTGCCCTGCCTCCCAAATTTCCATACTTGAGTGGTCCTTTCAATGAACCACCTAAGTTTCCACCTCTCCCACTCCTGTTCACTCTGGGTTTCTTGTTAATGATGTATTTTTTCCATCCCATTGGCATCACTTGTTCCCTTACCCAGTTAGCTTAATCTCTGTGGTTAGTCATTTTTTAAAACTGTATTGATAGCTTCTGTTTTTATATCAACTTAAGTCACTTCCAAATGTATCCCTTCCCTTCCCCCACTATCCATTGTTACTTGAAGCAGATTGACTGCTTATGTTGTATTCCACATCTGTATTCCCCCACCTTTGCAAAGAAAGGTGGGACATACATGGTGTACTTTTTGAGCTAGGTCATTGTGAGGTGTTCCATTCCATTCCATTCGTTTGGATTTTTCCCTTTACGTTGTTGAAGGAATTGTGTGTATTATTTTCCTGGTTACGGACGTCTTCCCACGCTTGATTGAAGTTTTCAACATCACTGTTTCTTGGGATGCAGCAATATTTTTCCATTGCAACCATGTACCACAACTTGTTTGGCCATTATCAATGAACACCTTTGTTTGGCCTCTATTTTTCTTTTCCCTCCCAGCTCTTTGGGAGTACAGAAAGTCTAGGACTGTTTGGTGTACATGGGACCCGTCTGTCTCTGGCTTCCTTGAAGTGTTTAGCCCAGGTGAGGGAATCTCTGGTTCAAAAGGAAGTACTTGGACCTCATCTTCCCTGGGATCTCAGAATGCCTCCCTTCTTTGATCTTGCATGGGTGGGACGAGTCCTCAGTCCCAAGTCACCCTCAGCCTTTGTCGTCTCAGCTGCTGGGTCTCAATGAAACATCACAGGAAAAGCCACAAAGCCCAACTGGGTCTGACCTTCACTGTTCTTTTGTCAATGTTCCTTTTTACTGACCTCATCTGACTTCCTTGGCATATTCTGAGTGGTCTTGAGGATTTTTAAAATTCTTGATCCATCCTTACCTACTCCTAGTCAATGATTTTACCTTTTCCTTCCCATTGGGCCAGGTTGGTTTCTTCCTTACTTTTTCTGCTGTTTGCCTCAGCAAACATCTGTAAAATGGAAACCATAATAGCCCCTACCTGATGGAGTTGGTGTGAGGATTAAATGAGATAATGTTTGTAAAGTCCTTAGCACATAGTAGGTGCTTACTTGTTTCTTTCTCTTCCTCTTCCCCACTTTTCTCCTGGCAGCTGCCCCTGCCCTCAGTTCCTTTCTTATGAGTATGAAATTCAGAATTCACCTCCTTTGTGATTGAGAATAACATGACATTTGGTCAGCACTGAACCAGCCTTCCTAAAACTCTCCTGCTTTTACCACAGGGCTGAGACACGTGGTGATTATGACCAAAGTAGATAACTCTGGAAAGTGAGTTGCCCTTAGGGGCAGAATATAATCTTAAAACTTGAAGGGACCTCAGAGGCCAGCTCTCATTTTATACATGAGGAAACTGAGGCCCAGAAAGGTGGGCACTTGCCCAGGGACTCCCAGAGCTGGGATCCAAATCCAGGACTGACTCTAGAACCAAGGCTGTGGGGTATTCTGTAGTAAAAGGCCTTTGCATTCTGCTTCCTGGGCATTTTTAAGGGCTTTATTGATATTCTGTGTGTCTGTCTGCATCCCTCTGCCTTTCGTTATGTTTCTCTTCAGACACAGGGCTAGCGGAAGCCTAAACCAGTTTAAGCTTCTACCACCAAGGCTTCTCCTTGCAGAGAGAAGATTCCTAGTCAGGTCCAGTGTGAATGTGGTCACCTCTGAGGTCCTACAGCTGCTTTTATGAAAGTTTCCTTTAGCTCACAGCCAAAGCTTGGTTTCTAGTGAGTTGTGGCAGAAGGTAAAGATTTGAAACCAGAGGCTCCCTGGTTCTGGGTATGTGGCCAACACCTGTATTCAAATGGAAAGAGCTGCATTCCTGCACATTCTGGCCAAATTTCCAGTGTGAGTTATCGAGCTGTCCTTCCTTGATAGGCGTCTTGCCCGAAGGGGCCCTCATCAATGACTCTCTGGCCTTTCTTGCTAGGACTTTCTAACCTGGGCTTGTGTATGTGTGTTACTCCTAGGCTCTCGAAGCTGGCCAGAGAGTCCTCCGTAGGCCTGAAGGAGATGTTAGAATTCTAGATCTGGTACTGGAAGGCTCAGAGTCCTATGGTTCAACACCTGCATCTCAGAGAAGGGGAAATTGAGACCCAGTCCAGTTGGTGACTTACCCAAGGTCACAGAGAAATAATAAAAAGGAATAATAAGTGTAGTATAGTAATATACATACTGTATATTATATATATGATATATAATTATAGTAATATATGCTATATGCTAAATGTTACACATAGTATATATTATACTATACTATATCTAAATATATGGTATATATAAATTATATAGAAATACAAATAATTATACATAAATATATATATATTGTATATAATCTACGGTAATAATAATAATGACAGCTCTAACAGAGAGCTACGGGGCTCGCAGAGTACTTTCTTTTAGCTCATTTGATCCTCATAACCTTGTTTTACAGGAAACCAAGGCCAGAGTCACCCCACTACGAAATGTATGAGTCAGGATTTGAACAGGGGATCCGCCCTATTCCAGAGCAGCTAGGTGGCAAAGAGATAGAGTAGGATAGTTCAAATCTGCCCTCTAACACTTACTAGCTGTGTGATCCTCAGCAAGTCACTTCACTCTGTTTGCTTCAGTTTCCTCATCTGCAAAATGAGTTGGAGAAGGAAATGGCAAACCAGTGAATTATTGTCTTTGCCAAGAAAAGAGTTGCACACAACTGAAATGACTTGACCAATGGCCACAGTAGCACTAACTTATTCCAGGCCAAGCACTAACCACAAGGCTACCTTGCTTCCTCAAAGGTAGAATGTGCATCAGAGTTGGAATTTGAACTCATGTCCCTCCTCCTTCCAGTGTGGATGAGTGAGGGATTCCACCTTAGATCTCAAGGCCAGTCTAGCTGAGTGTGGAAGGGTCATCACTCTTTGGAAGTTGGCCATCAGGTGAATGGATATCTTTTGGTATGGGGTCATGCACCCTACACTGGATGTTATCTCCAGAATCATGGTGAGAGATGATCGGATCCCAGTGGATGCCTGGAGTAAGCAAGAAAGACCCTTCTAAGCAACAGAACTCTAGTTAATTCTCGAGACTTGGGGAGCTGTGTCTTCCTCTCCTGTTTTGACTATTGTTCTCCTCTTCCCCACACATGTTATCTGTATGTAAGTGAAACTGTCTGCCTCCCTCCAAAAAGGAACAGGTTTAGACATCCTCATTTTCTGTCCCATTGCCAAATACCCTGATGTGGTATTTTGATAACGGTTTTCATCACTTGCCTAAACGTTGGGCCCAAATTGAAAGAAGCACGTTCCCAAGGCCAGGCAGTTTGCCCATCTTTCCCCTTTCCCCTCCACCCTTGTGTTCTTTCCCTCATATCCCCAGGATGTGCATGTGAATCCCAGGTACACCACCCTAGCACATTGGGGAATCAGTCAGGGAGGGTGTGCCATTGGACACTATTTTTACCGAACGTTGTTGAGGCAGGCTCAGTCCCTTGGTTCTTCTATGTTATTTTGGAGAGGATGGAGCTTCAGTAAGAGGGTTGTGGATGGGGGAGGTTCTCTAAGGGAGGTTAACATAGCATCTTATAACATCCTAAAGAATGGGTCATTAAATAGCGAGTGTGGGAAGGAAAGAACTCTGTTCCGGGACAGAAAACCAATGCCCAGCATTGCTGGCCACACAGAGCTGGACAGAATTTGGAAAGGGAAAATTGTTGACTTCTGGAATGAGAAGAATCTGCCTCTCCATCCATCTCTTCTGTATAGTGTTTCTGCATAGGGAAGAGGCCCCTGGGAGAGGGAATTTTTTCCACATCCTGGGAATTCCCTAATATCACTGAAATCACAGGGGTCTGGTCCTTAATCCCGCCTTTCATATGGAAGATATATTGTTTCTCTTATTTTTTTTTTCTAGATGAAAAAGACCTCATGTCTTACATAGCCTTAATCACTGAATGGGTGTTGCCTCCACCAAACTGAGACATGTTAAAGACCTTCACTTGAAAAGGTCCAGGTCCCCCCACTGCATCCTGGGCCATCTCCAGTCGTTCTGATCCATATTTGGCCGCTGGACCCAGATGGCTCCAGAGGAGAAAGTGAGGCTGATGACTTTGCACTACCATGCCTCATTTAAATCCAGTTCATTTGCTTATCATGGCATCACCTCCCTGAGGTCACAATGAAGGACATACAACACCGTGTGTTTCCTGTGATAGAGTATTAGTTCCCTGAGGACTCAAAGGCTGTCTCACTTTTGTCTTTGTGTCCCCAGTGCCTAGGACCGTGCCCTAGCATGGAGTAGGTGCTTGTGACTGATGAGTGTCAGGGGACTGATACCACAGTCAGGGCCGCTGGGAAGTAGAAACACGTGTTGTCACTGAGGATGTTTGGCTCCGTGGAGGTGTGTGGGTGGAGAGCCGCAGGGCCAGGGACCCAGTTGACTCATGGCACTCAGTTTTCTCTCCTCTCTTCCCTCATCTCCCTGAGGAACCCAGGGACAGTGGAGCATTGTCAAGAGCCTTGGAGAGCTCTCTGTCTCTGCCACTTATTCTAGCACCATGGTCCTTTCAGCTTTCTCTGCATTCACCCAGCGCCAACTTCCTATCGCAGTACAAGTGATTCCAGAGTCCTTGTGCTGGGTCGGTGTTGGCCTCTTGAAATGCAAGAGGAGCCAGCCTATGGGCAGAGGTTCAAACCTCCAGGATCCAGCTGATTCCAGCTGGATCCACCCCCACCCTTTGCCCCCTTCACCCTCATGCCAGCTCTGTGTCTAGACATCAGTCAGGGGGACTCCAGAGATGGAGAAGCTCCCAGGGAAACCCTCCAGCCCCTATTCTACTTAGGGCTGAAGGGCGCTCTGTTAACCTATATTTTCCAGCAAGTATGGGTCCAGCATCCTTTGCTTTAGTATCATAGAAGTCTGCCTGCCATAGTTGGGGGTGGAGATGACTGAATGGTATACCAGCAGCTCCAGAGACCCATCATGCTGATCAGCCCACGAAATGTCTTGTAGCTGAGGGGTCACCTAGCAAATGACCTATTGAACTTAGAGTCAAGAGGAGCTGTGTGACCCTGGGTGAGTCACTTGACATTGTCTCAGTTTCCTCACCTGTAAAATGAGGATAATAGTAACAGCATCTCCTTCCTAAGTGTGTGGCGAGGACCAATGAGATTGCTTCCGTAAAGCGCTGTATTGGTGCTCGCTATATTATGTAAAACTCAATGGGGGTTTGTTCCTGCCTCTGGGGAGGGAAGGGGGTGGGCCAAAGGGGCCCCATGGAAACCCAACTGGGCATTTGTGTGTGCCTTCTGTTTACCCTTGGGGAGGAAGCGTGTGTCATGGGCAGGGAAGGGATCCCCACGGGTGCCCTGTACCTGTCAATCTCTTTCCCAGATCCCCTTGACTTCCAATGGGCTGCATTCCAACATTTATTCATAAGTCGATTGTTTCTGGGGAGGAAATAATGTGCTCTGCGGAGAGGAAGATTTAGGCTTGTGGTGGTAGGGCTGTCCGAAAGACTGGCTACTTAAGGAGGCCCAGACCAGGGGTTTTCTCCTCACTCGAGATCAAGCGAAAGGCTTCTGGAATAAGACTTCCTGTTGGATGGGCCAAGAGGGATTTCTTTTTCGGCGATGGGTTGGTCTAGAGATGCTGTGGATTGAGATGTTGTGGTTAACATTCAATAAGTGCCTACTCTTAATCATGGCAGCTAGGTGGCACCATCATGCACACAGTGCCAGGCCTGGAGTCAGCAGGACCTATGTCCCTGGCCAAGTCACTTCACTTTGGACCTCAGTAAACTTGTCTGTAGAATGGGGGCTAATGGGAATGTTAGCACCTACTTCACTGGGTTCTTGTGAGGAGCAAATGAAGTTGTATACATAAAGGGCTATGAAAATGGTGATGATGTTCACCCACACCCACAACAGCTCTGTTTTTGTTTCTCTCTCCCCTTTTCTTTCCTCTCTTTCCCCATCTCTCTCCCTTTCTAAAGCCCTCTCTCTTTCTCCCTCCTCCTCCTTCTTCTCCCTTCTCTCTCCCCTTCTCCCTCTCTCTCCCTCCTCCCTCTCTTTCCTTCTCTTTCTCTCCTCCTTCTCCCTTCTCCCTGTCTCCTCTCACATTTCCCTCCCCCCATCCATATTTTTAGAACTTTCTAGGTGGATTAGAGCTAAATTTCTAAGGAAGCTCTGCTTCCAGGGAATCCCATTTGTCATCTCATAAAATGAGTATTGAAAAAATAATCCTCCCTGAAGGCATCTGGGAGAGCGAAGATCAGAAGGCTAGGGCAATCTTTGCCTTTGGAGAGATCTGGGGGCTTCCTGCTCCTCCCACAGCAGCAGGAGATCCAGAAGCCTCTTGTTTCTCTGCCCCCCAAGCAGAGCTGGCCCTCCTGGGAAGTGTTGTTCCAGCTACCAGCCCCTGAACCAGGAGCTGCCTTGTCAGTGAGCCAAGCAGCCTGCTCTCACATTAGGGATGACATGCACCATCCCGAAACATATTTCTGCATTCCTTTCCCTGTGTGCATGTGGGGAGGGGTGTCCCAAATTCTTTCTAAAGCTGCTGAATTCCCCAAAGCTCTGAATCTATCTTCCAGATGTGGAGTAGGGATGGGGAAAGTCCTCTCCCCCAGGGACTTGAATTTTTTTTTAATTTCCTTTTTTCTTTCTATTTTCTCCACCCCTCAACCTATCTTTTTAAACAAAAATCATTGAAACAGAAATACCCAGGCAAGCCAAACAAATTCCTGCATTTTGGCCATATCTCATTCTGTCCTCTGTGACCTAAAATACTCTGTAAATAATGATGATGATGTTACCCCCCACTCCCCATACAGACGTAGGGGAGAGGGAGGAGAGAGGCAGTGATGAATCCATCACTGAGAGGTGAGTCCCCCAGGGAGTTTTCCAACTAGCTCAGCCATCATAATCACTCTCTCTGTCCTGCCTATTCCAGATCTGATCATTGTTAAGACCTGAAAACTTGTGAATGTGTAATTTTCAACTTGTTTATTATTTATAAATCTGATGTCCTCAGAGTCAAGTGTGGAAGGATTTCCAATCAGTCTTTCTGGATCTTTGGATCATAGATTTAGAGTGAGGATATCTAGTCCAAACCACTTCTTTAAATGATGGGTAGACTGAGACCAAGAAGTTCAGTGACTTGTCCAGGGTCACATAGGTGTAGTAAGTCTGAGGCAGGATTAGAATCATTCAGATTCATCTATATATAGATACAGATGTATACTAGATGCATTTATTAAATACCTACTATGTTCCAGACTGTATTAAGTATTCTACAGTTATCTCATTTGATCCTTACAACTACCATGTGATACCTAGGTGCTGTTAATTATCCCCATTTTACAGTTTAGGAAACTGAGGCAGACAAGTGACTTGTCTAGGGTTACACAACTGGTGAAGTGTCGGAGGCTGAATTTGAATTCACATCTTTTGACTCTAGGTCCAGTGCTGTCCTAGAAAACAAACAAAAAGTCAGTCCCTGCTCTCAAGGAAATCTAGACTATCAGATTTAGAAATCTTAAAGGTCATGTAGTCATTTTACAAGTAGAAAAACAGAGACCCAAGAGAGTAATCGATTGACTCTGTATTACACAGGTACTCAAAAGAACCAGGATTTGAACCAGGTTCTTTGATTCTCCTCATCAGTTTATTTCTTAGTTCTGCCTAATGTTTTCTTCCCCATTGTTTTTCCATATGAATTACAGTTAGGATATATATAATATTATATTTTTATGATATATTTTTATGCCATAACTCCTTGTTACTAGACTTAGTAAATTTTGTAAATTAATGTTGTGCACAATATCACTTATGTATAATTTATATATTTATAACAATATGTTATTTCTAACTTATATTAATAATTTACGTAAACATAATTAATAATTCATATGTTAATTTACATTCTCTTAACGCTGGGAGGGCTTGGCTTAGCATGGTATGATTTTTTTTTTAACAGCACTTAGGTTTTTGGTGGAGGACAGAGGTTAGTATGTAGCTAGTATGTGTCAGAAGGGGGACTCGAACTCAGTTCTTGGCAGTCCATTAGCTACTCACATGCAGTATCCTTTTTATCCATCCTTCTTTTGTTTTTTCTCCAAACCCCTTAGTATTCTCTTCTTCAGGTGAAACATCCTCTTCCTTCAGTAAATTCTTATATGACCATGGTAGAATCAGCAGATATTTATCAAGTACCTTCTTGGAGCTGAAGCCTTCTTATCTATATTGTCTCCCCATATTAGCAAGTGGGCTTCTAGAGAGTAGAGACTTTCTTACCTTTCTGCTTGTATCCCTAGCACTTATTCTAATGCTTACCACACAGTCAATACTTAATATGTGCCTCTTCATTCACTAATGCATTCATTCATTCATTCATACTTCATGCCAGGCATTCTGCTAAGTGTTAGAGGTACAAAGACAAAAAAAAACAGACCCTGACTTCAGAGATCTGGGACTTCTTTAAATCTCCACAGGCAGAGCAGTAAATGGCAGGCTCAGGATTTGAAACTAGTTCCTGGGACTCCAAACCCCATGCTTTTCCTGCCATGCTAGCCTGCAAAGGCCTGCTGGACTCCACCATCGTGGATACCCAAATGGTTAAGTAAGGACATTGTTGAGATAGAATATGACCAAAATAGGGGACTAGCATGGACCACCATCATATCATATAGGAATCTCTTGAAAGAATAGGATTAACTCACAATCTAATGAGAGAAAGAAGTCATTCATAAAGGTGTAGAACAGAGCTAAACCATGACAGTGAGCCTGTGGTGTTCCATTAGAGATCTCCCACCTGTTTGGTATCTATCCTTGAAGTAAGAACTCTTTGAATCTTGACATTCAAGCTCCAGATCCACCTTACTGTGTTCTTCTCTAGCCGTCCTCTCTAGTGTTTATGTCTTTTCTTATCTACCAGGACCTGGGCAACTAGGTGGTGCAGTGGATAGAGCACCAGTGCAGGAGTCAGGAGGACCTGAGTTCAAAACTCACCTCAGACACTTGACACTCACCAGCTGTCACTAGTGACAGCAAGTCACTTAACCCCAATTGCCTCATCCTGGGTCATTTCCAGTCATCCTGATGAATATCTGGTCGTTGGATTCAGATGGCTCTGGAGGAGATGGGAGGCTGGTGACCTGCACAGCCCTCCGTCACTCAAAACAAAGTCAAGTGCAAGTCATGTCATTATTTCTCTGATGGCCTGGTCTTCTTTGGCATTAAAGGACAAACACACACACACACATCTACCAAGAAATTGTGAGAAACATAACCAGATACCTTACTGAAATCCAGGTAGTTCTGCTACATTCCCTTGTTCTCCTAATGCAGTGGTAACTGTCAAAGAAGGAAAAGAAGTTAGTCTGGTACGACTTGTTTTTGATGTACCCATGTTGGCTTGTAATAGCTGCTGTTTCTCAAAGTGCTTGCTAGCCATCCCTTTTAATCATACACTCCTAGAATGTTGCCACAAAGTGAAGTCAGACTCCTGACCCTGTCATTTAAAGACTCTATTTAATTCTTCCCTTTTGAGAATGGAGATAGCTGAAGGCCTGGCTCTGGGTCTGTCTCTTCCTCCTTCTCCAGAGTTTTACAGATGTCATGAATGACCGCTGAACAGTCACAGACGTTCTCTCATACTTTCAGATGGAGTAGATCCACCCTTGATGATTTGTCCCTACTGAGGACAGTTAGATGGGCTCAGTCTCCTCATCTGTGTTAGGCTTTAAATCCCTACTCAGCAAGATTTTATACTTTGAAAGGAAGGGAAGCAGAACAAAAATTCAAGTTGTCTTTTTTCTTAAAAACAAACAAACAAGTTTTATTGCTGTATTTTAATTTTATTTTTAAATAGAATTCTCATTTCCTAATAATAGAAAACCTTTGTCTCCACTCACGTGTTCACCACCCTGGTGCAGGCCCCCAGCATCTCACTTCTGGCCTATTTGAGTAACTTTTGGGTTGGGTGCCCTGCCTCAAGTCTCTCCCCATCTCACTCCAATCCATCCTTGGTACCAAAATAATCTTCCTGATCTGACCCTGTCACCACCCCCACCCTTACTCAGTAAACTCCAGCGGCTTCCTCCTCCCTGTAAGATCAAATTCTCTACTTAGGCCTTGTTCCTGTTCCTCACATGAGAACTGTTTTCCACTTCGATGCTTTTGCACGGATTCTTACCCAATATCTTCAAAATGCTGTCCCTCCCCAATTCTACCTTCTGGTTTGCCTGGCTTCCTTCAAGATATTGTTCAAACCCCACCTGCGTTCCTTCTGAGATTCCATTTACACTATAGATATACGTAGTCATCGGCACATTGGCTCTGCCTCTTAGACTTCGAGATCCTTGAAGGCAGGAATGGTGGTTTCACTGCTCTTTGTATCTCTAGTGGTCCTGTAACTACTTTGATCATGTTCTTGAACCCCCAAAATAGATCTTTTAAAAAAGCCCCTTTGTGTATCCTTAGCATTCATAGTAGACTCGGCTCTTTGAGATTCAGTGTTCTGGAAATCCCCCTTTCTTCCAGGAAAGAGCCCTGGCTCTGAAGTAAGAGAACCTGGGTTCAGATCTGCCTCTGATAGGTACCAGCTGCAGAGTTAGACTTTAATGACATCTAAGGTTGCTCCCAGCGTCTCTTTCTCCCCTCAGCACTCTCTTTCCCTCCCTCTTCCCTCTTCCCTCTCCCCCTACCTCTCCCTGTCTCTTCCTCTCCCTCTCACCCCTTTCCCACCTCTCTCTCTCACCCCTTTCCCACCTCTCTCTCTTTGTCTCTCTATTTGTTTCCTCTCCTCCTCCCTCTCCCTTTCTTCCTCCCTCTTCCCACCCTCCATTCTCTTTCTCCCTCCCTTCCCCCTTCTCTTTCTGTCTTTCTCCCTCTTTCCCCTTCTCTTTCTCTCTCTCTCCTTCCCCTCTCCCTCCCTTTGTCTCTTACAAGGGCAGATGCCCTGTTGTATCGGCCATACTTTAACCTTAGAGAATGCAGTTGAAGACCCCAATTCGATGAGAATGACTGAGAGAGCAGCATACCCAGAAAAGGAGGGCCCTGGAGGCTGGGTCCTGGCTCTTTTGGAGCCCAGTTAGCCGAGGTGGAAACAGACAGGCAGCTCAGGGTAAGGAAGCTTTTTCTGCCCAGGAAAAGGAGAGGATGCTGATTTGCTGAGGGCTTCCTGACCTGTTGCTGTCAGGACCATCTTCCTGGGCCAGCAGGACCATAAGCTGCCCTGCTGCTGGTAGATCCCTCCTCCTTTCTGAACATCTGGTTTCCAGGCCTTTGCACAAGCCCCACACCTGAAATGCTTTTGTAATTTCCAGCCACCTCCTGGAACCCCTGGCGGCTTCCTTCAAGGCTCAGCTGAAATGCGCCTGCTCCTGGGCCCTCTCCTGATCCTCCCTAGTTGTTAGTATTCCGTTACCCTGAAATCATTTGATATTTGTTTAATATTTGCTTATCCACATTCTTGTTTTCCCCAATAGGGACATCAGTTCCTGGAGGGTAGGGACTGTTTAGCTTTATCTCCATGTCACCAAGGCTGGCACCCGGGTATATTGTTTTTAGTCACATCTGACTCTTTGTGGCCCCATTTGGGATTTTCTTGGCAAAGATACTGGTGTGGTTTGCCATTTCCTTCTCCAGCTCATTTGACAGATGAGGAAACTGAGGCAAACAGGGTGAAGTGACTTGCCCAGGGTCACACAGTTGGTAAGTGTCCAACATCAGATTTGAACTCAGGAAGAGTCTTCTTAACTCCAGGCTCAGTGCTCTGGGTCCCAAGGCACCACCTAGCTGCCCTGATACCTGGTATCTGCATAAGAAATGCTCCTTCAGTTGAATTTAATTCCCTGAGTACTCATCAAAGGCAGTGATGAAGCTTGAGACTTGTCTGGCCAATGGTTTCCCTTGGATGAGCCTTGAAAGTCACTCATTCCTTTGTTTCTTCCCCAGTTTTCCATCCCACCCACCACGCCATTTTGTTTGGGGGTGATGAGCTAATCTTGAACACTGTAGGAAAGTAGTTTGTAAGGAATACAAGCTTACATCCCAGCCCTTGCCCCCATGGCTGACCACCTGGTCACCAGGGTTTTCTTTAATTGTCAGGTCCGTGTTCCTTGTTGGTCTGGCAGCATCCTGCCTGTGACAGAGGGAACCATAAGCACCACCTTCTGAATGGGGCTCCAGAACCTGGTAAAGCTTCTGCATCTGGCTGGCCACTTTCCCTGCAGATACTTGGCCAACAGCTGGCTTCATTTTCATGTTTTAGTAGCAGAGACAATGCTCACCTCCTTCTTTTCCTGTAATTTGATTTAGATCAGGAAGGGGCCTTGGAGAACATCAGGGGCCCACCCATCATTCATCAAATCCTCGCCTCCTCCATTAGAATGGAAGCTCATGGGAGTAGGGATTGTTTCTCTGTACTTGTATCTATCTCCAGTGCCTAGCACTGTGTCTGGCACCCAGCAGGCAATTAATAAATATTGATAATAAATAATATTAATAAATATATTAATACATGTTGATTTAAATCACTGAGCTTTGTAGTCAAGAAGACCTGGGTTTAAATTCTGTTTTTTACTCTGGATAGCCACTTGAGCCTGACTAGTCATATAACCTTTTGGACCTCAGTTTCCTCATCTGTAAAATAGGCATTACAGTAGCACCTGCTTCACAAAGATGATTTGAGGCTCAAGTGAGATGACAGGATCATAGCTTTATAGCTAGAAGGAATCTCAGAGTCCTCTCATTTTACAGGTGAGGAAACTGAGGTCCAGTGTCAGAGTGTCTAAGGCAGGATGTGAACCTGGATCTCCCTGCTACTAACTTCAAATCCAGCACCCTTTGCATTGGTCTGAGACCCAGATTGGTTAAGCATCTAGCCCAGGGTCAGAGAGTGTTTGAGGCAGGATTTGAACCCAGATCTCCCTGCTACTAACTCCAAATCCAGCGCTCTTTGCATCATACTGTGGTGCCTCTGACTCGAAGTCCACTGTCTTTCCGATATCACTCCTAACATTCCCTTAAGGCAGATGTTGAAGGTGAGTACGTTGCCTCCATCCCTATCTATACACAATATCATCAGAGGCCCATGGATCTGATGGCCTTTCGGGTCTCACTCCTCATCCATGCTGTGTGTGTCTCTCCCCGTGTCCCAGGGCAGTGAGATCCAGGACCCTGCCTACGTGGACAGTGAGAACGCCCTTGGAGAGTCCGACCTCTTTCCTGAGGACGAGGCCATGACACTGGCCCAGCACGAAGTCCTTCATGAGTCTGACATGGACAGTGCCATTGACAGTGCCCCCAGTCTGGAAGTATCTGACATGAGCCCAGGAGAGGAGAAGGATGGGGTCCTGGGAGGCCTCTTTCTCCCGGGTGACAAGTAAGTCCAATGCGCCTCCCTCTAGGGCTGATGACAGCCTCTCCTCTTCCCTTTCATGTTGTGAGCTGACGGGCAGCAGCAGTGCTGGTGCTCGGACAAGGGGGATGCCCCTTGAAAGGGGAGGGAAGGGAATCCGCATTATCTAGAGTCCACTATGTGCCAAGTATCTCATTGGATACTTATGAGATAAATGCAATTATTATCTCCATTTTACAGTTGAGGAAACCAAGGCAGACATGTTAAGTGACTTGCCCAGGGTCATATAGCTGACAAGTGTCTGAGGCCAGATTTGAACTCAGGTCCTCCTGATTCTATCTACTCTGCCACCTTCTTTAGATGATTTGGAGGTGGGAAAAGCTCCAGGGGGCTGAATTGCTGAGCTGCCCTTTGGTGGACAGTGAATGGTTGTGAAATCAGATCTAGACTTGAATCTTAGCTCTTCTAATTCCCTGCGTGACAAATTGCTTCCCCTCTCTGAGTGTTGTTTTTTGCTTGTGTAAAACTGTGTGACCCTAGGCAAGTCAGTGAATTTCCTAATCGCCCAGCCATGTTCGGTCTGAACTCCATCCAGACCAATTCCTTGTCTGCTAGTACAGATGGGGCCAAGAAGAGGGATCAGGAAAGGCCCCTGGGTAGTGGTGCTTGAGCTAAGATACTAAGCATCAGAAGTGGGGAGGGCATTCCAGGCATGCTAGGACCTGGCCACGGAGGTGGTATTTGTGAGAAATACTGAGGCTGGCCAGCATGGCTGGACCAGAGGATGCATCAAGGAAGCTGACAGTGATAAGTTTGGAGTTTCCAAAGGTGCTTTTCTTGGTCTTCCAGGTCCTTTATCCCCAACCCATCCGCAACATCCGATCTCTCCACACACTCGACAGCCTCTCTCATCAGTAACGAGGAGCAATTTGAAGACTATGGGGAAGGGGTAGATGTGGACTTTAATCCCAGCAGCCCCTGTCCAGATGACGAAGCTAGAACCAACGTCTACTCTGACCTGGGGTCCTCCGTGTCTTCCAGGTGGCTGCTCTGGGGTCTGGGCTGGGAAGTGAGACTTGAGTAGGGCTTGGGACTCAGAGAAGAGACTGGGGAGCAACTTGGTGCTTTTGTGTCAAGGAAAATAAGGCAGAACTGATCTTGGAGAGGCAGCCTAGTGCCTGGCCTGATGTAAGCACTTAACAAATGCTTGTTGACTGACTGATTGACCATCCTGCCTCATTGGAGACCTGCAGCTAGCAGCCTGGGCTGGGGTCAGCTTGAACCAACTCTCATTGATTGTTCTATTTTCAGTGGGAGCATTCACATCTCAGAAATCAGTAACCCTACAAATTAGGGCTTGATTTATTAGTTTTTTTTTTCATTGTCTAGATTTAAGAAAGTGATGGAGAAAATGTTAATAAATGTTAATAAGACAGATGAAATTTAGAAGTGTGTCCTGCATATGTCTCTCCCACCCTTCCAGAGCCAGTTGTTAAACATTTAGTAGCTCTAAATCAGAATGAACTAGGGTAAGGAGGTGACCAAGCCTTACCCCTGATTTAGAGTTAGAGCTTCAGTCCCTACTTAGACCTCAGACCTTGGTCTTCTTAGACTTTAAATGGGCATCAACATACTTAACTCCCTTCTATTCTCTACCTCCAAGATATTGCATGGATTCTAGATCACCCAGCACCAGGGATGATTTCTGTCATTGAACTGGTCCAACGGTTCTAGGGAGTTAAGACATTGGTGAAGTGCACTTACTGAATTTGGAGCCGGCAGAGGTCTAGGTTTAAATCCAGACCTGGGCATTTGCTAGTTTTGTGAACCTAGGCAAAATATTAAATTTCGCCTTTATGATAATAATACTGTAGTATACACTCCAACTGGGTTGTGAGAGGCAAATCAGACTGTATGTTTGCATTTGTGAACTTAAACAAGTACTATAGTCATTGTTGTTGTTTATTTTTATCATGGCCTTGTGGCTGCCTTGGGATCTTAGCTCAGGAGGATGTTTTGATCAGTTAGATTAGGCAGATGATAAGTAAAGTTATCTCATTTCCACCAACAAACAGTGCAGGGCAGACCCCTAGAAAAACAAGGCATGTCTACAACAGTGAACTGCTGGATGTCTACTGCTCCCAGTGCTGTAAGAAGATAAGTCTACTGAATGATTTGGAAGCAAGACTGAAGAATTTGAAGGCCAACAGGTGAGTAGACCTTGGCCCCAGAGAGGATTTCTGGACTCTCTGGATCTAGCTGTGACCTGAAGGAACATGAATGAAAGGAATGCATTCATTCCGTTGGGCTCTCTCCCATCCTGGGCCAGATGGGTGTTGTGTCTGCCCAGCCAAGAGGTCAGCTTGGTCTCTCCGGTGGGTCTGGAGAGGGGAGTTTGTTAAGCAGAGCATGGGCTCCAAGGTCAGATGACTTTCATTTGAATCCCAGCTGTGTGATCTGGGGCAAATCATTTTACTTCCTAGGATTTGGTTCTTCTATGAAATGGTGTGATTGGACAGGTGCCCTCTGAGGTCTCTTCTAGCACAAAGTGTACAGTCCTGTAGCCTACGATCTTAAGATCTTATCTGCTAAGAAACAGGTTTTTGGAATCTGTAAGTAGCTGAGGGCCTGACCTGCTGTGATTGACCAGGGAGAAAGTTGTGACCCCCCTTTCCTGTTCTGGAATGAGAAGGGAATGGCCAGGTAAGGGGTCGGAGGTAGGAAAACACAAGGGAGGGTTCACAGAGCAGCACATTCAGTCCCACTTTATGCAGAATAACCAGGGAAGGACTACCTCCCAGTGTTGTTTCAAAGATAATATCTGTGAGGTACCTTGTATCCCCCCAAACCTTGATCTCGAATGTGATTGATGCTATGCCATGTTCTGTTTTGAGTTAAAATCAAGGCTGATCTCTATTATTTCTTCTTTCCTCTCCTCTAGCCCCAACCGGAAGATCTCTAGCACTGCATTTGGACGGTAAGACCCTGTCAACCTTTTGGGGATTTCTCTGGGATTGTGTTAATGTTTTGTTTCTGCTTATCTGTATGACTTCTGGACAGCCCCTGTTCCCGCCCCAGACTTCTATGTCCCACCCTCAAGCAGCTCTCTGGACATTTAACAAACAGTTGACATTAAGTTATGGGACATTCCAAGCGTAAATATCCAACAGAATTTTGTCCCTCTCTTTCCTGACAGCTATACAGTAAAACTAACCTTGATTTCGGCCCCCTCCAGATTAGAAGGGGACTGAGTGAGAAAACTCAACTGTGTGAACATTGACACTTGGCCAGAAGTATCACAGTCTCAGAGTATGGATCTGTGGGGTGGGATATATAGTTCCTGCTTTTAAGGGGCTTAAAGTCTTGTGTTTTCTCTTTTAAAATATGAAGTTTGTTTTGGGTTTTTTGCTTAAGTAAATGTTTATCAATATCATTTTTTTATAACCCTAACATATCCTTTCCCAGGGAAGTTTTCCATTATAACCAAAGAATTTTAAAAGGAGGAAAAGAGAATAGGGTTTTCTTAATAGATGATCACTTTCCATTCCACTGATTCACCGGCTGGTTCTTTCGTCTCATCCATTTGGCCTTTCTGAAGGTCTTTTTTTAAGGCCAGTGGTAAGATTATGATATGGGAGAAAGAGCACTGTGTTGGAAACACTGACCAACCTTGTGAACCTGTGTCAGTTGCAGAACCTCGTTAGCTCTCCATTTTCCTCATATGTAAAGATGAGGGCCTTGAGGAAGGTTTCCACCATCTTGAAATCTGTCATCTCTGGTTCAAGGATCCTAAGTAGTATTGAGGTCTATTTGTGGTGCCAAACACGTAAAGTCTTTGGAGTTTCCTTTGTCTAATTGGGTTCATAAAAGTATGAGGAAAGGAAGAATAATTTCCAGGATTGGGACCATGGAGCTGGTCTACTCATTCATTGGATTGGTGGTTCTAGATGTCCATGGCCATATCTGTCACAGTATTGGGTATACCCCCTGATGCCACCACCAGCTGGGGTTGGGCTGCCCCATAAGAATGGGAAGTTTTCTGGGCACATAACAGCTACTTCCTCTGCCCACCATCAATCTCATGCATGAACTTGAAGCATATACCATGAGGTGGGTGAAGGGGCAGCATAGAGCAAGAGATGGGAGTGCTGGCCTCAGGGCCAGAAGGACATGAGTTCAAGACCTGGCTCTGGGACCTTGTACAAGTGCCTCTGCCAACTCTTAAGACCTGGGAGTCATAGAGAAAGTGCTGCTTTACTTTGTAGAAGGAGTTTCCTCACTAAGCAGCTTCTAAACTGAGGAAATTAATCCCGGTCTCTGTACCTAGACTTAATTATGGTAAGCCTTGGGGAGACGGAGAAAAACAAACTAGTTCCTGCCCTCAAGAAGTTTCTGTTTTGATATTCACAGACAACTCATGCACAACAGCAATTTCAGCAGTAGTAACGGTAGCACCGAGGACCTGTTCCGGGACAGCATTGACTCCTGTGATAATGACCTCACAGAGAAGGTGAGGGCAGGTTTCCATGTGCACCTTTGTTTCTCAGTGGGCATTGTGGGCTTCTGAAGAGAATCTGAACTGTTTACATCAAGGGATGGGGTGGGATATGGAAGGAGCAACAGATGTTGTAACAGTGTATCCACGTCACTGGAAGCACTGTTATGAATCCATGGGGAAGTCAACTCAGCAGAAATTTATTAAGTACCTACTGTGTATTTGACTAGGAGAGGGGTAACGGAGTGTGCATGTACATATCTGCACAATCCTGCAATGCAGACCAATGTTGCTTCTGCATTTTTTAACCACACATAAGCCTGAGATGCTGTGTCCCTTCAATTCACCCACTCTGACTCCTTCCTGTTGTACGTAGGTGAGTTTCCTGGAGAAAAAGGTGACTGAGCTAGAGAATGACAGCCTGACCAATGGTGACCTAAAAAGCAAATTGAAGCAAGAAAACACACAACTTGTCCACAGGTACTGACTCTGCCACCCTTCCTGGGGCAGGGGTGAGCTGGAAACTGTGCCACTGCGGGGAGGAGAGAGGGATGAAGAAGGGAGGATCTGGGCTGCTGGGGAAGTCAGAGTCCAAACAGTGCACCCCGCCCCGCAGCAGTCACTGAAGGTTATAAGAAGAGGGCAGTGGATAGAACACTGATGGCAAAAGACCCTTTTGACCCCAGGAACTGCCCCTCTGCAGGGTACATGAGCTAGAAGAGATCATGAAAGACCAGGAAACAATGGCAGAGCAGACGCTGGAGGAAGAGATCAGACGGCATCGGGAGTTGTTCTGCAAGCTGGAGAAAGAGAAGGGCACTGAGATCGAGCTGCTAAACACAAGGTGTGTGTCTCACTCACTCTCCAGGTTTCAATAAATCTATGACCTGTCAGTTTCACGGACAATATTTGGAATATCAGATGAAAATAATAATACTGTTAACGCAGTGACTAAAGATTTGCAAAGTACTTTACATCCATTGACCCTCATAGTGACCTGATGAGGTAGGTACCATACGTATTAGCTCGATTTTACAGATGAGAAGACCGAGACTTCGGAGCTTACATTCTGTTTGTGATAAGAATGCCCAGAAGAATTTAAAACCCTTTTACATTTATAATCTAATGAAGTCTCACCCTGTCCCTGTAAGTTAAGAAGAAACAGGTAATATCCCTGTTTTTTTTAGAGCTTGGGAAATAACTTTGTCAGGAGCTCCCAGGCCCATTAGGGGCAGAGCCCCTGTGATGTTCTTCTCACTCCTAGCCCAGGGCTTTCTCTGCTGCTGAGTTTGGTTATATAGATGGAACCCAAGGACCTAAAAGAAACCAGAGGCTGATTTAATATCAGGAACACAGGAAAATGTGTCTGCAAGGCTGGCGGGGTATCTTTTGTCTTCCCCTCCTTCCTGACACATTCTCTTTGATCCAGTGACACCGGCCTCCTGTCTCTTCCACCAATAAGACCCATCATGTCTTGGCTCAGGGCATTTTCTCTGTCTGTCTCCTGTACCCGAACTCACTCCCTCTTCCATACTGACTGCTGACCTCTCTGGTTTTCTTTAAGTCCTAACTAGAATCCCACAGCCTACAGGAAGCCTTCCCCAACCCCTTTTAATTCCAGTGGCTTCCCTGTGTTAATGATCTCCTATTTATCCTGTGTGTTTATCCTTTCTTTTTATGTATGGTTTTCATGTTGTCTCCCCCATCGGATTGTGAGCTACTTGAAGCAGGGGCTCGCTTTTGCTTCTTTTTGTACCCCCAATGTACCTGGTACATAGTAGGTGCTTAATAAATGTTTATTAAATTGAGAATGGCATGGGATGATAGATTTTAAGCAATATAGGACCTTGGAGTCCTCTTAGTCAGATACACTTGTTTTCCAGATGAGGAGACTGAGACCCAGGGAGGGCCTGGTGACTTGCCCCATATCATGTAGCTAATAAGCATAGGGAGGGGAATTGGAACTTGTATCTTCCTGGCACAAAGTCTAGCACTATCCTCCATGGCATGCTGCTCATTCTCACTGGAGAATGGGGTGTGGTTTGGAAGAGAGTTGAGAGTACTGGTCCAGGGTTCAAGTTCTGCCTCAGATACTTACTAGTTGTACGGTACTGAGCAAGTCCCATAACCCCTCTGCCTGGCTCAATTTCCTTATCTGTAAAACAAGAATAGTCATCTTTCTGTTCCTTCCATTTATGGCTTGGTTTGAGGACCAGCCTTCTTGGAGTGGGACCTTGAGTGAATCTCTTCTACTCTCTGAGCTTTCATTTCCCCATATTTCAAACAGGGGTCTGGGTCCTAGTGCTAATGTTCTCTGGTTCCCCGAGGTGAGATATTAGGAGAGCAGAACTTCTGAAGAGGCCTCCAAGTCATCTGGGGCACCAGCTCTGAGCGTTGCCTCTGATGCTGAAAAGGGCAGTTTTTAGTCCTCTGCACAAAGAACAGTGCGGAGTCTTTCTTCTGTCCTTCCACTCTCAGACCTCCAAAGTTTGTCCAGTCCCTGGGTGGTCTGAGTGATGTCGGCAGACATCCTCCATCCTTCCTGACCGGTGCCTGCTTGGGGGATGCCAAGCAGAGTGGCCAGTATCCAGGGCTGTGGCTGCCTCCTCCCTACTCATTAGAGACACACACTAGAGCGTAAAGTGCTCTCCCTTTAGAATCCCAAGGCCTGGGTTCAAACTGTGGCCCTGAGCAAGGATCCTGCTGCAGAAATTGCTAAATGTCCTTTCCTTTTAGAAATTATTATGGTGCTTTGAACAGTATGGCAGTGTGAACTTCACTTAAAAATGGCCATAACCCAAAGAATGCCCCCCAAAATCCTTGGAAAATTTAACATTTTTTTCAGTGAACAAAAGTATTTTCTTCCACTATCACCCCCAGCCTCTCTCCCCTTGAAAAACAAAACCCTTGTAAACAAATAATTCTATGTCATTGAGCAAAACAAATTCCATCCCCTCTCTGTGGGGAGATGTGAAGCGTGTTTTACAAGGAGTCATGGTGGGCCCATTCCAGTGGTCAGAGGAAGTCAGACTTTAAAGTTAAAAGTTTTAACTTCAAAGAACTTTGAAGTAGTTGTGGTCATATTGAATTCTGATTGTACCAAGAGTTAAAAACAAGAGTGTTTCTACTAAGAAGTATCCTTTTAAAAATTCTGTGATCACATCATGTGCAGAATTAAACATTTGGTTTTTCAGGTCAGGTTTCTTTTGCAAACAAGGAAATACAGTTGAGCGTACATACACACACTAAGCATATACATTTGAGTATATAAATACAAAAAAGTTAATACTTTAAAAAATGCTCAATTACACGTAGACAAAAATTTTTAATCTTAAAAAAATTTTTTTGAGTTCCAAATTCTCTCCCCTTCTCCTTTTCCTTCCCCTTCCCAAAGCAATATGATATGGGTTACGCATGTGCATTCATGCAAAGTATTTCCATATTAGCCATGTTACAGACCAAAAAATCCCAAGAATAATAAAATAAGAAAGTTAATATTTTTTTTAATGAAAAAACCCTTGAGTTCTTGGCACGTACAGTGGAACAAACGTTTTCTTTAGAGTCAGAGGACCTGGATTTAAATCCCAACTCTGATGAGTCCTGTCTAAGTGAACCTTCATGAGTCACTGTTTAAGTAACTGCCACAGCATCACCCAGGTAGGAGGGTGTCAGAAGTGGGATTTGAATTCAGGTCTTCCAGCATTCCATGCACTGTTTTCCACCATAACGCCTCTGGGGAAGCAGTTGTGATGGACCAGGATTTCATGTTGGAGAGGATGTCTCCCTTGGCGCCTAGTGCAAATGGTCCCCCTGGGGACTAGTAGATTTGTTTATTTACTTTAACAACCCAGATCCTATTTTTAATTTCCACTCTGGAGGCTGGTTTCCAGGAGTTCCTGTTATGCTCTTAGTTCCAGCAGCCAGCCCCCTCACACTTAGCCGTTCCCTCCTGTCCTCTTGGGAGAAAACAGTGATGCTCAGGAGAGCTCTGAACTGAGACCGAGGAGGCCGCAGCTCTGGTCCCAGTGTGGCCACTGACTTGCTGTGTGGCTGTGAGCCAAGAACCTCCCCTCTCTGGGCTGTGGCTGCTGCTTTTATTAAACAAGTAGGGACTCCAGTGATACCATGTCTACATTCTAGGGTTGCATGTGCTGACCTTTCAACCCATCTGTCATGGGAGCATTGATATGAGAGTAGTCAGGGACCTTAGATCATCTAATGTAACTTTCTTATCTTCCAGCGGAGACCCAGAGAGGGGAAGTCATCTGCCTGAGGGTGGCAGAGGCCATAAGCATGAGAGGCAAGATTTGAACCCAGGTCAGACAGTTCCAAAGGCAGTACTCTTTTCCTTGACCATGTCTCTAGTGCAGTCTGGTCTGCTGTTTGGCAGGTGATAGGGAGAGGATGAGGGAAATGCAAAGGGGAGGCAGAGAGGTGGAGGAGAGAGCCAGCAGCCGGTACATTGAATGTTGGAACCCAGAGAGTGGATGGAAGTTTTCTCTCCTCCTTCTCTTCTGTCTCTGATAACAACCACAATAATAACATTTATGTCACATTTACGAAGTGCCAAGTGCTGAGTTGGAGCCAAAGTAAGTCGCCCAGCCTGGCAGGAACAGGATATACAAAAGGAACAATGCAGTATCAGCCTGGGATGGTCAGCTGGAGTCCAGTTGTAAAGATCTTTGCACAGGAATATCTCCATTTTACAGATAATCATTTCAGCTGTCTGACTCTTTGTGACCCCATGTGGGGTTTTCTTGGCAAAGATACAGGAGCAGTTTGCCATTTCTTTCTCCTCATTTTACAGACAAGGAAACCCAGGCAAAGAGACCTGTGCTCAGGCTCACACAGCTAGTAAGTGTCTGAAGCCAGATTTGAACTCGGATCTTTCTGACTTCAGGCCTTGCCCTCTTATTCCCTTGGCCACCCAGCTGCTCCCCTGTGCTCAGTGCTTGACAATTATTATCTCACTTGAGCTTCACAGTTACTATCGGAGGTAGGTGCTATTATTATCCCCATTTTACTGAAGAAGCGGAGGCAAACAGAGGTTGAGTGACTTGCTCAGGGTCACACGGCTATTAACTGTAAGGGACCAGATTTGAATTCAAGTCTTCCTGACTCCAAGCCCAGTGCTCTATCCACTGAGCTACCTAGCTGCCTCTGAATTTCTCTTGTTCTACTGTGACATACAGTTGTAGTCATGGCCTTGGTTGTGTTCAGAGCAGCAGCTGCTGAGGTAAAGAGGAATTGAAATCTGAAATCCCCTACTGGAATCATGGCAGCAAATATGGCGTTCAGGCTTTGACCCCATTTGGAGACCAAAGTCTGCTTGCATCTTTCCAAAGATCACTGAAGACTAATGGAGATCTGTTAAGATACCTAGGCCCAGGATCATTCCAGAGAATAAAATATATTGAGGGGCTAAGGTGAAAAGAGCTTAGCATAGTACTTGGCACATAGTAGGTACTTCATAGAAAGTTCTTCCATAGGCTTGTTTATTAAGTTGACTTATTACTTGTGTGACCTTGGGAACTTTGAGACTGAGTTTCCTTATCTGTAAATTAAGGGGTTGGACTCTGGGGTTTCTTCCAGCTCTTGTGGGCACATAGCCCTGTCCTCCGATACTGAGTAAGGAACAACATGGCCCCCTACCCTCAAGTTCTCACCCCCCCAAGGGATACTGTCTGCCTTAGTCATCCTTCAAAATGATTAGATCATCTATACCTCTTCATGAAGGCTTATATGAGCACTTTGGCCAAAAATAAAAGTTAACATGATCGTAGACTTTGCCCAGGAGAAGGTATACTGTCTTTAGTGTCAGAGAACCTGAGTTCAGATCACACATCTGATGCTTACTACCTATGTTACCCTGGGCAAATCATTTACTCTGGCCTCAGTTTCCCCATCTGCAAAATGAGGGCCTAGACTAGATGGCCTGCCAATTTCACAAATCTGTGATCTTAAAAGAGGACTAATTTCTTTTTTTTTTTTGTTTTTTTATTTTTTTTTATTTTTTAATGTTTAACAATCACTGCCATACAGTTGAGATTTTATCCCCCCAACACCTACCCCCCACTACCCCCCTCCCTCCCCACGACTGCATACAATTCTTTATAGGTTCTACATATACTTTCCTATTGAGTATATTTTCACTATAGTCATGCTATGTAGTCAGACTAAAATAAATGAAAGAAATCATATAACAAATCAAAACATGATACACAAACACATACACATACACAAACATGATCTGCTACATTTTGCGAATGACTTCCATATTTCTTTCTCTGAGTGTGGAAGGCATTTTGCCTTGAGAACCACCATTGGGATTTTTTTTTTTTTATAAGAAGTTCTTGCGTTATTACAAAATTCCAAGTCTGCCCGAAAAAACTCTCACACACTGTGGTCGTTGCTGTGCACAAAGTTCTCCTGGTTCTGCTCCTTTCACTCAGCATCAGGTCATATAAGTCCTTCCAGGCCTCTCTGAAGTCTTCTTGTTCATCATTTCTTATGGCACAATAGTACTCCATTACATTCATATACCATAATTTATTCAGCCATTCCCCAATTGATGGACATCCCCTCGACTTCCAGTTTTTGGCAACTACAAAGAGTGCTGCTATAAATATTTTTGTACATGTGGGACCCTTTCCCATTTTTGTGATCTCTTGGGGATACAGTCCTAGTAGCGATATTGCTGGGTCAAAGGATATGCACATTTTTGTAGCCCTTTGGGCATAGTTCCAAATTGCTCTCCAGAATGGTTGGATGCACTTGCAGCTCCACCAACAATGAATTAGTGTTCCAACTCTCCCACATCCTCTCCAGCACTTATCATTTTCTTGTTCTGTCATGTTTGCCAATCTTATAGGTGTGATGTGGTATCTCAGAGTTGTTTTGATTTGCATCTCTCTAATCAATAGTGATTTAGAGCATTTTTTCATATGATTATAGATATCTTTAATTTCTTCCTCTGAAAATTGCCTGTTCATATCCTTTGACCATTTATCAATTGGGGAATGACTTGTATGATTATACATTTGAGTCAGTTCTCTATATATTCTAGAAATGAGGCCTTTAATCCCCGAGCTTAGCTGTAAAAATTCTTTCCCAATTTACCACATCCCTCCGGATTTTGGTTGCATTGGGTTTGGTTGTGCAAAAACTTCTCAGTTTAATGTAATCAAAGTTATCCATTTTGCATTTCATAATGCTTTCTATCTCTCCTTTAGTAAAAAATTCTTCCCTTCTCCATAGATCTGATAAATACACTATTCCTTGCTTCTCCAGTTTATTCATGGTATCAATCTTTATACCTAAATCATGTATCCATTTGGACTTTATTCTTGTGTACGGTGTCAGGTATGGGTCTATGCCTAATTTCTGCCACACTGTTATCCAGTTTTCCCAGCAATTTTTGTCAAACAATGAGTTCTTATCCCAGAAGCTGGGGTCCTTGGGTTTATCAAACAGAAGGTTGCTATATTCCTTGCCTACTGCATCTTGAGTGCCAAGTCTATTCCACTTGTCTACCTCTCTGTTTCTTAGCCAATACCAAGTGGTTTTGATAATTGCTGCTTTATAGTAGGTCTGGTAGCGCTAGGCCACCTTCCCAAGCATTTCTTTTCATTAGTCCCTTTGATATTCTGGACCTTTTGTTTTCCCAAATGAATTTTGATATTATTTTATCCAGAAAGAGGCCTAATTTCTAGAAAGAAGGAGGTCATGGACCCACTGGACTCTGCCCTCCTCACAATTCCATAGAGAGCATAATGTTCATTCCAAGGCCCACCGTTGAAAAAGGATGTTGATAAGCTGAAGAGTATCCCTGCTCCATGAAGGTCATATTGGAAGGAACTGGGGTTGTTCAGCTTGGAGAAGAGAGAATTCAACGGGGACATGGGAGCTACCTGGAATTAGGGGGAGTGGACTCATTTGCTTGGTCCTAGAATGAAGAACAATGGGGCAGAATTAAACTATTAAATACCCATATGGAAGGTGACAGCCATCACTCCCTATTGGTCAGTTTCACTTAATTGGGTTTTGTGTTTTGTTTTTTTTTTTGAGAACCCAACAGTGTTTTGGGTTGGGGGTTGGGCATTTGGGAAATTGAGAAACTCTAGCAAAAAGACACCATGTTTAAATAAATACAGTCACTACAGAGTAAGGTAAATTCAACCATCTTCCATTTTAATTCAACAGGCATTTTAAAAATGAAATTCTTATGTATGCGGGCTGCTGGGGTGTTGATTGACCGTCAGATGTCGCCCCTAGCCTTCCTAAAGTTTTAACGACCTATATTGTTCCTTTAATACCTCCAGGATCAGTTGAGTGCGTGTATACACACTTCACTATGGCAGGTACAACCCCCTTTTGACAAAAACCTTAGTTTAATAAATGGTTGCCCTCTTGGTAGCATCATTCTGTCAGCACAAGTAGTAATTGGTTTTGGTGATAAGTTACCAAAAAGAGGTCAGTTTTCCTTCAGTAGTGGAGATGTGACTATAAAGTAATAAGACTATTTTGTTAACCTGTATCATTTTGTTTAAGCCAGTGGGAGAAGTATCTCATACGTTTAAAAAAAAACTTTTTATTGGAAAATGTTAAAATAGTTTCACTTATAAAGAATAGTGTGTTCTCTGATGATGCAGATTAAATGAAGTATTACTGTCTATGCTATATAAATATTGCTGATTTTGGAGGAATGATCAACTACTAAAAAAAAACCCAACGTATTATTAGTTTACTGCATATTAGTAGATGAAGGGCAAATGATTCTGACTCATTACCATTGCTGTTTATAACTGTCTTCAAATTTTCCAGCAATAATGGTGTATAAGCTTTAGGAACTCTTCAAAATCAGAACAGGTTCTAAACAAATTATGAAATGGTCATTGTCTTTCTTAAAATGAAATTTTTACAGTTGAGGCATAGAAGATTGACATTTCTGTATTTTTCATCACATAAAGAGTGTCCTTTTCCTTTAGACAGCTTAACTTAGACATACACTTTTAGATAAGGTGATTGATGTGGACTTCTTTCTATTTTATTTTTGACATTTTATTTTTTTAAATTTATTTTCAGTGTTCTACAATCACTACTATAGAACTTAGATTTTTGTCCCCTCCCTCCCCCCTATCTCCCCCACCCCCACCCCGAGACGGCATACAATTTTATGTAGGTTCTACACAGACATTCCTATTAAATACATTTTCACCATAGTCATGTTGCATATAAGAATTTAAAATGAATGGAAGAACTCATATAACAAACCAAAACATTGAACACACACACAAAAAAAATGCTCTGCTACATTCTGCGATTGAATTCCATAGCTCTTTCTCTGGATGTGGAAGGCATTTTGCCTTAAAAGAGCATTGGGAATTTTTTAAGTCCTTGCATTGCAATGAAGTTCCAAGTCTACCAGAAAAAACTCTCGCACACTGTGGTCATTACTGTGCACAAAGTTCTCCTGGTTCTGCTCCTTTCGCTCAGCATCAGATCATATAAGTCTTTCCAGGACTCTCTGAAGTCTTCCTGTTCATCATTTCTTAATAGTACAAAAGTATTCCATTACATTCATATACCACAACTTGTTCAGTCATTCCCCAATTGATAGGCATCCCCTTGATTTCCAGTTTTTGGCCACCACAAAGAGAGCTGCCATAAATATTTTTGTACATGTGGGACCCTTTCCCATTTTTATTGGATTTCTTTCTAATAATTGTGATCATCCACAGAAACTTACAAATATGAAATTTTTTGTTTCCTCCTGGTTCCTTATAGTTTAGCATATTACTTGACTAATATAGTTCTTGATGGCTTAAGCTATTTTAAAACATAAATTCACCAAGACCTAGTTTATGCAAATATGGTAGAGATAATTTACATTTAGCTGTAATGTATAGATGCCATTCATTTTCTAAATCAGTACAGCTGAGAAAACTATGAACTGTTTTAAGAGATCATAGTAAAGTAGATAGTCTGTTCTATGTTTGGGCTATGTTTATACCCACCTGTGCTTCCCTTTTGTTGAATCAGGAAATTTAAGTGAGATATTCAAATGAAAGTATAAAGTGTAATTTTATGGAACATTTTATATGTGGAATTAAATTGATACCATGGATTAAACTTTTTTTAAAAGTCCTTTCAAACTAATTAAGTTTTACTACATAGCTGCTATATCTTATACAACTATTCCTCCCTTAAAAAAATAAATAAAGGGTTGCCCGAGTTACTGGGGTTTAAAAAATAAATCTCCCTTGGCCACCTGGGTAATAAACCTGTCAGAATTTAGAGAAGCTGATCCTCTGACCTGGTCCATCCTAGAAACCTTCCTGGCTTGATTGATTGATACCTGCCCAAGTTGGCATTGTTTTTGAGATGCACAGTGAGGCGTTGGAAGAGAAGGGGCATATTAGGTGAATGGGGGTTATGTAAAATAACTTGTGAAGAATGCTCCAGGTTCAGGGCAAGGACTGAGGCAGGAAAGGGCATTTTCTATGGGGGTGAGGGGGAGATGGAATCAGAGATGACTTCCTGGAGAAACTGAAAGCAGAAGGCAGCATTGGAAAATAATGGTTTTGATTCTGAGAGCCAGATCTGTTAAACCTAAAGCCGAGTATTTGTTGTTTTAGGCATTTGGCCTTTCTGAGGAAAGAAATTATGCTTTGGGTCTAAATTCTGTAGTTGTGAGTCCATGAGTGAAACTGACATGGGTTTCTCTGCACCCTGTTGGCCCCTTGCCCCCCACTTCCCTCAGGGTACAACAGTTAGAAGAAGAAAACACAGAACTACGAACCACAGTGACCCGTCTAAAGTCCCAGACAGAGAAGTTAGATGAGGTAAGATTTTTTTTAATTAATTTTTTTTTGGTGTTTTAACATTACCTTGAGTTCCAAATATTCCCCTCTTGACTTTTGTGTTTTGGAAATTGTCAGTTGCTTTGTGACGCAGACAAGGCAGGATCTGTTATGTAGGTGGGTGGGGATGAGTGGAGGGGTCACTGATTTTGGATTTCTTCAGGGATGGTGGGCAAGCTTCCTTGGATGTTGGCCAACTCTCTCCCTGCTCCCTTCAGACATCAGTCCCCATCTCCCTTGACAGCAGTGTCCTGTCTGTAAATGGATGAGGGGGGTATCTCATTCGTTTCAGGAGCGGCAGCGGATGTCTGACCGGCTAGAAGACACCAGCCTCCGGCTCAAGGACGAGATGGACTTGTACAAGCGGATGATGGACAAGCTGCGGCAGAACCGGATAGAGTACCACAAGGAGCGAGAGGCCACTCAGGAGGTGGGTCACCTGCATTCAGGATCACCGGTTGCTGGGGTCCATCACAACTCAGCCATCTGAGTTGGAGGCCTGGGCTCCCCAAGAAGCCCATTTAGTAGAGATGTTGTGGGGTAGGGGACTTGGAGTCAGGAAAACCCAAGTTAGAATTCCTCCTTAGACACTTACTAGCTGCAAGAGGCAGCCTGGGCAAGTCACTTTGTCTCTGTTTGCCTCAGTTTCCTCATCTGTAAAATGAGGGGCTCTTCCAGTTCTTCATCTGTGATCTAGAAAGTTAGTGGTATAAGTACTGTAATTGCCATCTTTCAGGTGAGGAAACTGAGACTGAGAAGAAATTCAGGCTCCAACCATCTCTAAATTTATGAGCCTAGTAGTACTGAGTTACCCATGTTTTGTGGAACATAAAGTCCTAAGTAGGCAGGGACTTTTTTTGTCTTATGCCTAGAGTTTCGTAGAATGGAACACAGTAGGTGTATAATAAGTTCTTGTTACATTGAAATGAACTTGATAGATTTGGGCCCTCATTCCTACAGCTCATTGAGGACCTGAGGAAGGAGCTAGAGCACCTCCAGCTTTACAAACTGGACTGCGAGCGGCCTGGCCGGGGACGAAGCTCCTCTTCTAGCATGAGCGAATTCAATGCCAGGGCCCGGGAAATTGAACTGGAACATGAGATCAAGAGACTCAAGCAGGTGAGTCAGGGATGCTGGACTCCAGTGGGGTAGGGGGCATGAGTGCGTCCACTGCCTAACCTTTCCTCCCAAGATGGAGCAGAAAGAGGAAGCAGCAGCCACATATAGCAGGAGCCATGTTACTTTCAGTAGCATATCTTGAGCCCCCACCAGAGCTCTCACACCAGGCAAAGTGACAGAAAACTAGGTGGACAGATGGAGAGGTAGGCAGATGGGTAGAGAGATGAAGAAAGAGATGAAGAGATAGATAGATGAGTAGGTGCCACATTTATCCATTCAGGGGGCTTGAGGGCAGAGACGTTGTTAGGATAGGCAAGGCTACTGGTAAGGAGGGAGGAGAACTGGAAGTTACTATAATACAAAAGAAAAAATATATAAAAGGAGATAAGTCCTTCCTTGCCCTGGGAGTTATATTAAAAAATTTTAAAGCTTAAAAGCAATTATAAAGTATAGTAGAGGAAGTTAAGAAAAAGGCAAACTGAGTAACAGGGAACTAGATGAAAGTAAGAACTGGTGACCACTCACCTTATTTCTATATAAGGTTTACAGAGTACTCTAAAGGAAGGCAGTAGGAAAAATAGATTTAGAATTAGAGGACTTGAGTTTGAATCCTGGCTCTTTCCCTTAAGGTCCAAGTGACGTAGGGCAAGTCACTTTTTCCTTTGGGTTACTGTTTCTTCCTCTGGCATTGCTGTGACCTCTCAGGCCCCATGAGGTAGAGAGTTCAACCTTCTTATACCCATTTTCCAGGTGAGGAAACAGAAGGTGAGGAAGATTTCCATTTGCCCTACAGCTATTAAGTAGCTGAGCTGAGAGTTCAAACCTGTCTCTTGGTTTTATGTCCATCACTGTCCACTACCCTGAAAGTCTCTCTAGCATTGTAGAATGTACTTTTCACTGTTCCACTCTGATGTCCTCAGTAGCCTCTCCAAGACCAAGTTGCACAGAAGATGCTAGTCAGCCCTGGTAGACAGTTTCCTCACTTGGGACATCTTTGTAACAATGTCACAAATTCAGTTTGTAACTCTGTCCCTATATAGGGTAATAGGGAGAATAAGATCATATAGAGTCAAATCTTAGTCACTTTCTAGTTGCATGATTCTGGGAGGGCAACATCTCTTAGCCTCAATTTTTTCATCTGAAAATGGAAGTAATAGTAGTAGCTAAACCTCATAGGTAGTTGTCAGGGTCAAGTTAGATGGTATATGTAAAATGCTTTGTAAACTTTTAAGTTATGAAAGTTAAAGTATGTTATATGGTGGTGGTGGTGGTGGTGGTGGTGTTCTTAACTATCATACATAGTATTATGTGATTTAAAAAAAGAAGTAATGTGGTGGTATAGTAGGTAGGGAACTGGTTTCAAGTTAGAAATATCTGGGTTCAGATCCTGCCTGTGACATTTACTGATTATGCGCTCTAGGGTGAGATACTCTGTCTGAGCTTGGTTTCTCATCTGTAAAATGAAGGGGTTGAATTAGTTAGGGTCCAGGTTGCTAAGATCCAAGGCCATGCCTGGAGGAGGCAGGAGACATCTGTTAAGGAATCCCACCTCAAACACTTATTAGCTGTGTGACCACCTTGGGCAAATCACTTTCCTCCCTGAGCCTCAGTTTCCCTACCTGTAAAATGTAGTGCTGTGATTTTGAGAATAAGATGAGATGAAATATGTTGATCTTGTAAATGTTGAAGAGCTACATAGATTGGATTGGTGATTGATGCAAAGCCTTTCCTGTGTATGTCCTAGTTGGCTAGGTTGCAGGATTGTCTCATTCTTTCTAGTGCAGGGATTCTTAACCTGGAGTCTGTGACCTTGGATGGGAAAACAACGGTGTCTTTATTTTCACTAGCCTCTAACGAGAGTTTATGTTTTCTTCATTATGAATGTGGGCAGCAAACGTGATTCTGAGAAGGGCTCCCCTGGCTTCACCGAACTGCTGCAGGGTCTGGGCCGCAGTAACAACAAAGAGCCCCTGTTCTGGAGAGAGCCTGGTGGGGAGGCCATAAATACAACTCCATGAATCTTCTGTCTTTGTACAGATGGTGTTTTCAGATGACTTCCCTAAAGCACAGCTGGGCACATTTCCATGGTGTGCTGGGCACGTTCCTTGGCTTAAGCCTCTCCTTTCTGCCTCTGGATATAACTCTCCACCCTGCCCCTTCCCACTCCATATGATTATGCTGAGCCAGGCAGGATCCCTGGATCAAAACCTCATTCCACCCATGCTGAGGCAGCAACAGAGTTGCCTAGAGTAAGGAGAGAGGTGGATAGTATCCACTCTGTGTCAGGAGCAGGAATCGAACCCTGGGCTTCTTGACTCCAGGCTGGTATTCTAGCCATATGCTTTTACTTCCCAGGCAAGTGCCTCGACCCTAGGTGGAAGCCAGTATACCCATTCCCTTGGAAGGAGGTGAAAGGATCTGAGCTAAGGGCTTAATTTTAGTTGAACCTAGTTATTTCTCCTAGGAACTCTTTCCTCATCTCATTAATTCCCTCCCCTCCTGCAAGATCCTGCAAGCACCATCTTCTATAGGAAGGGCTAGTGACCTCTCTCACTAAGTTACCTCATTATATTTACTCCTTCTATATGTGTACACAAACTGTCTTCCCAGGAGAATAAAAGCTCCTTGAGAGCAGGGACTGTTTCCCTTTTGTCTAGCATGTCTATCATGCCTAGCATGACACATAGTAGGTGCTTTATGAAATACTATTTGGTTGATTGATTGGAAATCACCTCCCTCTCAGTAAATAAAAAAATAACTCCTTGAGGGCAGGGACTTTCAGTAGTTGAATCTCAAGCCCCAGCTTAGTGCCTGGTACATAGTAGGTGCTCACCAGTTGTTCATTGATTGATGACCTCTAACTCTTCTCTTTCCCTTATGCTTTTGACAGGAAAACCAGAAGCTCCGAGATCAGAACGATGACCTGAATGGGCAGATTTTAAGTCTCAGTCTTTATGAAGCGAAGAATCTTTTTGCCACTCAGACCAAGGCCCAATCTTTGGCAGCAGAGATCGATTCAGCATCCCGGGACGAGGTAAGGACATGTTCAGTCCCTGAGTAGTTCCAGCGCTTCCCACTGGATCCTTAAGAAAGGCATTTATTTAAAAAGAAAAAAAAAGCATTTCTAGGTGACCCATTAGCCCCTGGACATGTTAATGCTCTGATTCTGACCTAGGAAACTCTGTTGTTCCTGCAAGGGACAAGGGTCAAGACCAGCAGATACCACAGTTTTCCAAGAAAACTCAAGTTAAAGTGATTCTGAGTCACAGATGCATAGATCTAGAGCTGAAAGACACCTTAGAGGCCATCTTGAACCCCTTCATGTTACAGATGAGGAAACTGAGGCCTAGGGAGGTATATAGGACAATAGAGTTCGAGAGCAAAGGGACCTTCAAGGCCTTCGTGTCCAAAGCTTTCATTTTTAGAGATGGGGAAATGGACTGGGAGAGGTTAAGGACTTGTCCAGGGTCACACAGTTAGAAAGTGTCAGAGGTGGGATGTGAACCCAGGTACTCTTGCCTACCAAGTCAACACCACAATATATTTAACCTGAATTTTGATAATTAATCACAGGAATTCTCTTTCAATCTGCTCCATAGTCAAGGAAGTTACTGCCTCCTCTAAATTCTGGTCTCTTCCTCTTTACCCTCTCCCTTGTCCCACAGGATTTTTATAAATGCATTCTTCTTTGTAATGTTGATTCAGAGTTGGTTTTCTTTTTTACCCTGTGCCTGGGTGGGTGCTGAAACTACCATCCTCATAGGTTTTGGATCTAAATAACAATAATTTATTAAAATAATAATAATTAATAATTGCAATGTTTTTAAAACAAATTTTTATTTAAAGATATCTTTTATTTTTGCATCCCTGACAATCCCTTTCCAGAGATCACTTTACAAAAACATCTTTTTCTTCCCCTGCCCTAAAACTGAAAAACAAGAGGCAGACATCTCCCTACTAGGTCAGGCTACTAAACTTGTCATGTCTTGTGGCCTTGAACAGCTCACTTAGTCTCACTGAGTCTTAGTTTCCTCATGTGTAAAATGAAGGGAATGGAGCAGATGGCCTCTAAGGTGCTTTCTAGATCCAAATTTGCTCCTTTAGGCCCCCATGGCATGTTCCTGGCCCCAGAAATATTGCTTGATGTCACAGAAATGATCCATTTCAGAGCTAGAAATCATTTTAGGTTCCTGACGTAGAATTCTTACCCCAAACCATGTGTTTAAGTTTTGTTTTTAACATAGGAGGACTTTTGACTCCTTTCCCCAAGTTAAAAGGAAACCTTACCCTACCTGATCAGTCCATTGTGACTCATACCCAGCTTAACTTTTTTGGATACCTGGTTTGCTTCAGCTGAGGTCTGTGCGCTTGTGCCAGTCAGAACAGGGGAAGATCCTTGGCTTTGCTGGCAAAAGGCTGGGTTTTCATTGGACATCTCTCATCTGTTTCTATCAGCTTATGGAAGCCCTCAAAGAACAGGAGGAGATCAACTACCGGCTGAGACAGTATATGGACAAGATCATTCTCGCCATCCTGGACCACAACCCGTCAATCCTGGAGATCAAAAACTGAAAGGAGATGTAGGGGTTGAGGTGGGAGTGGAACCAATGAAGAGCTTGGGAGAGCAGCAGCCACCTGACACCTTCTGCACATGTCACTGGATTTAAGAGTCACTAATACTGTAAATGTCTATACATACAACCGTGTGTGTATGTGTGTGTATAATTGGGTATGACAGAAAATGAGTGTGTGTGAATGTTGATATTAAGGATGGTATGCAGTTGATCCATTCGTCACAAAGGTCTGCTTTGGTTAGCTTTTCATGCACTTTGTTGTACCTTTGCAGGAAAGAGGGTTGGTAGAGGGGATAGGAGGAGATTATTATTGTAATAACTGGAAACTTGTGTTTTAGATATGGAATGAAATGACTACCTCTGGTTGTAAGGATTTTTTAAAAGATCTATCTCTATTGTTGGAGGTGCCCCCTCACCTCCTACAGGATGGAGAACAAAATAATGACTTTCCTAGTAACTTGAATACTTAGCAGCCTTGTGATTAGGATTAGCTTGATATCATCCTCCCTTTGCCTTCACTGGTGGCACATCCTGCCAGGGCACAAATATTTGGGCCAGGAAAGAGAAATTTGTCTTTTAGTAGAAAATCATGGAGGAGAAAGTCACTGCTTCTGATCTTTGGTGTGTTTGGGGCTAGAGGATTTATGACTACCATAATCATTTGCTGGCAAAGAGTGGTTCGTCACTTAATGTCTACCTCCTCCATTTCACACACCATTCTTAATGACTAGTAGCTGGTTCTGGGTTGGTACAGGAATGGCTTTGGGTCTCACGAGCATTAAGCAGCTGTTTCTACAACTTAACCCCAGTTTTCAGGGGACTTAGAATTCAAGCTGTTTAATTTTGGGGGGGGTGGACTCTTGGCCTTTATTTTTTAAGGTTTCCCTTGCACTCCTACATTCCTACTACCTCCCCCATTGTTTCTGTTCCTCTGTGTGTGTGTGTGTGTGTGTGTGTGTGTGTGTTGTTTATTTAAGAAAATGAAGATGCTCAATTTTGTGTTTGGTAGGGAACAGATGTTTGGAAAGAGTAGGGGATGATGAAGGTGTAAATCACTCATAGTCGAACTGAGGACTTATTTGGGGGTGAGAAGGATTTTATTCCCAGCAACTTTCAGCCCACACCATCACCTTCCATCCCTGGACATCTGAGTGGTAGGCATGTAAATCTGGATGCCCGTGGACCATGTCTCTGTGGGAGTTGAAACTAACAACCTCAGAGGTTTTGGATCTAACCAGCACGGGCCTGCTTATCCAAATTTTTAAGTCCCACCCAACGTGACTTGACATGGTGGTGTCTATGTCTGTAATCCCAGCTATCTAGGTGGCAGAGACTGGTAGATCTCTTGAACTGGGGAGTTCTCAGCTGCAGGGTGCTAAGTCAATTGATTGTCTGCATAAAGCCCCTAGGAAAGGGGTCCACACACGGCCTCCTAAGGAAGGGCAAATGGGCCCAAGTAAGAAACTGAGTTGGTTATTGATCATCAGTAGACCTGGGAGTATGAGTAGCCTCTGTCCTTCCAACCCAGGCTAGATAGAAAAGACCCATTTTTGTAAGCCCTACTAGATAGATGTCTGCAGCACAATCCTGAAGCCAGGCGGACTCCTCTTGTGGTATGGGGTTTTGTCATCAAAGGAGCTGGATATCAAATCAGGGGACTGCACTCTCCTAGGATGTGAGACTCTTTTGTTCTAAAAATTCAAACGGACCTTTGTTACCTGCACTGAAGAGAAAGAGTGGGACATAACTGGAGTGGCCCAGGAGACTGGGGATTGACTTTCATCGTTCCCCTGACACTTGGTGGGGGATTCACACTAAGAGTCTTTTATCTATACTCATGTAGAAGCTGGCAGTTGGCAATGTCTTCCTCCCCTTCCCTGAAATTTTCACATTCGCCTGGAGTTTTTATATCCCTTTTTAATGCATTTCCCTGTTTCCTTTAATCTAATATATATCTTTATTTTTATCCCTTCAGTTTCTTGTTTTCTTCATCACTGTCATGTGAGAAAGAATGTCTGGGCATGTTGGAGGAGGGGATGTGAAGGGATCATAATGAGACTGAAGGGGGAACCATCATGGAAGCAAAAAAAAAAATGGAGTGGGAGTGTGTGTTTGTTTGTATTTTCTCCCTAATTTAATGCGAGGGCATCTAGAAAGCTGGACTTTCCCCTAACACAGGATCTTGGCAGTTTTGTCAGCTGGGTTTTCCCGTAACAGGGAAGACTGACAAAAAGCAACTTTTGTTTTATGGAGGGAATAATAAATTAGCCTCCAACACATGCAGGCCATGTGATCCAGGGCAAATCCCCAGGAGACTTGAAAAGACTGAAGTTACTGAGTGGGCACCTTTCTGCATTGGTAGAGGGAATTTTCTCACCTGGAGTTCCCTATAGCAGTGACATCACAGATCCATTCCAAAAAGAATTAGTGGGGCAGGTAGGTGGCACACCAGCTCTGGAGCCAGGAGGACCTGAGTTCAAATCTGACTTCAGACATTTGACACTTATAAGTTGTGTGACCCTGGGCAAGTCATTTAACCCCAATTGCCTGGACAAAAATAAATAGCCACTCAAATTATATTGACCTATTAACAGCCCATGAGTGATCAGTCTTCTGAGGATTCTCAAAGTCCTCAGCAAAGTCATTTCCATGGGCCCCCTTGAGTATGAGGTACTCCATGGAAAATCCAGTAATGGAATGGGTATGAAGAGAAGGTTGGATGTTAAGGGGAGAGGATCTAGGAAAAGGAAAATGGAATGAATGAACTGGAAGAGGTAAGGGGGAAAATCTGAAAGCAAATAGAGGAGGGGAAATTCAAAAAACAAAACTCCAGGGACAACGATCACGTCTGGATTCAGCAGCAAAAGAGAATTCAGTTCATTTTAAGCAAATGAAAGAAAAAGAGGCCAAGAACCCTAGCACATTCAGGCCTACCTAGTGGTCATCCATAGAAAGAGGTTGAGAATAGAAGGTCTCCAAAAAATGTCAGTTGACGTATTTTCTTTTCTTTTTGTATATGTTGTGCTCTCCCATCGAGGTCTACCTCAGTGGGGACACCTAGAAAAATTGTCAGGTGCCTGAGCTGCTATAAATATATGGAGGAATTTGTGCCTGGTGCAAAGAGGATCCAGCCTTGTAAACAAATAAAAATCAAACAGGAGTCCTGGAAATTTTCTTGGCCCCAGTCCTTCTAGAAGGCACCTGGCAGGTCTGGTATCTTCACTTGTTTCTTTACTCTTTTCCCAGGTAGCATCAGGTGCTGCTTTCTCTGGGTTGGTGGCTGTTTGCACAGCTGTTCAAAGGAGAAAGAGATGTTCTGAGATCAGAGAGGCCAAACGCTGGAGTGGTTCTCTCTCTCTCTTTCTCTTTCTCCCTCTTTCCCCCCTTCCCTCCATTCTCTCTCCTTCCTTCCCTTCATTCTCTCTGTCAACACCTGATTTAAAGGATCAAGTCTTATGTAACACTTATTTGAAGTTAAGTTCAGTGTAGGTGTTTTAATAATTTCTTAATTTGTAAAATAAATTGTTGAGGGCTTTTAAAAAATACTTTTAAAAATTGTCAGAATCAATGGTAATGAAGGCAACCTGCTTCATTCAGCCCAGTGGACCAATAAGTTTCATTGTCCAAACAGTGAACCTTGAGGCAACTGTGGAAGAGTTTTGTGTGTGTGTGTGTGTGTATGTGTGTCTGTGTGTGTATGTGTGTGTGTGAGAGAGAGGAGGGAGGAGGGAAATGAAAGAGAAATCAGCTGCCATTTTATCTGTGATACTGCTTCTTTTTCTTCTCCTTTTGGGTCCAGAGGTATAATCTTTTTGTTCAGTAGGGACTTGTTACTTCCATATCTACCATAAGACCTTCCTTCCTACCCCTGCATATCCTCCAGGTCTGTTTAGTTTAGATGAAATTTTGGAGTCAAGAATAAAGTCTGCCATCTCAGATGGAGATGCATAGAATCATAGCCTTACAACTGGGAGAAACCTTTGGAAGGCCATGCAGTCCAACTCCCTCATTTTACAGATAAGAAAACCGAGACACTAAAGAGAGGAAATGACTTGCTCAGGATCGCACAGCTAGTAAGTGTTAATGGCAGGTTATGAAAATTTTCCCTGGTATCAGCCCTACACTTTGATTGGGTTTTGTATGAAATCTGATGGAAAGCAAGCCTTAAGACTAGGTAGTGAAGGCATGGAAAGAAATCAACTTCTGTTGTTGTTTTCTGGGTCCTATTTTTTTTTCAAGAGTATTAGAAAGTTCTGGGGAAAACAAAGGAGACTTTACAATTCCCTGAGGGGAGAGGTTTGAATGGGAAGGTTTCTGTAACCTTTTACAATTCCAGGTGTAGGATTCTGTGACTCGACTGCATTCCATGCTGGATGCCTGTCAGGGAGCCAGGGAGGGATGTGAAAAGGCAGGAAGAAGTATCCTGCCCCGAAGTGCTTTATGTATATTCTCAAATTTGACTCTCACAAAAATACCCTGTGGGGTATATACTGTTAGCAACCCCATTTTACAGATGAGGAAACTGAGGCCCAGAGAAGTTAAGAAACTTTATAGAGATCATAAAGCTAGTTGAAGGTAGGACTTGAGCCCAGGTTTTCCTAATTTCAAGTTCAGCACTCTAGCCACAAGCGACTCAGCCACTCATCTTGATGAGTAAGCCAGAGAAAGTCATTTCTCTGGGCCTAACTTTCTTCCTCATGGAAAAAAAAGGATGGGGGGTGGACTGGATCAATAGATCAACAAGCATTTGTGCCAGGTACCATGTAAGAGGCTGGGAATGGATACAAAGACAAAATTGAAACAGCTTCTACTCTTAAGGAGTTTCCATTCTAATGCGGGAGGTTTGAGTCAGTTTCTTACTTGAGAGTTCCCTTTCCTCCCTTGCTTCACAGGAAGGCACCATTAGGACTCAGGGTAGATAGGTTCCACCTGAAATCCTTCTGGCTGACTGGGACCTCCCCCTAGTGGTTATGGAGTGAGTTGTTCATGGGCACCATGGCTAGTCTCTCCATCAGATGCCAGCAGCCCCATATTGGAGCCCAGACATGGGCTGATTGCCTTGATCTTTGCTAGAGGTAGAATCAAGCCTGAAAGAACAAGTCAAGGCACTCTTTTTTTTCTGTAGGCACAGACCCCTGGATCAGCAGGCAGCCACAAAGAAATCCACAGTTGCTTTTACCTTCACCGAAGGAAATGTATATCCACTGGGGCTCTTTCGGGCACCTGACCAACTATAGGAGATGAGTGATGGAGGTCCTCTGCATGGAATCCCTCTCCTTCCAGTGCCAAGACCAGATGATCTTTGAATGGTCTTTATAGTCCTGTCCAGTTCTAACAGAAGCACGGCAGCATAGGCAGGGCTTCATAATCTGAGGTCTAAGGACTGCTACTCCCGACCCCCCCAGTGGTGTCAAGGAGTCAGTCCATGAACCTGGATGGGAAACAATTTACATCTTTATTTCCATTTTCTTCTAACTGAAGTTTCCTTTAGTTATGAATGTAGGCAACAAATATTATTCTGAGGAGTCTATGGGCTTCACCACACTGCCATTGGGGTCCAGGACAAATAAGATTAAGAACCTGGATAGAGAGCTGGCCTCAAATCCAGGGAGGCTTGAGTTCAAATTCTACCTCTGACACTGTGTGGTCCTGGGTAAGTCATTTAACCTTATCATTGCTGTAGGTTTATGGTGTCAGATTTGGATAGAAACAGGAGCCACTAATTCATATATGAGGATCCCTGCAGGCAGCAGTTTTTATATATATACATATATATGTTAATATATATTATTTTTATTTATTCTGTGAAATATTTCCCACACTTGGGAGTGTTGTGGGCTTTGTGATTGATATCTCTGCTCTAGGCAGCAGTCCTAGACTGAGTTCTGAGAAGAGGCTGAACCTGCATCGGGGGAGGGAATTTCCTCACCTGGATGTTCTTTATAGCAATGCAGTTGAAATCAGAGGTCCACTCCCTGTTCTTACTGGAACCAGTTCTAACAACTTTATGTGATTTTATAATTTCCTTTCCTTTTTTTACTCCAAGCCAAAGGTGGATTTAAGTCACTTTGATATCATCAGTTACGTTGAAAACAATATGAATCAGAGGCCATTATGTTTTTTTCACAGATTGTGCATATGGATTTTTTCATAGCTTTAGAAGAAATTGGCACAGCTCTCTAAGGAATTAATGAAATTCTAGAGAGTTTCAGGTTGTAGCATATTGTGTATGCTAATGGACAGTGTTTTAACTTTGGCAGTCACCCTGCTGGGGTAAGCTGAGCCTCAAGGGTTCCTGGGAAACTGATTGTTGCTCCTTTTAATAGTGACACAAGTTAAATAAGCTGTTAACCAAGGATTAGTCAAGTTTCCTACACTGCCTCCCACCCACGAGCCTTTTCCAAGGCATGTGGTTTTATTGGTCCAATGATTCAGGAATCTCCTTGGAAAATGGTAGGACTTCCTCCCAGAAGCCTTGGGGAGCAATAGCTGATACCCAGGAAGGGTCTTTTGAACAGCTTGTCAAGGGAAAAAACAAAAGTAAAACTGAGTCAATAGGGAAAGAGGAGACAGGAAGTTGGGGAATTTGGGTTTATATGCGGGGCAGCTAGGTGGCGCCATAGTGCATAGTGTCAGGTTCCTGAGTTAAAATCTGGCCTCAGACACTAGCTGGGTGACCATGGGCAAGTCACTTAACCCTGTTTGCCTCAGTTTCCTCATCTGTCATGTGGGCTGGAGAAGGAAATGGCAAACCACTCCAGTCTCTTTGCCAAGAAAACCCAAAATGGGGTCATAAAGAATCAGATATCCCTGAAAAATGACTGAACACCAAAACCCTGGGTTTATAGGATTGAAGGGACCTTAAGGGTCATTGCATAAAAAGGTCACATGCATAGTAAGCTCCAAAGACAGAGTTTGAACTCAGGTCCTCTGACTCCTCAGTACCCTTTCCACTGGCTTTGTAAATTTCATAGTAGTAGCTTCCTCTCTCTTGTCCTTTGGACTTGCTGACATCTAAGGTCCCTTCCTACTCTAAATCCTATGATTTTAAATTGAGTTCATTTCTTAATTGGCTCATATAAATCCTTTTTCCCAAAGCCAGCTTGGATTCATAACATTCAAACATACTTGGGAATTGTACTTTCTTCTGCCTTGCTGAGTAGAAAAGTGGTGGCTTCATTTCCTTTGCTACAAAGATTTTCTGGGGGAGGGTAGACCAAGGAAGACTTTCATGAGAGTTGCCTTAAAGTCACCCCAACTTCTTTCCCATTCCCATTAGACCTCTCTCCTGCCCCCCTCCCCCCCCAAAATTCAAAAGTATGCTACTGTCTTTCGCTAAATCAATTCATTTCCATTGCCATCAGTAATACATGGTCAGGCCAATTGGTTGAAATCAATGGTGGTAACAGCACCAGACAGGATTCTAGTGAGTTTTCCTGATTTCCCTCCCTTGCTCCAAGATGGCAGCAATAAATCTACAAGTTGTTAAGAGTACAGATATGAATGATCATTGAATTTTGAGAATATTTCAGTGTTAGGGGATTGGGTTTGGGGGGAATATTTTTAGGTATAGCAAACTCAGGAAATAATGAGGTCTAACTGGGTCATGAGTCTAAGGAGTGGAAAAGATTGAGGAGACACTCTGTATCAGGGTTGTCTGGGATAATTGTGTCAAGGGTGAGAGTTTGGTGACATCTAAGGTCTACAATAACTAACTGGTTTGGAGTAATAGGGACCATGTAAATGAGCTGACAGTTTGAGGAACATCCATCAGCTGGGTTTTGGTGCTAAGTATCTCTTCCATTCTCTGCCTTTTCTCCTTGTCCTTTGACATCTCTTTGGGAATCAGGAAGTCTTTTGGGTAACGACTGTTGGTAGTTTACTTTGGGATGCATGAGTTTTGACTCTGGGATCCAGCTGGGAATCCAGAGTAGTAAAGATAGTAGTGATGATTTTGGGATCCAGCTGGGAGTCCAGAGTAGTAAACATAGTCGTGATGAGGACAGCTCTACTTTAGAATGGTTCCTGCATTTCCTAAGCTTTAGAAAACTGGAAATGATTTGGGTGTAGGGTGGAACTCACCACCAGAGGTCAAGTGGACAAAAGTCCTAATGGAGGTAATCAGTGTTCATGATCTTCCATTGGTGGGTGGGTACATCAATGGCCTGAACCCTTAACCTTTATGCCCATAAGTAGTCCTGATGGACTTGTGACTGAACCACATTAGCCTCCAGGGGAGTGAAAAAATAGAACAGAGGACTGAAATTGGTTGGATAGCCATTTTCCTATCCCCCAGCACTAACTGACTTTAGGGCACCCACTTCCTGCAATCAAACACTTAACAACTCACTATGTGATCTTGGTCAAGTCACTTGCATTTTCTGGGCCTCAGTTGCCATTTCTGAAAAATGACCAGACTGAATTACAGGAACCTTCCTGCTCTGATGTTTCTATGGTTACATGATTGACACAGATTAGCTGAGTGATGAAAATCCAGGCTTTAGATAAGTGGACAACATGGTGAGGAAGGGACCAAACACTCATCATACTTTTCCTTTGCCATCTTTCAGACCCAGAGGTGACTGGCTGCTGCTTAAATGAGGAAAGTAGGGAGCTGAGGGATATCTAAAACAACTTTTGAGAGAAGCTTGTTTCTACTAAGCTTAGACCTTTAGTGGAATGTGACCACACTGTACGCACACAACTTGGTTTCCTACACCAAGGCCACACTCCTGTGTTAAAACTTGTATGAGATTTGGAGTTTGGTTTTTTTCCCCTTCCAAACTTAGGCTGTAAGCCTTCGAATCTCTCTCCGGCTCTGATTTTCCAGGGAGCAGGGAGTTACATTCCGAAGCTATCCGTGTTATACTTGCGGTATGCTTGAAATACTGTTTGCACTTGAATGAATTTTCCTAGAAACTGCATTGTGGGACCATTTGCTTTTTTTTTTTTTTTTGGCTGTATTGCCCAGGCCATATGGATCTCTTGTTTGCATGTGTTAGGGGTCTTTTGAACGTGTGCCTTTCCTTCACTGTCTTGACTGTACAGAATTTTTCATGTTTACCTGTAATTTGGGGTCCTTTTTTTTTTTTAACTCATTTGTCCTATGTAACCTGGCCCTGGCTTCCCTCTCCTGTGACCTGTAAATGTATAAATACAATGAACTGTATTTGAATTTCATGGAGATGTCAAGAAAATAAAGATTCCTGGACAGGTTTACACCTACACTTATACTTCTCCAAAAGATTTAGGCCCTTAATTAAATTACTTTACACTTGGCAGTGAACACTTGATCATTTTGTACAGATTGTTATTATTCTTATTATCTTGGAAAGATTAGGGGAACACAGAACTAAATAAGCCATTCTTTGACTTTCCTGCACATCTTATTTTAGAAGTATTGTATCTGAGAAAACAGTTACTCTTGTAGATGCCCATGGAATCCCAGTAACACATTTGAGGAAGGAACAGGGCTTGCAGATACTGCTGTCACATTACAGATTCCTGATTGGTTTTGTTGGGTTAGCTTGTAACAGCTTGCATAGGATTATTGGAAGAGGAACAGCTTCCAGTCTGGTTGTTGCCCTTGAAAACCAAGGGTAAAGCAAGGGTAACTACCTGAGTATCACTAAACAGGAGTCCAGCTCCTGTGAATGTGGTGGTTTGAGCCATTAAGCTGAACAGAGTTTAATAGATCCTGCTCGATGCAGAAAGGACTTATCCATGAATGCAAATTTTAAACTTAATTTTGATCAAGTAATTGTTCAAACCATGTGATTTTTTTAGGTAATTCGATAAAGAGACCCCCCCCTGACAAATGATTTCTTTTGTTCTAATATGTGGGCAGCTAATAACAACCTTTCCTTTGTGCCCAGTTTTCTCCTGTTCCTTCCTCCTGGTGCCCAGGAAAAGGGAAGAGATTTGGCCTTCTATTGCAATGCAAATTTTACATATGTAGTCGTCAAAAAAAGGTTAGAGTGAAAATTCTGCCTTGAGCAAAATAGAGTTCACTACAATGACCTTAATCTGGAAATTTGTCTCAAGCCATTGGGGGTGGAGATGATGCTGGGACTTCACAGTAAGACACCCCTGGGGCAGAGAGCCAGGTATACACTCTCCTCCTGCTCCTGGGTTGCTCTGACAAGATCAGGTAACCCGGGCGGGGAGGTGGGCAGGAATGGTGCTTCTTTCTCTCTGTGTCCTAGAATCTCTATAACCTCTGACTGGATTTTACTCTGAAAGGAAAGGGCTCTTGCTGATATTGGGTGAGCCCCATCCAGGGAACTGTAATGTTGTATAGACAAAGGTGTAAATAAATGATTTGCTTTTCTTGCCTGACTCAGAGTGTCTCTTTAATTAGAGGGGGTGGGGAGGGAGAGAAAGAGGAAGGAGTCTATAGCAAGAAGAGAGGGAAACCAAGGATGTAAACCAATAACTTTCAAAAGAGAAAACAGCTGAAAAAACACTCAACCTCATTACTAAGCAGAGATGCAAATGAAAACAAATTTGAGGTCCTGGCCTGCTTACCAAATTGGCAAAAATAATTAAATGCATGGAAATTCAATATTGGTGGAGAACTGATTGCTGACCACCCATTGCTCATGAAATCTTTTTAGATAACATTCTAGCAATTCATAGTAAAAAACTGTGAAAAGAATTACAGTCTTTGAACTAATAATTGCATGGTTGGGACTATAGAGAGCAAGATAAAAAAAAAGCTCTCAGTTGAAAGATTTTTATGACATAATTAGTCATAGTCCCCTCCCCTCCTAAAACAACGACAATGTAGAAACAAACTCTAGAAGCAATTCTGATTATCCCACAACAAAGAGAATGGCTAATAAATTGTAGTATGTTAGTGGTCAGAGATTTTCATGGCATCACTCTTAATTCTCAAATAAATATATGAACAAACTAGAAGCAATTTGAATATCCCTCAGTAGAGAAATAAGTAAACTGTGGCATATTGGTGGTCAAAGGATTTTTTGGGTTTTTTAACATCACTCAGAATTCTTTAAAACGACCAGAAGCAATCCAAATGTCCTTCAATAGGGGAATGATTAAATAAATTGTGGTACATAAATGTTTTGGTACTACAATGCAATTAATGTAACAAAGAATGAGGAATATATTATGGAAAGATCTTTATGAAATAGTGCAAAGTAAAAATAAGCAGGAAACTAGAGTATATGCTACAGCCATTATGAGTAGAAATGGAAATGAGAATGAATGGGTGAAGAAAGAATTGTGATGGAGACTGAGAGGGGATGATGATGTTTGGACATGTCATGTGCTGAAATGGATTCATTTGGATCTAAGTTTCTGCAGTACAATGCTAATTGGTTAGATGAGTTTTTCATATTGCTTATGGGGAACCTAATTCAATCAACCTGTTCTTTCCCATTTCTGTTCTTTTTTTAAAAATTTAGGTATTTTTAGTTTTCAACATTTACTGCCATAAGATTGTGAGTTCTAAATTTTCTCTCCTTCCTTTCCCTTCCCCAACCCCAATACCATGCAATATGATATAGGCTCTACATATACATTCATATTAAACATTTTCACATTAGTCATGTTGGACAAAAGTATTAGAACTGATGGGGAGGGACCATGAGAAAGAAGAGACAACAATAACCAAAAAAGAGCAAATGGCATGCTTCGATTTGCATTGAGACTTCAAAGTTCTTTTTCTGAATGTAGATAGCAATTTCCTACTTCTGTTAAGCTCAGCCCAACCAGTCCTATGCCTTTGAGTAGCATGCCCAGTCCTGTTGGGACTACTGATAGGATGGGCATAGATTCTTTCTGGGAGTCTTTGCGCCCATCATTTAAGGTTTTATAATCATAGTACTATGTTTCTACAGCTGTTTTAAGGTTTTTACAAAAGGTTTTACAAAAGGTTTTCCTTGCAGCAACTCTGAATTTGATAGTACAAATATTGCAATACCCATCTTAATTACACATGGAGAGCTGCAGTTTCATAGAGGTGTAGGAACTCGCCTGGGATCAGATAATTAGTATCAGAGTCACAGTGAACCTGTATCCTGGCAGTTAGGTAGCCTAGAGCTGGATTTGAAGTCAGGAAGACCTTAGTTAGATACCTCCCTGGGTAAATCACCTCACCTCTCTGTTCCTCAGTTTCCTCATCTGTAAAAGGAGCTGGATTTGATAAGCCTTCAAAGCCCTTTCTAGCTCTAAATCTGCAGTCTGAGTAGTGCCTTTCCCACTATATCAAGGTATTGTTGGAAAGGTGTGTGTTCATCCTCCGTTGCCAAAGACCATGCCATCAGAGAAATAATGACATGACTTGCACTTGACTTTGTTTTGAGTGAGGGAGGGCTGTGCAGGTCACCAGCCTCACTTCTCCTTCAGAGCCATCTGAATCCAGTAACCAGATATTCATTCATCAGGATGACTGGAGATGACCCAGGATGAGGCAATTGGGGTTAAGTAACTTGCCTAAAGTCACACAGCTAGTGAGTGTCAAGTGTCTGAGGTGAGATCTGAACTCAGGTTTTCCTGACCCCTGCACTGGTGCTCTATCCACTGCACCACCTAACTGCCCCTTGTTGGAAAGATATTCAGTTGAGCAAAGCATGAGACCCTTTTTGGGCCAGGTAATCTAGTCTTAGCTCCACAATTAGATTGAAAAAACATTTATTGTGAGAGGCAACTTTAGAGTAATGCATTGAGTTAGGGAAGATCTTGGTCTTTTCTCTTGATATTAACTGCCTGTGTGACCCTCAGCAAATCTCTGCTTCTGCTTGAGCCTTTAATCACTTTCTAAGGCCAGAAGCTGGAGAGAAGGTTCTAACCTGCATTGGTAGAAGGGGTTTCTTCCTTGGAAGGCCTCTGTGCTGATGAAATCACAAGTGTGGCCCAAATTAAAATATAAAAGATTTTTATTCTTTGAAATTGAAGAAGCAGTCAATCCAAGGTGGTATTATTGGTGGTGGTATTATTTATTTTTGGTATTATTTATTATAACTAGACCTTTTACTTAACCTTACTTTTGTTCTTAGGAGGGGAGTTTCAGATATGTATTTTTCTGTCTACATTCGGTTTTCTCTTTCCCCATTGGCCCCACATAGGGTAGGGACCCATCCAGGATGCCCACTGGGAAGATAAGATTCCACTTACATTAAGAGGAATGTCAGCCTTTGATTCAATGATATAATGATATAATCCAGTGAATAATTCAATTAGAGTTATTTCCACTACTAGCAATGCTACTTACTGTCGGTGACCTGAAGTCCCCTGGTCTTCAGTTTTCTCCTCTATAAATTGAAGAGCAGCTAGGTGGCACCATAGTGCATAGAGGTCTGGGCTTGAAGTCAGGAAGACTCATCTTCCTGAGTTCAAATCTGATCTCAGACATTTATTAGCTGTGTAACCCTGGGCAAGTCATTTAACCCTGTTTGCCTCAGTTTCCCCATCTGTAAAATGAGCTGGAGAAGGAAATAGCAAACCGTTCCAGCATCTCTGTCAAGAAAACCCCAAATAGGGTCATGCAGAGTTAGACATGACTAAACAACAACATCTGAAGGTGTTGAAGTAGTTGGTCTATAAGGGTTTGTTCCAGCTCTAATCTGTGACCATATAGCATTCTTTAGCTATTCCCAGGTTCAGCCTGATTGTTTTGGGTAATTTTTCAATTTGTTGCCCAAGTCCCCATCCAATATTTTATTCTATTGCTAGTCTATATCAATGAAAGTCCAATAGCAAAAGCATTTAATTAAGGCACAAAACAATTGTAAACAAAGGAATCAAGAGGTTCAACATTCTCTAAACTCATACACAAAGGAGTACAATCTTTTATACTTCCAGGGGAGTAATGTAATTGCCCTTTGATCCCTACACCTCCCCAAAAGTGGGAAGGCATAGTCACTTAGCTCATCATCCAACTGGGGGATGCTTACAATGTCTTACTATCTACCTTTTGGAGTGCCTTTCCTGGGATTCCTAGGGGGTAGAGTAGGGAATGACTGAAAGTCCTCTTGGTCCTGAAGTCATTGTGATTCAAATAAAGTATTCAGATTCAGAGACTGTACCGCTCCACATGGTTGGTTTCTTGCCCCAACAGGTGAAGATGAAGATGGACTACTTTTATATTCATAAGATCATGAAACTAAAGGTGGACAGGCATCTTCAAGGTGACTTGGCTAAGGTCACACAGGGAGTAAGCATCTGAAGTAGACTCTGGCTCCAGAACCACGGAGAGCTCTTTTCATTGTCCTGTGATTTCGCAGTCTCAGCTTTTTAGCTGTGTTCAGCCTCATTCCACCCCCTGCAGCTGGGGACAGAGGACTGGTGCATATTTACTAGTTGAGGTATGGGGATGATTAAAAGCACAGCGACAAAACCAATTTGGAGTCCTTACAGGAAAACAGCTGGCACCTGGCTAGCAGCTAGCAAAGCGGGAGACACAAACTTGAAGTTGTGGGTTGGGAGCTGGCAGCGATCTGACCTCCACTAATACTTCCAAACAGCCCCTTGAAGCCTGGGGCTTCTGGGAGGTGGGGAAGCAGTGGGTGGTGGGCGGCTTTCTCTGTTTAATCTCAGTTTGAAGATGAGTCACCACCCTGTGAAATTGCCTGCTGAACACAGTGTCTTTGCATGGCTGTCATATTCACTGGAGTCTCAATTTTGAAATGGGAGGAACTTGTGAAGTAATCTACAACCCCCTCATTTTTCAGAGGAGTGAACCAGTGCCCCAGAGGTAATTTAACTTGCTCAAGGTCACACAGTCTTTCACCTCCTGGGTCCTCAGGGACAGAGAGAACCCAAATAGAATCAAGGAAAAATCCCAAGATCTCCCCTAAGCCAAGAGAGGCAATCTCACTCCCATCAATCCTATCACAACTACGCTCACATTATATCCTGGGCCATCTCTAGTTGTCCTGATGAACCCAGATGGCTCTGCAGGAGAAAGTGAAGCTGGTGACCTTGGGCAGCCCTCCCTCATGCAAATCAAAGTCAACTGCAAGTCATGTCATCATCTAAACACAACAATCACAACTACCAGTAAAATGGGTGTTGTAGGTGAATTCTTCTAGTGTTCTGCCCCCATCCTTGACCAAAAGATGGGAAATAGTCAACAGAAAAACCCTGGGTGAGCACCACACATGGAAAACTGGGATTGAATAATACTAACTGATATTTATAGAGACTTCACAAACAAAGCACTTTGCCATATTATCTCACTTTCTTATTTGGTCCTTGAAAGGACCCCATGAAATGCTAGGGTTATTACTGTTTTAAGGAAACAGGTTGAGAGATTGCCCACAGTTACTGAATGTCTGAGGCAAGATTTGAACTCTGGATGTTCTAGCTTCAAATCTGCTGGTTACTGGAGAAATGGAAATTTGGAGGTAACTAGTGCTGGTGGAGGGAAAGGTTCCAGTCTCAGAACTCTGGAATTAATAGACCTTATTATGGATGAAAGAGCCAAACCTGGTAGTTGTCTCCTGTTAACAAAAGTTAAAAGTTTGTGTGTGGGGGAGGTCTAGAGACTTGGATGCAGAGATGCATAAGCTGGGACTGGACTCGAAGTCAAGGGATGGGAGCCAGGGTCCTTCATGTTTGTGAGAGTCTCTGATACCAAAGTTATACATGGGATAATAACTATGTATGGCAATCTGAGGCATCCCCCTCACATGTGGAGTTCCAGAAAAGCTTTCCCAGTTTCAGGGCTTTCTGTGGGTCTGCATCCATGCAAAATATTGGTTCTCCATCATCACCTCCTGATATGTTTACTGGCTCTACGCCATCTTCCTAGAGTAAGTACATGTTAGTGTCCATCCCACCTTCTGCACTCCAAACAAACTGACCTGTTGGCCAGTTCCTGTACATGCTAAGCCACTTCACAGCTCTATAACTGCATGTCTGGAATGCCCTCTGTCCTCCCCTTCCTATCCTATCCCTGGCTAGAGCTTTGGAGTTAGAATCTGGAAGACCTTTGTTTCAATTGTGCCTCAGACATTTGCTAGCTGTGTGACCCTGGGCAATTCACTTAGCCTGTCTGGGCCTCAGTTTTCTTAACTGTAAAATAGAGAAATGAACACCTATCTATCAAATGAGATAACATGCAAATCCCTTTACCAACTTTAACATGCTACAGAGACCTATTTTTAGTAATGGTTCATCAAAGTAGAAAGATTCCTGCTAAGTATTGCATGCACAATCAATATTCCAGTTGGTTGGTTGGTTGGTTGGTTGTTGTCCTTGGTTCTTGAAGAGGACCAAAATGACATCATCATGATAAAGTGAAGTTTCAGTGTGTAGGACTGTGGCTGATCAGACCAATATGAGCTCGGAATGCTGTACCACAGGTTGGGCTGAGATAGTCCATATGAATTGTAGATACACACTTCATTATTTGTATGATTTTATTCAGAAAAATTGCACTGGAATGGGGAGAGAGCTCTACCTATATTTATAAGTATAGACTCCCCTCTTTTCATCCCCTTCCATCGTTCTCCACTTAGAACAAAAGGCATTAGAGAGCATTTGCTATAAAGTAATTGAGACCATTAAGTCCCTTACACCTAACCTAGTTTAAAACTGGTGTCGTTGACGCTTCCTGCCTCTCTCTGCTGCCATCATCTGGGCTTTAGCTGGAATCTTCAGCTGAGATGCTACCTCTTCCCCAGACTTCCTCAAAACTCTAGACTAGTCTCTCCACCAAGTTTATTTCCTTCCACTGCCTTTGGGGAGGGGGAGGGTCAGTGAGTTCAAAATTCATTTCATAACAATGTTAAGGTATTTTAATTTCTAATATGGTAAATTCAAAAGATATAACCCACATAAATAAAAACTCATTAAGAGTCCTAGATCATTTTTAATAATAAAATGGGATCCTGAGACCAAACAGTCTCAGAACTGCTGCTTTGGGCTAACACAAACCAGGTCTGAGCCTGAACCAAAAGATTCTTTCTTTGGCTCATTTTGCCTGGATCATGAAGTTTCATCTGAAGAAATCTCCAAAATAAAGCTTCAATAGTGCAAATGTCTAGGTTTCTTTAAATGTAAGTGATGGGCCCCATCTTCCATTCAAGCAGTCTAGTAAATAGTATGGTTAGGACAGGCTTTAAACACTTCCCTCGGCCCCGCAAATGCAGGCAATACGAAAGACACAAAACAGAAACAAAAACCCAGTAAAATCTTCTCAGAAGAGTAATCCTTTGTCATTTCTGTGAGTCTCTCTTTATCTGCCCAAACCACAACCCCCAGACTTATAGTACTATCTGTGGTTTAGACTCCCCCTCCGAAGTTACCTTGGAAGCTTCTGAGAAAAGAATCCCCTTCCCATCAGACTTGCATTGTCAAAATAATTCACTGTAATTGGGAGGAGTAGCAAGGTCCGGAGTCATCTTGGAGACTGCGAGTCACTGAAAATGACAGATGAACTTTGTCAAATGCTCCAGCCTGAGAAAATAGTCCCTGGGCTGCGGAGATTTGGAGCCATAGACTCTTTTTTAAGGCTGAAAGAGAGTCTGGAGATCATTGTAATGATAATAACATGTATAGAGGACTTTAAAGTTTACAAAGCAGTTTGCAGATATTGTCTCATTGGATCTCCACCACAACTCTGGGAGGTAGAGGCTATTATTATCATCCCCGTTTTACAGATGGGAAAACTGAATCAGAGAGAGGTTAAGTGACCTGCCCAGGGTCACACAGCCAGTGAATATCTAAGGCTAAGATGTGAATCCTTGACTCGAGGCTTGGTGCTGGAACCACCGCAACAACCCAATCGCATCTATGGTGAAGGGATTTTAGATATAGGATCATAGGTCTTGAGTTGGAAGGTCCTAGGATTATTGAAGAGGGAGGGAAATAAAGAGGGAGAAAGAGACGGACCGACAGACAGACGAGCGCGCCCGAGCACACACACACGAACACAGCAGAGTGAGACAGAGAGAAAAAGAGACAGAGAAAAAAAGACAGAAAGAAAAAGAGACAGAGAGAAAAAGAGACAGAGAGAAAAAGAGAGAGAAAAAAGACAGAGAGAAAAAGAGACAGAGAGAAAAAGACAGAGAGAAAAAGAGAGAGAGAGAAAAAAGACAGAGAGAAAAAAGACAGAGAGAAAAAGAGACAGAGAGAAAAAGAGACAGAGAGAAAAAGAGACAGAGAAGAAGAGACAGAGAGAAAAAGAGACAGAGGGAATCATAAAGACACAGAAAGAGAAAGAGACAGAGACACAGAGAAACACAGAGGGACAAGAGAGACCGACAGACAAAGACAAAGAGAGAAAGTGATTTACCAAAGGTCCCACAACCACACAATAAAAGGTAGAGTTAGAAATCACTTGACTCTAAATCAGGGGCGGAGCTTTCATTTATTTTCCCAGGATGCACTTCAGGATCCACAGCACCATTTAAAGGGAAACCAAGCAGCTCCTTTTCAATATCTTGCCTGCGGGGGACAATACAGAAAGAAAAAAAAAGTAAAAGAGAATGCTTTCTCTGTTGAAAACATCAGTGATGATGAAGAAAACATAGAAAATGAAATTCACCCTAAGTCAGAAGAATGTTCTATTTTGAAGCTTTATAAATTTTCTAGAAAAAGGTCTTTGCTGTTTAAGATTAATAGGGGTAGATGTTGGGGTAGGTCCTGAGAGCTCTTCGGAGATTTCATTTAGATGTTTCTGTGAGAGCAAGTTAAATTTGAAGGAGCTTAAGCAGGAGGTTTGGTGACCGAATTCAGCTCCACCTATGACATAGTTAGCTTCTGCAGCCCCTCCTAACCCCTCCACGGGTTACTCTTGTCTCAAAAGAATCGCGGTGACTTTCTTCCTCTTCCAAAGAATAAGCGGGAAATTTTCCAAAGGCTTAAATGTACCTCTTTCCATAGTGTATGGAAGTAAGAAGAGGAGGTGGCAGAATGGTGGGCACAAGGTGCCCTTAATAAATGCGGGTTGATTTAATGTTTTTTTGTGAAATTTATTTCATTCTTTTTATTGCCTTTCTATGTATCTATCACTTGCCACAGTGTCTGGCACATAGTAGGGGCTTAATAAATATTTGGGCAGCTGGGTGGCAAAGTGCTCAGAGTGCCAGGCCTGAGTTCAAATGTGGCCTCAGACATTTACCAGCTGTGTGTCCCTGGGCAAATCCCTTAATCCTGTTTGCCTCAGTTTCCTCCTCAGTAAAATAAGCTAGAGAAGGAAACGGCAAACCACACGTAACTCTTCCAAGAAAACCCCAAATGGGGTCACGGAGAATCAGATGCTGCTGGAAAGCAACTGAACAACAAAAGAAGGTGACATGGTCAGAACAGAAAAATAACTTTGGCAGGTGAGTGGAGGATGTATTGGAGTGGAGGAGAGAGAGGCTGGAAGTAGAGGGGTGGATTAGAAGGTTATTGTAGAGGTCAGGAAGAGAAGGGGTGAAGGGCTGGACTAGGTTTATGGCTTCATGACTGGAAAGGAGATCTTTGGGGGAAACATTGTAAAGGAAGAAATGACAAGATTTGACAGTAGGATAACAGGCTTGATTCACTGTTTTGTTGATTATCCAGACTTAAGAAAGAGATGGAGAAATGGTTACTATGCACATTAAACTTTTAAAAGTGTGTCCAGGGTGTATGTTTTTTTGGAGAGCTAGTTGTTATTGTTAAACATTTACTCAAATGTTTATGTTTGGGACAACTGTCAGGTTCATAACAGGAAAAAAAGTATTTTTAAAAAGGGATTGTAAAAACAACAAATAAATGAACAAACAAGGGGGCAGCTAAGCGTTTAGAGCACAGACTTTAGAGACAGGAGGACCTGAGTTCAAATGTGACCTCAGATATTTGCTAGCTGTGTGACCAAGCCTGGGCAAGTTACCCAACCCTGATTGCCTCCCTCACTCCCTTAAAAAAAAACGATTGTATTAGCCCAGGGACCCTAACAGCAGGTTAAGTGCAGGCTGGTGAATTGTGTTTTTAAATGTATAAAATATATCATATTACAAAAGAAATCAATTATACTTAAATACAGGAAATAAGATGTTAGAAAATTAAAATAGTTTTATTAAAAATTCACAGACCCCAGGTTAAGAACCCATGCTAGAGATGAAGTGTGGGTTCCCTGTCAGCTCTAGTTGACATGATCCAAGGACAAGAACAGGACATTGCTTTTGAAAAGTGCAAATAGTTGTTTGCTTTCCAGGTGCCCTTTTGCCCTCTGGGAACTCTCCTCAGTAGGGTATGAGTTTAACAGTCCTTTTGCAACCACTAGGAACTTCTGCAAAATGGAAGATTTGAAGATTATTGCTGTTTGTTTGCTCTCCCCTCTGAACCACTCCCACGGTTGGCACAGATGGATTTGAGGGCATGTGACTGACAGGTCTGATCTGTGTAGCCTGGAGGTCAATTCAGTCACTCCCTCTCCCTCAGCCTCCATTTTCTCCTTTATGCAATGAAAGGTTTGAGTGTATCCCGAGGTCCCTTCTAGCTTTGACATTCAATGATCTTGGTGTGGGGTGGGGAAACAGAAATATGCTCTGAGGAGTGTCCAGATTCCTATCTTCCAGGAGAACCCTCCCCCACAATCGTGAGTTTCCTTGGAAGGTGAAGAAAAAGCCTTTTTTGGATGACCTCTGAGATCCTGTGTATGCATCAAGACCCAACTGATAAAGCTGTGTCCAAAAAGCCTCCCTCACCAAATCCTGTGTGACCTTAGACAAACCATTTCCTTTTTCTAGGTCAGTTTCCTAATTTGTTAAATAGGGCCAGGGAACGTGGATAAACTCTTTTCCAACTCTAATCAAGAAGCCATTTAGCCTCAGTCCCTCATTTCACAAATGAGGATAGGTGACTTGCCCAGGGTAATATAACAAATAAATAACTGAGATGATATTTGAATCACCTTATAATTATAGGTAGCATTTATATGGTTCTTTCTGAGACGCAAATATTATCTTGCTTGCTCTCCACAACAACTCTGGGAGGTAGGTGCTGTTAATTATTATCCTTTTTATACAGAGGAAGACAGCAAGGCCCAGAGAAATTAAATTGCTTGCCCAGGGTTACAAAACTAGTGTTTGGGGCCAAATCTGAACTCTGGTCTTATAAAAGGATAATCTGGTGCTCTAACTACTGCACTAACCTGGCTACCTGGCTCTGGACGCCTTCTTTCTGACTCTAATACAGAATAGTTCTTGGTTTGTTTCGAGATAAACTGGCAGTTAGGTGGCACGGTGGGTAGAGCGCTGGGCTTGGAGTCAGGCTAGACTTGGGTTCAAATCCAACCTCAGACATTAGAGCAAGTCAGTCACTTAATCCTATGTGACTCAGTTTCCTCTTCTGTAGAAAGAGCTGGTGCAGAAAATGACAAACCACTCCAGTATCTGGGTCAATAAGACCTCCAATGCGGTCACAAACACAATAGACTTACCAAAAAGTTCACCCCCGGAAATGAGACCCACACCTCCCTACCACGTGTAACTCATTTCATAACTCATTTCACTTAAACTGTCAAACGGCTGGAAACGCATCTTCTCTTTTGTGACTCTCAATAGTCCCGGACTAGTGTGCATATGAGACCCTCTTTTTACAGAGAAGGAGGCGGAACCACAAGATGCATCTAGAACTTTATTCAGACACCCTGGGCTCGTGGCCACTAGGCCCGGACTCTGATCTTGGATGGCGAGTTCTGCGCTTCCCGAGCGCTGGCCTTTCTGCTAGAGCAGACTCTCGGATCTGGTCACGCCAGTGCAGGGAGGCGGGCGCTAACAGGGGGGCCTGGGTTTTAAGCCCTGGACGCTACCGCTAACCTCTGGGGGGATCCTACTTGCTTCTCTACCCTCAAGCGTCTCTACTACCCTCTTCCCCTTAGACCATCCCCAGCTCCAGGTGCAGGGGAGCCGCAGAGACCTTCTCCCCCACCCCCTGCCCCGAGTGCGCCTTGCTTTTGTCCCCTGCTGTGTGTGCGGGGAGGAGGGGGGCACTGGGCATCCCGCGCGCTCCTCTGTCAAGCTGAGGCCGGGGCGGAGGTGGGGGAGATGACCTGCTGGAGGCAGGGGGTGGGAGGGACACAAACACTTTGCATGTAGACATGCACGTATGCACCCCATGCACGAATGCATCCATCTACTGCCTCCTGGTGGCTCCTCCCGCTCGTGGGAAGGAGGGCACTCGCACAAGCCCGCGGGGAGAGAGGGGAGCGCCTTTCGTTCCTTGAAATTGCGGGGGCTGCCGGGGGAAGAGGAGAATGGAGGACCGCGGGGGCTGCAGCTGGATGGTCCCGGGATATTGAGGGGGATTTTGGCTGTGTGAAGGCTCCTGCGTGGCAGGGGCATCCCAGGGACTGACGGGGGAGGCGCGTGTGTGGGGAACTCTTCGGCAGAGCCAAGGTGGGCCCTCGCGCCCAGACCGCTCCCCGCAGCCCCGGGGGGCTTCCTGGACCCTGCCAGGACCCCGGGACGGCGCCCCCGGGGGCAGAGGGGCAGCCTCGAAGCGCTGGCCGGCTTTTCCCAAGCCCCAGGGATTGCTGCTGAGCGCGCGCCCCAGGGGAAGCCCGAGCTGGGCATCGGGTCGGGGCAGAGGTAGGGCCAGCGGCCGGGAGAGGCCCGGGCCAGCCTCAGCAGCCCCGCCTGCCTTCCACTGACTACTTTCGTCTGCTGCAATCCTGTCAGGCGCGGTGGCCAAGTGGTAAGGCGTCGGTCTCGTAAACCGAAGATCGCGGGTTCGAACCCCGTCCGTGCCTGCGGCGTGGGGGGCCGTAGCCTGGCCTTCTTCGGCTCCCGGCCCTCCTAGCCAGGGCGTGTTTTTAGTTATTTTACACGTTTGCTCTCCTGCGGTCCCCCAATATCAACCCCCCCACACCCTTGTCCCATGAGTGGCATCGCGGGCAGACCTTGCCAGCGGTCAAGGCCTAGGGTGGGTCTAGTACCTGTGGACCTGGCGGAATTTGAAAGGGCTTGAGACCGCGACAGGTTTTAGGAGGCACGCACCCCTTAGGAAGGCTAAAATGGGGTGGGGGGGAGATTGTGTTCCCCTCCACCTACCCTTTCCGCAGGCACGTAACAGTCGCTGCTGACCTCAGGGGCAGTTTAGGGACCCGCGGACTCTACAGTCTGTCTCCACCATCCGGGAGGTCGCAGGGGAGGAATCCTTCACCCCCTGGGGCTCCTCCGGCAGCTATTCAGCTGTGCCCAGCTGCGGTGCGGCCCCCTGGAGGCTGGTGAGAGCCTGGTCAGCCATAAGGGGGCGCGGACATGCGGGACTGGGGAACGAGCTCACTTTCTTCAGCTGGGGCTCCATTGCGGGGCGCGTGGCTGCGTCTTCCGAGGGGGCGATTTTTTTCTTTTTTTTCCCTCTACTTCTAGTTTCCTTTTGAAAATCCATTTCAATAAATATCTTTTGTTTTGATATCGCCTACACGTTTCACTATCTCTCCTCCCCAACGCCTTCCAGAGAGCCAAAGAAAAAAGTTCAGGAAAACTATGCAACATAGTAACAAAGTCTGGCGATACAGTATTCCACTTCCACGTCTACCCCCCACCCCCATCTGCAAAGAAAAGGTGAGGCTTCTTGGCGGGCAGGTTTGCCCACTGGGATGTCAAAGCGTTCGGTTTGTGTTGTTTTTGTCGCAGTTTCCATTTCCTAAGCAACATACCAACAGACTGAATTCTATGGAGTATTCCACACCCTTAGTTCCCCACCTTTACAAAGAATGGGGAGGGGAGGTTTTTCTGACACCAAGTCCAGTACTCTAGGATTGACTCCGTCTGGGGGGCGGAGAAGGCGGCATGCAATCTTGGACCTAGGTTTGCTTGGTACAGTCTTACTTCCCACAGGGGGACCCCTCCAGAAATATCCTTGAATAAAAAGTCACCATTCCCAGTGCGCAAGCAGTTTTTTTTCCCCCAAGAGCATAACCAGATCCTAATGGGTTGTTTTGCAGGCGCCCAAGGACCTGGGGTTGTTGGGTACTCCTTCCTACCTTGGTTCAGGTTTGGAAATAAACCACAGGTGCTCTTGTTATAAGAAGCATTAGCCCCTCATGGGAGGGCTAAAGTGGAGATTCCCAACTTTTTCTTGTGTGAGGGGGCCCTCCTTTTCAAAGTAAAGCAATCTCTGACATCTTTCATGCATATCCATTTGTAGCTGTCCCTCCCTAAGCCTAAATTTTCTTATCTATTAAATGAGGACAATTATAATTGCACTATTTGGCTCATAGGATTGTTATTAAGGAAGTGTTTTGCAAGTCTTAAAGAGATTATATGAATAATATATGTAAATATAATATAATATAGTATTATACAATGTCATTATAAATATATTGTATAACTGTTTTGTTATATTACGATATATAATAAATATCCTTATTATCAATTATCATCATCTTGCTCTCATCATTTTCCAAGTGGTCTTTGGAAAAGTGCCATTATTATGATAATATCTGTTGACTGAGAAAAAGTTGTGCTGAAAGAAAGCTACAGGGAATTCAATAATGATTATAAGTGAATTTGTCTTTTATTATCTACAATAACTACCGCCTAGATTTGAGAAATTATAATACCACACGATGTTTATTCAGTCCATTGGAGGTATGTTTGCTTATTTCAGGATTCTAATATGAATTTCCTCAACCCTTGCAAATACCCCTTGATCTCTTTCCACACCAACCCTGTCTTCCAAAAGATAGACGCTCCCCAGGGGTGGAGTCCCACAGAATGGGAATATCTTCTCCAAAGTAAAACAAAACAAAATTAAGGAAAACTGAAAGAAAAGCCAGAGTCAAGTCAGGTCAAAAAGCATTTGTTAAATGTCTACTATGTGATAGACTCAGTGTTACACAAAGAAAGGCAAAAGACAGAATCCAGCCTCTAGCCTGCAAAGGGGAATTTCCTGGACCACACTAGCTTCATAATATCTCCCTAGCAACCTCAAATTTGAGAGAGAAATAGTGTCTAATCATCAGTCAAATCAACAAATCAAGAAATGTTTCCCAAATGTCTACTGCATGCTAATTATTAGGCTTAGTGCTAGAAAATCCAGTGACTTTGTCCACAAGTAGCTTGCATTCTACTGAAGGAATACAACCTCACAAATAAATAGATATGGAACACAAACAAATAAATGGTTGTTGTTGTCCTTCATTCTCGAATAGGACCAAAATGACATCACCATGATAAAGTGAAATTTCAGTGTGTCCACGGTGGCTGATCAGGCCAATATGAGATCGGAATGCTCTACCACAGGTTGGGCACAGATAATCTGGGTGAATACTTGGGGTGGTTACTCCAGATTTGTGAGTCTTATGTTTACTTTGTGCTGTCTCAATTCTGCTTTGCTCATAGCACACTTTCTGATATGGGCACACCATGTTGAGCAGTCCTGTGTCAGTGTCTCCCATGTTGCACAGTCAAATCCAAAGTTCTTGAGAGAGACCTTGAGAGTGTTCTTGTATAACTTCTTCTGACCACCATGTGATCACCTACCCCATGTGAGTTCTCCATAAAATAGTTTTTTTGCAAGCCTATATTTTGCATTTGAACAATGTGACCAGCCCATTGGAGTTGTGCTCTCTGAAACATAGTTTAAATGCTTGGCAGTTCAATTGCAACAAGGACTTCAGCGTCTGATACCTTATCCTGCCAGGTGATCCTCAAAATCTTCCTAAGACAGTTCAAATGGAAGTGAAGGAAGGTCTCTTGAAGGAGTTATCACTTGAGCTGAGCCTTGAAGGATCTCATGGGTCCCAGGAAGTGGGAATGAGGAAGGAGAGTTGTAGGAACTGGGGAGAGTAAAGTAAAAGCAAAAAGTAAAGTAAAAGAACAAAGTAAAGACCAAAGTAAAAGTGCAAAGTAAAAAAGAAAGGAAATATGTATTTAAAAAAATAGCAAATAGGACAGTTTGGTTCAGGATCGATTGTGTAAGAAGAAATCATGTATTTCTCTGGAGAAATAGACTGGAGATAAATTGTAAGTGACTTTAAATATTAAATGCCTGAGTGCGTATTTTATCCTAGAAACAATAAGAAGTCATTGAAGCTTTTTGAGTAAGAGTGACATACATGTTTAGACATATGCTTTAGGAATATCAATTTGGCAGCTGTGTGGTGTTTGGAAAAGAGAAAGACTGGAGAGTAGGAGAGTAATTAGGAGACCAATGTACTAAAGTGGGTAAGTGGTGATGGATGTGGGCTTGCACTAGAATAGTTGTGGTATGGTTAAAGAGAGAGTAGTGAAGTTATTGGACAGCACCAATCTCTGTGGAAAGAGAATTACATTACATATGTAATTCTAGGAGCTGAGAGGAACATTTAAGAACTATAGCCACACTTCAAGGGACCCAAAAACCCGGACTTTCTGCTTTGCTATTACAATCCTACTGTATAGGTCGAATGGGGTTTTCCAGTTTAGCAAATAACCAGTATGTTTACCTTCTGGGGTGGGGATACAAACCCTCAGGGTAATGGCATAAGACTGGAAATCTGTTTTGGTCCTGGGATCAAAATAGGATTTGCCAGAATGTTAAGGGGTGGGGATGGGGGGGTTGAATGTTTAATCTCTTCAAATGTATTGGACTCCATGGAAGTCCAATACTTCAAAGTTGTACTATAAGAATAATTGCCCACATTGGTCTAGGAAGTAGTCGGGGTGAGGGAGTAGAACTTGCTCAAGGGAAAGAGGAATCTTATCGACTCTTTATGGGCCACTGTAAATTTTCAAAACTAATTTTTTGTATTGTCCATAGGGTGAATAATCTATTCTCTCTCTCTCTCTCTCTCTCTCTCTCTCTCTCTCTCTCTCTCTCTCTCTCTCTCTCTCTCTCTCTCTCTCTCTCCAAGTCTCATTAAGTCATCATCACCAATTTGCTGGATGTGGATAATAGTCTTCCTGCAAACCAACCTTCAAGAGGTTGATATTGAATTGATGCTCCCAAAATACCAGACTGACCATATCACTCCCCTGCTCAAAAAGCTGTAGGACTTTTGACTAGAGGATAAAATGAAAACTTCTTTATTTGCCATTTAAAGCCCACCATAATCTTCTTGTTCTCTTCTCCTCCAGTTTTCACACATGCTATGGTCCAGCCAAACTAGACTGCTTATTCTTTACACAGGATGCTGGATGTTCTCCACACCTAGAATGCATTCTCTCCTCATCTCCACCTGGTAGCATCCCTAGCTTCCTTCAAAAGTCAAGTCAAAAGCTACCTCCTACAGTTAGATAATCCTGACCTCCCAGGTCCTAGTGATCTGCTCCCCTCCCCCTAAGTTACTTTGTATTAACTTTGCATTTACTGAACTGTGCACATGCTCTTTCCCTTGAGTAGAGTGTAATTCCTTCTGGGAAGGGACTGTTTCCTTTTCTTTCCAATTTGTAGCTGCCTCCCCACACACACATACATAAGGACCTTAATAAATGTTTTCTCAATGAACAAATCAAATATATAAGGGGAAGACTTCTATTGTTTATGTATGTGTTTGTGTATACATACTGCTATGTATATATATTGTGCATTTACGTATTGTCATGTATATATGTATGTGTATATATACAGATATGTATGTGTGTGTATATACATATAATATATAGAGAGAGATATAGATATATGATATTTGGAATCAAAAACAATGACAATTGAATTCAATCCAATAAACATTTATAAAATGCCTATATGTGCTGGACATTGTGCCAGACACTTAATACATAAAGACAAAACTAAATGTCTGTCACTTCGAGGATCTTGCATTCTACTCAGGAGATACAGTATATGTAAAAATAAATGTTCTGTAATGAAGAGCATCATTTACTAATGGGGGCAGGGAATTGGGAAAGGTTTCGTATTCTTAAGGAGTGGTACTTGAGTTGAGCCTTAAAGAGAACTAAGGATTACAAGACAAGGAGAGAGAATATCCCAAGCCTATGATAAGGGAGAAGTGGGATTTGGATATTATACATTGAAAATGGCTGGTGGGCCAGTTCGGCAGGAATATAGGGTATGAAACAGGACTAGAAAGACAGAGTGGAGCCAGATTGTGAAAGGCTTAAAATGCCAAAGGACAATGATTGGTTAAATAACGTTGTTGGTCTCAGAGTATTTCTATGTAAGAAATTTTTTTAATGGACTTTTGTATAGTGCTGTAAGGTTTAACAAATCACTTTTTAAAAAAAATAGTATTTTATTTTTTCCCCCAGTTACATGTCATGAAAATTTTTAGCATTCTTTTTATAAGATTTTGAGTTCCAAATTTTTCTTCCTCCCTCTCCTCTCCTTTTCTGAAAGTGGCAGGCAGTTTGATGTAATTTATGCATGTGCTATCATGTAAAACATATTTCCATATTTGTCACAGTTGTAGAAGGAGAAACAAATCAAAAGAAAAAACACAAGAAGAATAAAATAAGTAAAAAAATATGCTTCAGTCTGCATTCAGAGTCCATCAGTTCTTTATTTGGATATGGATAGCATTTTCCTTCATAATTTTTTTGTATTTGTCTTGGATCATTGTGTTGCTAAGAAGTGCTGAGTCATTCATAGTTGATCCCCTTATAATATTGCTGATACTGTGTGTAATCTTTTCCTGGTTCTGCTCATTTCACTTTGCATCAATTCATAAAAGTCTTTCTAGGCTTTTCTGGTTGCAAGAATTTTTAATGGACTTTGGTGTAGCTCTGAAAGGTTTAACAAATCACTTTTAATACATTATTATATTTGATCCTCATGAAAATCTTGTGTCTCCATATCTGTTCTCTCTGAAACATCCTCCACATGCTTTGTCAAAGTGGTACTGTGTTACTTCTCTGCTTGGGAAACTAATATAGTTTCTTTTGGCCTCTAGGATCAAATGCAAACTCCTGTTTCGTATTTAAAGAGCTTTACAACATGGCTTTGGGCTCCCTAAGTGATGGTAGACTAGCCAATGAGGGCCAATCTTTGGAGCATGAGCAGGTATTTTCTAGCTGGTTTTAATTCAAGAAACCACATGGAAACTTGGGGGAGTCTTGTTCCCAGCTGTGATGACTTCGGGGTTTTGTTGCTCTGTGATGACATAAATTGGCCACAAAGCTGGAAGAACTGGTAACTCAGGTCTCTGGACTGGAGCTGAGTGGATATAAAAAAGGGCAGCACGTCCTTTCTTCATTCCCCTTTCCTCTGCAGCTTTAAGGAGGCAGGAATACTTTGAATTGCCTCCCTGGAACCTATTAGGAAAAAAGGCTTCCCTGCCTCTCACCTGACTGCTATGACTATGAGCTTCCCTGATAGGTGACTGGGCAGCAACCTTGAGATGCATATGCTCAGGCAGTGATCTTAGAGTATTGCCAGGTCTTGATCTTCATAGAAGTCAGGGAGAGTACCAAGAGAAGTGGAGAAACCTGGCCCAGCAGCAGTGGATTAGTCAACAGAGGTGCCATGACCTGGTAGGAATCAGCCTAGCTCAGCCTAAGAATGGCTCTCCAAGTCACTGACATCATGCCTCAAAGTGAACTTAATGAAAACTCCGCAAAGGAAGGAAAGACTGAAGTTGGAAGAAACCCTTTGCTACACGTTATCTCCACGGGTGCCTTCCCACCATTATGTCTTATTAGTGCTCACTATACCCACAACTCTGTTTGAATTTGTGGGAGACGGTGCCCCAGACTTTGAAGGAAATGTTTTGTACCAACTATTATTACTTTATCTCAGTAAATACCTTTTCTAAAAGCTAATAATATTTGTCTGGACAATTGTTAATGGAAAAAAACACTGGTAGGGGCTCATAAGCAACTGAACTAGAAGTATAGCTCTTGTGGCTTATCCCTAGAACCCTGAGAGTAATAAAGAGCTTCTCTGGGACCAAAACTGTAGATATAAGTGTGAGTTGGGGTGGGGGAGGAGGGGAATAGCCCTAGGAAGGCTGCTATGAACAGCCTTTTCAGTCTTCTTGTATACTATTTACTTTCCTATACTCTAAATTCTGGTGAAATTGGCTTACTTAGTGTCCACAATATTCCACATTCTCTATGCATTTGTACAGACTGTCTCCTTACCACATCTTGAATGCCCCCCCCATCTCCACCTCTTGAAACCCTCAACTTCCTTTCAAGATTCCCCCAGTATTTATCAGTGCCACTCTAAATTCATATTATTTTGAATTTATCATCTGTAGTTTGTTTTTGTTTTTGTTTTACTTCTAATGGCCTCCATGAAGACCTAGGTTTAAGAGCTAGGTCTGACACATACAGGATGTGGGATCCCAGGTAATTTGTAGTGTCCCACAGGACTTTCTTCCCAGTTTATTCCAAATAGCCACATTGAGACTTGGGAGAAACGTTTCCAGCCATGATGACTCAGGGGTTGTTACTCTATGACTGTAAGTTACAGAGCAGTTATTGATTGGGGGAGAGCATCCTTTGCACTGATGAAATCACAGGTTCAAACAAACTAAAAGTCCAGTTGTATTTATTTTTGTGTATATACATTATTTTTCCTCAAAGGAATGTAGGCTGCTTGAGAGCAAATACTGTTGTGGGGTTTTTTGTTGTGTCCTTTTCTTTCATCTTTGTATCTTGATCCCCTGCCACACAGTAGTCCCCCAATAAATGTTTGTTGCATGAATGAATCAAATGTACAAGAGGAAGACTATCTCTATTTATCTATGTGCACATACATTGTCTATATATCTTGGATTCCAAATCTCTACCAGAGAAATTTGATACAGATTTCTTTTCCCTATTTGACCACATCTCTTATCTTAGATGCACTGAAAGTTGTCATGGCTTTCATGTAATCAAAGTTAGTCATGGTATCTTTTATGCTTAATTCTAGCTTTTATTTGGTTAAGAATACATCTCCTATATCTCTGTGAGAGGTGTGTCATCTGTTTGTCTTCCAATTTTTTAATAGTGATTAGGTTCATTTAGAACATATTGAGAAATATTGTGTAAGGTATTTGTCTAATCCAGACAGGTTTCCAGTTTTCTGTGAGACTGATTTCTAGTTTTCCCAGCAGTTTTTACCAAATACATTTTTCCTAATTTGTGTTTTCCACTTTATCAAACACTGAATTATTGAATTTCATTGTTTCTAATTCTCCTCTATGTTTTCCATTTATCTATCTATTTTTCAACCAACACCATATAGTTTTGATTACCGATGCTCAATACTATAATTTGAGGTCTGGAAGTGCTATTCTCCTTTCATCCCTATTTCTTTTCATCATTTCCCTTAAGATTCCAGGTCTTTTCCTTTTTTTACAAATTAATTTTGTTATTATTTTATCAAGTTCTATAAAAAACATCCCCCTGGTCATTTGATTGGTATAACATAAAAAGTAGAAAGTAACTTTGGAAGTACTGTGATTTTTATCTTACTGGCACAGCCTACCCATGAGCACTGAATATTCCTCTAGCTGTTAAAGTTGTTTATTTCTTTAAGGAGCAATTTTAGGTGAACAAGTCTTTTATTGTTGTTGTTGTTGTTCTGGAACTGCTCATTTGGACACAGTATTATATCTCATTCAGAGGATTCACCGGGGTGGGGGCAGTATCTTTGAAAGTGAGTTGTTGGCCAAATGTGGATCATCCCTTTGTTGGATGCAACAATCACTCCATTGAACAGACACTTGACTTTAGGGGAGAATGTCAATTATCTGATTTCTAGGAATAAGTTTATCAAAATTGAGGCTCCCAGCAGGCAACTGAGAAAAAAGACCTCATGGAAATGAAAGAGAGAGAGAGAGAAAGAGAGAGAGAGAGAGAGAGAGAGAGAGAGAGAGAGAGAGAGGGCTTATAGAAAATGAACAAAGACACATCTGTACCTTAAGTGACACTGGACCTAGGTGCCACCCATTGAGCCACCAATCTCAGAGGCAGGACTAACTATCAGCCCATAAGAATGGGTAAGGGAGTGTGATTATAGCAGAAAACCAGGAGACGATGAGAAGATGCAAGGGCCTGTGTCTGAATCAAGAAGAAAATGGGCATTGGAGAGATTAGTGCTTTCTGAGATGGGAACTGGATAGGAACTCTGGTAATTATGTGAAGAAATGCAGGTGGTATAAAGTCAAGATAACAATATTTGCATTACCTGCCTGTGAGGAAATTGCTGGAGAAACAGAAAGAGTTGCTGTTGTTATTATTTGCTCTATATTCTTTATAAGCTCCTCTGCCATCTTGTAATGGCTTTTCTTCAATAACCAAAAAATCTACTTTTTTCTTCCTCTCACCTGCCCCCAACTGAAAACAAAACACGCTTGTAACAAATACGCACAGTCAAGCAAAACAAAATCTCACATTGGCCTTGTCCAAATTTGTTTTTCTTTTCAATCTAATCTTTATTGATAGTATGGTCCAATGGAAGGAGTTCTGACTGGAGTCAGAGGACCTGAATTCAAATCCCACTAGAGACATTATTTGTGTGACCTAGATGAAATAAGTGGCCTTTTAGGTTCTTAGCTACATCATCAAATATATCCATTCTTCTTCCCTTACCCAAGGACCCATCTCATATAGCAAAGATTTTAAAAGAAATGGAAAAATAGCCCAGGACAACACAAGATACAAAGGCAGGATTGACTTTGGAGTCAAAAGACCTGAGTTCGGATCTAAAATCTGACACTTATTGGTGTAACTTTGGGTAAGTCATTTCACCTCTATGGGCCTCAGTTTTCTCAAATGGAAAATGAGAGAGTCAGATCTGATGACCTCAGAAGTCTCTTCCATGTTTGTCTATGAAAACCAACCAGTACGTCTGGTGATATATGCATTATTTCACCCCCCACCATCATCACCTCTGCAAAGAATGAAGGAAGGGTCATTTTGTCTATAACTTATGATTATTATAAAAGATGCATCTGCAAGGTTAGTGTAGATTAGTTTGAAACCAAGGAAATAACTCCGGAATAATAAAGGAGGGGGAGTCTTTTTTTCTAGGGTCTTGGGGGCTAAGAAGATGGTTCTGTCCCAGACTAATGGAGGTGGGGGAGCATCAAGCAGAATCAGTCAAGATTCAGGATTCATTTGAGGTTTCTGGAAGCCTGCGAGCTTCTTCTCCGAGGAAGATGTGTTATCTGAAAAGGGAGGCCCTTGGATGAAATGTTTTCAGTGGTCCATCCAGCTCTGATATTTCAAGACCCTATGCAACTTTGTCTTTACTCTCCTTTGAGAAATGCAGACCAGGTACTCTTGCTTCCTTACTACAATGCCTGATCTCCTGCTGTGAGACTAGCAGGCCAAATGAGGTGGGTGACATGCTCATTTATCTCCTGTGAATCTCTGCATCCCCTGCTACTTTCCAAAGCTCCTAAAGTGTTCTTTTTCCTAGCTGTGATTACATCGAAGGGATTAGGCATCCTTCCCTTCCCCTCCCCCCAACAGAGGAGTTTCTTTGATGTGGCCGGAGGATAGCAGGGAGATTTCTTACTCCAGGAGACCAAATCTTAATCTTCTTCATGATTCTTTCTGGATCAGAGCTGGGTTAAGCCCATTACATCCCTGCCCTTTCATCCCCCCAGGATCTCAGGTCCCCAGCACTGTCGGGTCTCAGAGTTACCAAGAGTCTGTCAGATTTGAAGAGAGAAACAAAAGGGGAGGATTCCCTGAACTCCAGGGAACCTCCAAAGAGATGCAATATCACAATCTTAGTGAATCTTTTTTTCTTGCTCTCTGGTTCTTTGATCTTTTTCTCCCTTTCCTTCTTTTCTCCTTTTGTCTTCCTCCTTTCCTCCCTCATCCTTCCTTCCCCATCCCTCCCTACCTTCCTTCCTTACTCTCTCCCTCCCTTTTCTCTCCCTCCCTCCTTTTCTTCCTTCCTTCCTTCTTTCCATCACAAATTCAGGTCTAAAGGAACCCAAGAGATCCAACACTATCATTTTACAAACATTACAAAACTCAAGAAAGGTTAAGTGATTTGCCCAGGCTCACAAAGCTAAGCAAAGTATCTGGGGGAGGGTTGGAAACCCGGGTTTCCCGATTACAAGTGCGGTGCCCTATCTGCCGCCCACTTCCACGCACTCTCTGTCTCCTCTTCTCTCTCTCATTCTCTGTCTCTGTCTGTTAGTCTCTCTCATCTTAGGGTTTGGAAACCTAACAATGAAAAGACAATGCGGGCAGTAGCTCCAGGCCCAGCTGGATACTGTGTTTCTTGCTCACACCTTCCCAATTCCAAGTACACATCTGAGGCTGGCGCTTTGCTCCACTTGGGTCAATGCTCCAGTCCCGGAGTCCAACGTTAGAAAGAAGAGATCGCGCACAACCTTCTCCCAGGAAGCCCGATGTTTAAGAGAAGGGAGGGCACAATTCGGGGCGGCGTGGAGGGGTGGAGTGGAAGAGAGACAGACTGGGAAGACGGCGATGGAAACAAAACTAAGAGTTAATGCACCGAGCCCCATCCGCAGGGTTTGGAGGGGCTCTTCCAACTGTTGAAAAAGAACGGAGGAGGCCGACAGGTGGGGGAGACCCAGACGCAAGTTTACGGCCGAAGGAGAACCGCGGTGGGGAGAAGAGAGCGGGAGGAGCGGTTTTCCAGCAGGGGGCCCCCCGAGCCCGTTCCTTAGTCCAGGGAGAAGGACATAGATCGCGAGAGGGAAGCGACCGTGACGGTTCTGAAAGAGGAAAAGGGGAAATTACTGTAAAATCGACTATAGGAGAGGATGACTTAAAAGCTTTAAAATCCCACCGCTTTCTGTCCCGGTGGAAATCTTCGGTGCTAACTCTGGCAGCAACCGGGAGGGGAAAGGCGGAGAGGAGGGGTGGGGAGGGGAAGAAGCCCCTTTTTCCAGCCCCTCGCAGCCCCCCGCCGCAATGTCACCAGTCCCGCAGATGCGGAGCGGGACGGGGGTGGGGAGGGAAGCTGGCGAGAGAGGGGTGTGCGGGGAGGGGTGGGTAGAGGTAAGGCAGGGGGCAAGAGGAGGGAAGAGAACAGGGGGAGCAGAGGGTGCAGAAGCGGGCGGAGTGGCCGAGAGGAGGAGGAGCGGGGAGGAAGAGGAGGAGGGCGGAGCTCCAGCAGCTCAGGCGAGAGACGCCCGCCGGGGTGGAGGCGCGGGCGGGCCAGCGTTGTCAGCCCCGGCCGGAGCAGGAGCTCCGAGAGCCCAATGAGTCACCAACACGTGGAGTCAGTCTCGCAGACTCGGAGAGGAGCCCCGACGGGTGGAGAGCGCGCTGGGGCGAGGAGAAGAACTGACCCACCAGCAGCCCAGTTCCAAACTTTCGAAGGACCTCTCCTCCTTCCCTCCACCCCGCCCTCCACCTTCTCCCTTCCCCTTCACCAGCCTGGGCTCGGCCGAAACACCCCAGGGGAGGAGGTACTTAATGTGCCCCGCCAGCAGCAAGGCGGAGGCGCCCCTCGGGGAGCCGGGTAGCAGTGGAGACTTCCCGATTGCTGCGGAGGGTCGGAGCCGCGGGACTAGACCACGGCGGGGAGTGGGAATGTTCCCCCTTTCTCTTCCCTCCCTCTTGGGCGTATGCACCCCGCAGCGGAGCTTGACTGACAGCTATCAGACTGGCGGGCCTGCGGGAGGGGAGCCCCTGTCCGACGGGACGGGACCCGAGCAGTCAGCGCCGGAGCCAAGGGCAGGTAACAGGCACGTACGGACCGCGACGAGTGGAGCCCAGGGCCACAGACCCGAGCTTTCTTCCCCGCCCCCCCCAACCCCTCAGGTTAAACGTTTTGATCGCCCTTTTGCAAAGTTTTCAGCCCCCATCCCCTCCCTTCCCGTGGTGTTTCTGGAAAGCCGGAGGGCTACTCACCTTGCTAACTCCTGAGAGCAGGCTCGGAGGCAAAGGCGGAGTGGGGAGATTTGCACCACGGGTGAGAAGCTCTGTCCTCGTTTTCCTCACTCGCTGTCCCTAACACGCGGGGAGGGGAAGAGGGAGCAGCCCCCGCCTTGAAAGTCCGGAGTGTCTTGGCCTCCGCGGAAATTGGTAGTCATCCTGCTTTAACGCTGTGACGACCCCGTCATGTAGGTCCCTGGAAGCCTCGCCTGGCCCACATGGCAGGACCCGGGCCTCCTTCAGTTTCTTGGGCGTATTTTCTTCGGTGGGGGTGGGGCGGGGCAGGACGGGGCTGTGGGCACTCACAGGAAATCTCCCTGCTACGAAGCCAAAGGGTGCTTAAAGGTCAGCGTGGCGAGGGAGACCCTGGACCCTCGCCTGGAGTCGGCCTGCCACTCCTCTGGATCCCCGTCGCACTCGATCCTCTCCCCTCGACCCCCTGGATTCCATGGGAGGACGGGAGTTGAGGACTGGGTCTTTGCGGGCGAGATGAGGGTGTCAATTCAACTGGCCTACAAAGTCCCAGTTCTCGGTTCCCAAGGACCTACGCCCCCTTCCCTCCTTTCCCTCCCCTCCCCTATCTTTTTCTCCCACTCCAAGCCTCCAACCCTGGGTGGGTGGGGGATCCGTGGTGGCTGCCTGTCACCTTCTCGGGCCTGAGTGGGACAGAGAAGAATTGGGGGAATTGATTTCAGATCTGTAATTTTTTGCAGCTTAGTCGGGGTTAACTAATTGAGAGACGGTATAACCTTCACCCCACACTCGGAGAACTTAAGGGTCTTTGAGTAATACTAGTGACTGGGAACCTAGCAAATCTTCCATGCTAATGTAACTCCCCAAATATAAGACATCCTAGTGGTGTTTGGGGCAAATCTAAATTCCATCGAAGTAGGCCTACTCGTTACAATATTCAGTCTGAGGAGCCTGGCTCCGCTCTAATTTTGAGGCACTCCGGGGCAGTCCCCAACCCCTATCTTGTCTTGTGGGGCTGCCTCAGTTTCTCCAGCTCGAGAATAAGTTTCATTCTGGACATGCTGCACGTGAGGGCTTCTGGAGATAGAGAGAGGGGGAGAATTTGACAGATGAAGAGGAAGGAAACATTTTAGAAAGGAAGAAAACAAACAAAGTTACAGGGTTTGGGGCGGTTTAGCAGGCATTTCCCATAGACAAGAGGTAGTAGCCCCCTGGCTTCCTTTGAAGCTGAGTTTTTCCACACATTCAAAGGGTTTGAAGAACTTTCTGTTGAAAGGAGTTCCAATGGGTTGTTATCCTAGTAGTGGGTAACAGTAGTAGTTCACTTTTGTATCACCATCTAGTCTGAAACATGCTTCATAATGTCCCCATGAGGTATTATTAATCCCATTTAATAATTATAACAGTTGAAATTTCCATAGCACTTTTTCTCATTTTATCAACAATCTTGTGAGGTATGCTGCTCTTATCCCAATTTTCAGATAAGGAAACTGAGGTACAGAGAGAGAAATCTACTTGATCCACGTTACACAGTTAGTAAGGGGCATAACTGAGGCACAGATCCAAGTCTGGGGACTGAAGTCCAGTGTTCTGTCAGACTGTAAACATTTATTAAGTGCCTACTATGTGCATATTGCTGATGTCCTGCTGGGCATGTGTGTGTGTGTGTGTGCGCATGTGTGTGCCTTCTCAGCTATGGCTGCACCCTTCTTTATAATCAACTCTTGTCCTTTGCTATTCTTTTTTCATAAGCAGTCCATCCATCCTCTGCTCCTCCCCCCCCCAACCCTGTGGATTCCTGTTGAGCTAAGATATTGCATATATAGATAAGATGTGTGTTGGGGGGGTTCATAAATTTCACATACTTTGTCAAAGAGTCTCAAGGCATGGGGTAACTATTGGAGTGTGAAAGACAGACATAGAAGATCTTTCTGTTATTTAAAAGTTGAGCTGCTAGCTAGCAAAGCTGCTAGTACTCAAATGAAAATCATTTTTCCAAAAGAGATAAGAGGCCTTATAATCTACTTGAGAGAGGTGACTTCTGGTTATTCAACCAGAAGTGAGTAAGGAGGGAACAAGGTACAACCCCCAAACTTTCACTGAACTTGGAATCAGAGGTCCTGGACTCAGATCCCAGTTCTTTCACTTAATAAGTGGGTGTATTAGAGCAAATCACTTCCCTCTCTCTGGACTGTAGTCTGTGAAATGAGCTCTAACCCTAAATGTGCTGCAATTCTAAGGGCCTTCAAACTTCCAGTCTCTAATCCTTTGATTTATACTTCGCTTACTAGATTATCAGGAGGTGTCCAAAGGAAAGTGAATGAGAGAAAGTCATGGAATCATTCCTTTCTGAGTCTGGGCAGGCTTCTTTTGAAGTTTTTTGGAATATTTTCCTCCTTAAGAAAAGCCTCAAAGGAGTTTTCACCATGTCATCTTCTACTTCAAAGAGCCACATATCTGAGACAGAACACAAATGATGGTGTTTGGAGTCTTGGTCTTCCCTCACTGAGGGCTTTTCCATTAGGAAGTTCCCAAGTCCCTCATGGTAAAGCTTATTTCAGCCTTAGGTGATTTTCTGGGGAACTGAAGTCATCAGTCAAGGATCAGCCTAGAGAAAGCTCCCTCAGACTTTCTTTCTCCTCTGCTAGTAATCAAGAGGTAGTGAACTCAGTGGACTGTAAACCAGGCTTGGAGTCAGGGAGCCCTAACTCCAAGTCCCGACTCTGTCTTATCTGTTTTGGCCCTGTCACCCTGGGCAGTTCTCTGAGACTATGTTAGCTATAGGGTTCAGCTATGAGGGTGGAGGTAGTACCTCAGCTGGAGTTCCCTAGCCTACCTTGGAATCCTTTCCTGTCCCAACAAAACTAGTCTTTTAGTCGTTATTTAGGAAGAAAATTGTTAAAGCCTTTATATCTTAATCAGCAAAAGAGTTAAATTAAGTTCTAGAAATAGAATGAAGAGCGTTGTAACTGTTATCCTAGTAGTATGTGGCTACTCAATCAATTAACAAGCCTTTATAAATTCCAGCTCTGGGGCTAGGCACTGGGGAAATAAAGACAAAAATCAAACAGTGCCTGTCCTCAAGGAGCTTGTAATCTACGCATAATAAGAACTCACATTTTTAATGGACTGCTATCATGTTTTTACATCACTTTTGTTTCCAAATATCCCTTTCTCCCTACCCTCCCCCGCCTCTTGTAGCAAAGAAAGTGGGGGAGGTGAAGGAAAAGACATTTCAGCAAAACTAACCAACACATGAACTGTCTAACAGTATTTGCAATATAGCTTATGTTTCTATAGTATGTTAAGGTATATTTTCCCCAAGAACCCTATGGAGTAGGTAATGTAAGTCATATTTGTGCCCATTTCACAGATGATGACAATTATTGCGAGTAGGTGATGGATGAGAGACACATTACTTTGGTCATTTGATATTATTTGTACCACCTCAACTAAGTGAAAATCCTTGAGAGGCTTAAAAAACATCCTGTGGTGGGAGATTCAGCTAGAGGATTTACCCCTAATTAAGAGAAATGTCTTTGTTATTGATTTTCATCAGATAGAAGAACAAGTTCCCTCTTAAGGGAACCTCAGTTTCCCCATCTGTCAAATGAGGGAATTAGGTAAGATGACTTCTGAGATCCTGTGAACTCATACTCATCTCCCCCTCTCACCAACTTTGTTTTCTCCTCCTTCCCCCAGTCATTCTCTTAAACTTAGTGAAATCACCAAAGTGTATGTAGTGTTGGGGCGTTGTCACTTTTGGAATGCCCATAAACCTTCCTGGGTAAAATGGTACAGATATCAGGGCAGGGGGAATGAGAGAGCATGCTGAAAAAGAGGCATAGGGAAATGTTTTGCATACTCTGAAGGGAGGTGGGGAGGCAGGAGGCAGTGGGTGGCTGAGTGCCTGAGCATAAATCATCATTTCCAGAACTGGGCTCTGTCTTGTACCCAGGCTCAACTCAGGCAGCTCTGGGGGCTGAGGGAAGTGGAGATGTGGGGTCTGGTCTTTAAAAGTTTTCTCCTACAAACTCTTTCCGCCCCTGCCCCCTTCTCCCACTTTGGGTGTCTGGGGCTGGCTAACAGCTTAAGGATTTTTAGGAAATGACTTACTGTTGTTTTCTTGGAGGAAGTGAGGGATTGGGTTTCCTTATTGTGTTTTCCTTAGCACAATTCAGCTGCAGGACTAACTATCCCACAGCCCAAGGATGGCATTGGGTGCTCTGTCTAGGCAGTGGAATAGAATGAGGTCTGGTCTGCCAAAGGGAGGGGGAAACAAACTGATTCACCCTACCCCAAGCCCCAATAAATTGGTGATGGAAAATGCCAGGGAGAATATTTTACATGCATACACCCCAAGCGTATGCAAAATGTATGTATTTTAATTACATATACCCCAAGAGCCTGAAGGGGGACTTTCCAAATTCAAGTTGGACTCTGTAATCTGCCAGCTCTTAAGAAAGATTTGGTCAGCTCCTAAGTAAATTCTAACCTGCTGACCTTCTAACCATCCTTCTGCCTCCTTTCAAAGAAAAGAAAGAAGGCTATGAATAGGGATCAGATTTGAACCCACAAAGTTTGAATGGCAAATAAGATCCCAGGGAGGCTTTGGTTCAGCTCTTCCCCATCCCACCCACCCTACCCCAAACAACTGGGAGATAACAATAAGTAGAAGACCCTGGAGGGGAAGACTTTGTTATAACTGGTAGCAACTGCCCTTCAGAACTTGCTTCAAACCAGCTGCCACCATCCCCTTTGCATAACCTGCCTCTGTTTGGTTTTTATTTTGGAACCTTTGGCCCTCCTCCTGGGGCTTCCGTGCAGAGCCAGCTCTCTTTGGTGGGGGGCCAAGAGCTTTGACCATAGGTCCAGCAGAAGAGCCTGCTTTGTGTTGCAACAGGTTGACCCTTTCTCCCACTGATCATGACTTTTGCCAGGAGTTTATTATACTGTTGGGCTGGTGTTTGGGGCTTTCTGAAAGAGTTGGTAAATATTTGGCCAGCCTCAGTCCTTTAACACAGTTGAAATGGTAGTTCCTAAAGAGAATTTTCTTAGTCAGGAGGGATCAGTTTATATCCTCAAAAAATTTTTAAACACAGATAAAATTTCTTTTTGTGTCTATATATATATATATATATATATATATATATATATATATATATATATATATGTATATATCCTTTCCAAACATATATCTCTTCCCCTTTCACCCACCCAGTGAACCTTCACTTGTAACAAAGATATCAAAAATAAGAGGGGAAAAGGAGCGGTGGTGATTTGGCAAAACTCACACATAGTCTCTAAATATCTGAAAGTGAGACAGAAAGGACCTTAGAAGTCATTTAGTCCAGAGGTTCTTAACTAGCTTTGTGTTGTGGTCTACTCTGGTAGCCTGTGTAAGCCTATGGACTACATGTTGTCAAATGCATAAAATAAAATACATAGGATTGCCAAGGAAGCAAGTGTATTGAAATAGTTATTGAACTCTTAAAAAAAAAAATGTCCCTCTCGTTTTTTACAAATGAGAAAATTGAGACTCAAAGACTTAAATAATTGTCCAAGGTAGCAAGCATCAGAAGCAGAATTTGAACCTAGGCCCTTTGAAACTAAAACCAGTGTGTACCTATGTATAGGGTTCCACACCCATAGTCTTCCACCTCAGAAGAAAAAAAAAAGGAAGGGAGAGCAGTTCATTTTCTTCATCTCGGCATCAGTTCATTTTCCTGAAGGACTTTTTTTCCTTTTTCCATTGGGTTAGAGGAGGAAAGCATATTTTCTGGACTCTAAGTTTATGTGAGCTTTTCTTTTGTATCTGTAGACCTTCAGTGTAGCAGAGACTGATAATACATTTACAGAGCACTTCTGTAGGAACACAGATGTTAGAAGCGATTTGTGTCCTGCTAAGGCATCTGATCCGACCTTTTCATTTTACAGAGTGGAAAACTAAAGCCCAATATGATGCCCAAGATCACACAGGTCATAAATAGTAGAGGCAGCATTTGAACCCAGGTACTTGGAGCCCTCTGTACCACACTATGTCATCTTTCTTTGATCCTTAAAGCAAATCCAGTGTAAGGTGAGGGTAGTACTAGTGATATTCCCATTTTATGGGGATGGAGGAGAATGGAAATTACAAAAAAAGAAGCAATGCATTAAGGTCACACAGTTGTGGGATGGAAGAGTCTAGAGTAATCTAGACCCTCGAGGCCACAGGTTCCCTTCCCTTGCTCTAGACAAACCCAGACTTTAGTCTTAAATCCAGTGTTCTTTGCATGTCACCGCGGTTCTCCTAGACACGCCTATGGGAGCTTTTAGAGGGCAGAACTGGTACCTTTTTGTCTTTATATCTCTCATCTAGCACTGCATCTGGTACACAGTAGGTGCATAATAAATACTTGGTGATTCGTAGGTAGATGCAGTATCCCGGCACACCTACGTGCAGTACTGTATGTTCCCTCCCGCACTGAGGGACAGCCTATCACAAAATTGATGCATTCTGGTAAGCTCCTGAGGGGTTGCACATAGAGACAGGTGCACTGTATATTTCAAAATTGAGGTCAAAATACTGCATGAAGGGAGGAGGCCGATTTGTCTCAACAAGCTTAGACACATTCTCCTGTCTTTGAATTTGCCGCAGAGTATCTTAAAAAAAAAAATCACACCGCAAACTCCCCTCTCCCTCCACAGAATCAGCAATTTCTTTTGACAAGGAGCAGGCTCCATTCAAATGCAAGCATACCGGCTGATAGGAGGAACTGTGCTGCGTACCTTGGGGGCCTGGATGGGCTGCCTTCCCCTCTTCCCCTCCCCACACATAAACAAGAAAACCCGTCCAGGCCACTGAGAGCTTCGATTCTGTAGTCAGTCGGCTGCAATTCTGAGGGAACAGTACATTAGGCATTGTAGACTTGAAGCTAGGTCCAACAGTAGCGCTAGTTATTGCCTAGTTAACCTTCATGAGCTGTAAAATAGCATAACTTCTCCCTTGGCTCCTGTAGTCGTTTCCAATAAATTACTTCCCAAATGTCTGGCAATTTTCTCCCTGAAAGCTTTTTTTCCCCCCTATTAGTAACTAGTCCGCAAATAAGCATGTTGGGGGGGGGGGGGAGCCTATAAAGTACTTTGTAAACTTTAATGCACTGTATAGATATAACCTAGCATTTATATGGATGAATGTGTTAGAATAATAACTGGCATTTTTAGAGTGCCTTAAGGTTTGCAAGGTGCCTTTCTTTTCTCACCAACTCTGGGAAGTAAGTACTATTATTATCCCCATTTTATAGTTGAGGAAACAAGCACAAAGTGGTCAAGTGGTTTGCCTCAGGATCACACAGCTATTAAGGATCTGAGGCAGGATTTGAACTCTGATCTTCCAGACTCCAAATCCAGCACACATCCATTGTATTTTCTTTGTGGTGTTTATCTATATAGCATTTCGTACGTTGTGTTTTGTCCTTCTTTCCCAAAGAGGACCTTCCATCAGGAAGGAGATGTAATGACTTGCAAGTGAATTGGATTTCAGTGAGGAAGGACTGTGCAAAGTCATCAGCCTCACTCTCTCTTCCAGAGCCATGTGGGTCCAGTAACCAGATGTAGGTCAGATGACCCCAGATGCAATGGGAGACCTTGGTCTTTTTCTGCATTTCTTATACATGTATATGTAAATCCATCCTTTTGGGGAGAGTTTGTCCATGACTTCATTCTTAGCTAAGAGGAACTGTCCCGTAGTCCCTCACTAATTGCATTTTGTCCTGCCCTCTGACTTCTGGTTACTGTGGGAGGTTAAATCTGCACATTTAAATCTGGGTGGACATTCTCACCCAGTGCTACAGATATGGCTGTTTCCTTAAAGCTCTTATTCCATCAGCTGCACTAGAGTCAAAAAAGGACACCAGAAGAGCAGATGGTCCCCTTAATGTTTCTGGACATGTAGGTTTATCGCCAGTGCAGATATCTCCAGGTCTCTCTCTCCCTTCCTCTCTTTTCTTGGTGGATATTGATTTGTTGCTTGACATTTGTAAATTTCTGCTGAAACCTGTGAGTGAATGGCCCTGGGGAAGGGAGTGTTATTCACAGATGTCTGGTGGTCTGGTGTAACCCCCCAGGACCTGGGCTGTAGACCTTAGGATTATGTCACCAAGTTGCCACTTTCCTGGACCATACCTCCCCATTCCTACCTCCTCCCAAAGTTTGGAGATATAGAGGGACAGAATGCTCCTTCTCCTGGCAACATTGACCCCATCCAGTGGAAATGTCCCTGAGTTATACCACCACCTCCCCAAAATGAATTTAATCCTATTAGGGCTCTGCTATTATGTTAGAAGGATGTATTAAGCTCTGGGTTCATGGTTTATTCCCAAGAAAAGTCCTACCTCAACCTCACCCTCTGTGGGGTATACAGTGAGCATATTCACCTTGGTGGACTCAAGCAGATAGACAGTATTTCTCTTCCCTGGGACCCAGAGCTTGTAGGATCTAGGCTTGAGATGTAGGAGGAACCTTCGAGATTATCTTATATCCCTTACCTTTGGCCTGTGTTGGAATAGTATTCCCCAGGGACCCCAGTTTAAAATCTAAGATTCTCCAGGCATCACATAGTATCTCATAGCTCTATAGTTAGAAACCAAAGTCACTTTAAAGGCACAATCAGATATAATCCTCTTGGCAGCCCTATGAGGAGGGACACTGAAGTTGTATCATGCAGTTGAGTGCCATAGGGCTAGAAATGGCTCCTGGAATACCTGAGTTTGGATACTGCCTTAGATATTTACTTGCTGCGTGATCTTGGATAAGTCATTTAACTTCCATTTCCCTCAATTTTTTCTCTAAGATCCATAACTACTAAGTGTTAGAACCCAGAAATGAGCCCTGATCTTTTGATAAGAATGATTTATAACCTTCTAGAATAAAATGATTATACAAATATGGATCATAATAATTTATTATTATTATAATTATATAATGACTAGAATTCTGGATGTGGAGTCACAAGATATGGGTTCATAGCCAGCCTTGGACAGTAGCTCTGTGACTCTGGACACTTAACCTCTCTCAGACTCAGTTTCCTCATATGACTTTTCTGAGATTACATAGCAACTAAAGGTTGGGATCCCAGATGGATATTATCAACCTTCTAGAATGATAGTGGCCAGTTGCCCCCCACACCCCTCCCAGCAGAAACCAGCCCCATCATCATGGAGCCCTGAACTCAGGCTGGTGTTGTCACATTGGCCCAAGATTTGTTGTTTGCACCTACCCTCCTCAGAAAAATCCAATACAGGGGAGAGGAGAAGAATAACCTCATTTTCAAGTAATATGCTAGCTCATTCCAGAACTGGCCAGACATCAGTGAACAAGAAAGTTAAAAAAAAAATCCCCCACCCTCCCTGCTATCAGTAAAGATTCTCTATGTAAGAAGAAAAAAAAAATGCTTGGAAGGCTCTGGGAAGTTGGTTGTGTTTTTTTCTCATACTTCAGGAGGATCAGAATTTCTTGAATCAGAAAGTCTATCCAGAAATATGCTTTGGCAAAAGATTCTAATTTTGAAAATTTTCGAAGGTCACAAAGCCTGTGATTTTATAGGTGAAAGGAACCTTGACGCTGTGCTGTCCATCTCTCTTTCACCATCCTCCATTTTAAAAAAGAGGAAACTGAGGTCCAGAGAATTTTACTTGGGTCACATAGCAAGTTCATGGTGGAATCAGGACAAAACAAAGTTCTCTAAATCTAATCCTCTCATAGAATGTGCTGTGTCATGGGTAATTAGGTGGTGTAGTGGATAGAGTGCTGGACCTGAAGTCGGGAAGACACATCTTCATAAATTCAAATCTGGACTCAGATCCTTACTAGCTGTGTGACCCTAGGCAGGTCACTTAACCCTGTTTGCCTCAGCTTTCTCATCTGTAAAACGAACTAGAGAAGAAAAGGGCATACCAGTGCAATATCTTTGTCAAGAAAACCCCGAAAAGGGTCACAAAGAATTGTCCCAACTCACTATATGTTTGTGCCTTTTACAAAAGAAATGTGTATTTTTACTATAGCTTTTACAGGGGAAATTAAACAGATGCTTGAAGCTAGAGATTATATACATTCCAAATGTTTTTCTTTCAAATTTACATAGCCAGGGAGGTGCTCTAAGGGGTATATGTTGGGATTGGGGAGGCAGTGTTTGTGCGTTTAAGGTGTATGTGTCATGGGGGAAGTGAGGACCTGGGTGAAAGATTTTCCATTGCTCTCTCCTAGCTGGTTTGGTTTGGAGAGTGCCTGAGACCTTTACCAATTCTTCTCCTTTCTCTACATTTGGATTCAACTTGGTCACTGAGGCATTGCTGAGTATTAACATACAGGGAGAAATAACATCTTTCCCAGATAGACCCTTTTTGCTTTGCCTCACTTTCCGAGGACACTGAGGGAGGATCAGAGATCAGAGCAGGGTCCTTAACAAGAAACCTTAGAGTTCATCTGGTCCAACCTCGCCCTTTAAGGGAGGAGGGAAATCAACCCCACAGAGGAAGCAACTTGCCCAGCTAAGGACAGAGTTATTAAGTAGCTGGGACAGAATTTGAACACAGAACCTCTTTCACCAACTCCAGTGCTCTTTCCAGTCATCCAGGGGCTCTTAACCTTTTTTTATATTATGTATTTCTTCCTCCTTCCCCAGTGTGGGTCCCTGCTCAGAATAATGTTTTTAAATGCATAACAAAATGCAGAGGATTATAAAGGAAGACAATCTTATTGAAATATAGTTATCAAAATATTTTTTAAAAACCCACAAGTTTATGGACCCTCGGTTAGGAAACTTCCACTATACCATCCTGCTGACTGGTATGTGTATTTGGGGTCAAGAGGAGTAGACAAGAGGCTGGCAAAACTGTGGCACTGAAAAATAAATTATTTGTTTGTTTTAGATTGGGATCTGTGATTTAATTGAGGTAGGAAGCTCTTGGTGAGTAAATAACTACAACTATGGGTTTGTTCTGCAATTTAAAGTTCCAGTGACTCTAGCTCAATAAGAACTTAATAAATTGTTCTCTCTCTCTCTCTCTCTCTCTCTCTCTCTCTCTCTCTTTTTCTCTCTTTCTGTTTGTATCTCTATGTTGCTTACTTCTTGAAAACACACACACACACACACACACACACACACACACACCTTACAGTCTTAGAAAGTTGCCTTAGAAAGTCAACCTGAGAGGTTAAACGATTTTCAGAATTTGAACTCAAGTCTTCTAGCTCCAAGACAAGCTCTCTGTCCCCCATGCCAGACTTTTCTAAATTGTTAGTTTTTATTGCAAGCTGACCATGTCTCTGAGGGAATCCTACTTTTGAATTGGGAAAGGGGGTAGCAGAGAGAGGAGAAAGGGACAGCTTCTTAAGGTAGAAACCAGGCCTGAGAGTTCAAATTGGGGGTCCAGCAATTAAGTCTAAGGGGTGGCCACGGGGACACAACCCTAGGCACACTGGGAAGCCTCCTTTTTATGGCAGCAGGGTGGAATTTGTTCCAGTCAAACAAGTTTTGACAAATTCCTAGGAGAGTTCCTTAGGCCAGAGGTTGGAAGGCTATGCACTGTCTTGCCTGGAAAGACCAAACCACTCCCTCGAGGAGCCAGGATTGGGCAAGAAATGAGGCTCAGAAGCCTTTGGCTCAATAGAAATCATCTTACGACAATTTTATCCCCCAGACAGAAAATAACATTTTGCTCTATTTATTAGAATTATACACATAATCCCATTAGTTCAATCCCATTAGAGTCCCAGTTGAGGTTTTTACCAAGCCATGTCAAGAATAGGGCAGTGTTTTTCTTACTTTGTAAAAAATATAAATTAAAAAAAATTTATATCTTTTGTTTTTGCGTCACCTTCAATATAGTCCTCCCAGAGAGCCATCCCTTATAACCAAGAATAAAAAGAAAAGTAGTTCAGTAAAATAAAGTAATATAGTGATGAAGTCTGACAGTATATGCAGCATTCTACACCCACAGTTGCTCATCTCTCCAAAGAAAGGAGAGATGTGCCTTCACCTCTCCAAAGAAAGGAGAGATGTGCCTTCATCTCTCTCCTCTTCAGGGCCAGGCTTGGTCATTATCATTACACCACGTTTAGTCTCTGTGTTGGGGTTCTTTCCATGTTCATTCTTGCAATGATTGGGTAGATTGTTCTCTTGGCTTGGTTTATGACTTCATTTTGTATTAGTTCGTATGAATCTTCCCATGCTTCCCTGTAAGGGCAGTACTTTTCAAGACCAACAGAAAACAACAGGAAATATCTTTTGGAGGATTTTCTGACTGGTATTTTAAAATATTGATTTTTGTCTCAGCACTGAGAGACTCGAAGGAAACCAGAAAGTGAAACTAACTGAATGATACTGACCTGCCAAGCTCCAGAAGGAGGCAAAGATTAGAATATGAACAGGTCCACGATCCAGATTGGACATTTATATCAATTTCCATTTGGCTTTTGTTTTTAAAGGAGAAAGGGGAATATCATTGTACTATATTTAAGTACAGGGAAGACTCTAGGGATGATCCTGGGAGAATTCTAAATAGATTTCTTACCTGTCTTTAATAGAGAACATGGAGAAAGGTGTCTGTAGGCTTGTGCCACCAAGGCTGAGAGCTGGCCAGCAGAAATTGCTTTCTTTGAGTGTGTGCCTCTTGCAACCCTCAGTGGTAAATTGAGATTAGAATTACAGAGCACCAGAACCAGGACTAAATTTAGCTCAGGAATACATAGTCAGCCCTCACTTCCTTGGAAGAGTTTGGTTAGTTGGGTTGGTTTCAGATCTCTTTGGGAGATGAATTCAAGGGCCCTTGAAAACAGAATTCTCAAACCCATGCTTTGGACATTCTGAGGTTCATAATATCTTCTGCTTAAGAAATCCCATGTCTACTTCCTCCTTTAAAAAGGGGGCTAAGGGAAGATTTTTCTAGTTTCAAATTCCACTTTGGACACCTGTTACCTGTGAGAATTTGGACAAATCACTTAACCTGTCTATATGTAAAGTGAGGGAGTTAGATTAGGTTAGAGATTCTTAACTTTTTGTATCATCAACCTCTTTGGCAGTTTGGTAAAAAGATGGACTCTTTCAAAATAATATTTTTTAAATGCATTAAATAAGGTATGTAAGATTACAAAGGAAACTAATTATAAAAGTATTTTTTAAAAAGTTCATGAGCCTCAGATTAAGAACCTTTGAATCAGATGGCCTCTGAGGTCCCTTCCACCTCTAGAGCTAGGATCTTTTTTAAAGGGATGATTCCATCAGAATGAAACCTTTCACGAAATCTAATGTTCCTTTGACCCTCTTAGCTAGTCAATTAGCATTTGTTAAATGCTGAGTGTGTGCCAAGCACTGTACTAAGTGTTGGGCATACAAAGAAAGGAAGGAAGGAAAGAAGGAAGGAAGGAAGGAAAGAAAGAAAGAAAGGAAGGAAGGAAGGAAGGAAGGAAGGAAGGAAGGAAGGAAGGAAGGAAGGAAGGAAGGAAGGAAGGAAGGAAGGAAGGGAAGGAAGGAAGGAAGGAAGGAAGGAAGGAAGGAAGGAAGGAAGAAACAGAAAGAAAGAAAGAAAGAAGGGAGGAAGGAAGGAAGGAAGAAAGAAAGAGAAAGAAAGAAAGAAGGGAGGAAGGAAGGAAGAAAGAAAGAAAGAGAAAGAAAGAAAGAAAGAAAGAAAGGAAGGAAGGAAGGAAGGAAGGAAGGAAGGAAGGAAGGAAGGAAGAAAGGAAGAAAGGAAGAAAGAAAGAAAAAGAAAGAAAGAAAGAAAGGAAAGGAAAGAACAAAAACCAGACCAAGCTAAATTTCTCTCCAGAAATCTGTCCAGTTTTGGCCCAGTTAGAGCTATCCAGAGCAGTATGAAAAACTTTCCCAATTCTGTTTAGAGTTTAGAAATCTCTGACAACAAAGGGATCATTTTTTTTAAAGTAACCATCCACATCCAAAATAGGGTTCTGTATTAATAAAGAAAGTTTGAGATTTCAGACTGTTGAAATATTGCATTTATGTAAAAAATAAATGCCAGGACAGCTTATGGGTGTTATCCTTGAAAAAAAATCTCTTCAGATTTTATACAGGCTAATGCAGAGTGGAATGGTATATGTCAAAGGCAAAAAAAGAATAATCTATGGATTGCTGTTTAGTCATTTTTCAGTCATGCCTGATTCTTTGTGACCCCATTTAGTACCACATAATTTTTATCAGTGGCCTTTGTACAGTTATTACAAATACCTTGTGTTGTTCTTTGCCTTATATTTTGTGCTTTGTGAAGATTTTATTCTTTTTGGAAGAAATGCTAGTAAGAGATGTAACTTTGGCCTATTTATATAAGCCAGTGCTATAATCAGAACCCAGGGGTCAATTCAAACATTTTTCTAATCAGTTGTTAGAAATTCTTGATGAAAGGGAAATTGCCAACTCATTTTTGGTCGTTGTTGTTTTTGACCCAAAGAAGGCCAGGAGTAGGGAGCAGTATGTAATGAGACTTTACGGATCTTAAAAGTGCTATTATTGTCATTGAATTTCACAGATTCCACCCTGATCCTTTCCCCAAGTCTCTGATTCCCAATCTTGAATTGAGAGCTTACAGTTCATCTAGTTCAATACTTTCACTTTAGGTGATAATCTGGGGTTCTCTTAGGAAGAGTCAGTGACCTGGAGTCAGGTTATTCTCCTTGTGGGAGATGAGTATAAGAGAAAAAATGAACCATTTTTGTCTGATTTGATTCATATATTTCCAGACAAAAAAAAAAGGCCTGAGGGGATTGAAGGTTAGAAAGTCAGTGGTAGTTCCACTTAATCATTTTAACATTGGTCTTACTAGATGGGTGTTCTTTAAAATAATATCGAAATAAAAGCATTTAATTCTTCAGTGATTTGTTTTCTTGGTGACATCAGTGACTTGTTTTTATTAGTGATCTTAGTAGTCACAGTAGATAGAGAGGCTGGACCTGAGAGAGTTGGGAAAATTTGGGTTCCTACTAGTGGTGTGGTCACTGGCAAGCATTAAACCTTCTGTGTCCCAGGCAACTCTCCCAGACCATCAGTTTCCAACGGGTTGCCAATCTGTGTGGGTGGAAGGAGTTTCCACACTGGGAGTGTACCTGACATGGATGAAATCGCAAGTCTAGATTTTTAAAGATTGCACTTTCACAATCCTTCAGGGCCTCTATAGCCAACTCAGTCGAGACATAAATTTATGACATGGAGAACAAGGGCTGTGACCCATTTAAGTGAAACAATAAACGTAGAGAGCTTTGCCAGCCTTAAAGCATAAATGTTGGTTGCTATTATTTAATAATAATATTAGCCAATATTATATAACTTTAAGTTAACTTATAACTTTGAGATTTGCAAAGTACTTTACAAATAATATCTCATTTGATCCTCCCAACTCTGGGAGGTAGATGTGATTATTATCCCCATTTTATTGTTGTGCAATTATATCTTCATGACCCCATTTGGGGTTTTCTTGACAAACATACTGGAGTGGTTTGCCGTTTACTTCTCCAGCTCATTTTATGGATAAGGAAACTGAGGCAAACAGGGCAAAGTGACTTACCCAGGGTCACACAGCTAGGGTCTGAGGTTGAATTTGAACTCAGGTCTTCCTGACTCCAAGTTCAGTGTTCTATCCACCATGCCACCTTCTTCTTATCTAGTCTGATGGGGTTCAAGAGGACATGGTCCTAGCACAGGTTGCTAACCTGATTTAAGAAAGATATTTAATATTCTGTAGATTATTATCCAAGTGGATAGGGTGACTGCTTTATATCATCGAATAAAAGTATTGAGATATTAGCTCATCTTCTATGGCTTTAATGAAAGCATGTTCAAGCCAACTTCACTACAATAGACAAGGTAAATTGAGTACAGAATACACTTTTCCCACACTTGGTTTTGATCTCTTCTGGGTCTCTATATTCTGAATATTTTTATTCTTTGTATCTTAGAGATCACAAATATTTGGTACTTCAATGTCTATCAAAACCTTTTTTATGCCTCGGCTTTACACTGATTGTGAGAAACTTTTCTATTTTAATTATGCATTATATATGTACGTATAACAGGATATATTATATAGTTTGTTGTTGAATTCCCAAGGACATTTTGAGGTTTGAGGGGATTTGATGTCAGTTTATGACAAGCGGCAAATTTCTTAGGTATAATTATGACCATCAGGTTGAGTCTGGCTGGCATTTGGTAGATACTAATTGTTCTGTTTTGTTTTTTGCAACCTGCAGTGATATGTTGACCAGTTTCTACCCTTTCTTTGCATAATCTATATTGATCACAAAGTCTGGATTGCTTAAGGATAACCCTTATATAATGTCTAGTAACTGAATGGTCACCCATAAATCCTTTTGTTTCCATAAACAAATTCTCGTGCCTTAGCCATGTGTTCGATGCTTCTGTGTCTGTGTGGTATTAGCTGACCCTGTACAGATGCCTTTGTCTTGGAGTGCTTTGGGAGTCTGCTCCTGCTCTTAGCCATTTCATAGGTTTTCTCTGGAGGTAAACCTCTCTGACAAAGAGGAAGGAGGGGAAAGAGGTATATCTGCCGTCAGCTTTTATTTCAGCTCAGTGACAGAAGGTCTCCTTGTTCCAGAAGTATTTTTGTAGGTTTTTAACATGTTTGTTATGTACTCTGAAAACATCTATTGTTTTTTTCATCTTCTTGGGATAATGAGTCCTGTGCTTTCATTAATATTAAAGTTTTTATTTTCTTCTTCTTCATCATCATCATTACCGTAAAAGCTAGCACTTCCTAGCTCTGTTTCTGAGTCTTTCTTTGGTCAAAGACTACATTCTAGAATCTAAAACCAGGTTTCTCTTACTCTGAAAGAAATCAATAAAAACTTCAATTGTATGCCCAACAGACATGGGCAAAGGGAGAGAGCTGTTTGTTGGCAGTTTCTGCTCTGAGCCACGTAGAGGATACCATTCAGTGTTCTTCATGCCCAGGGACAGTGTGTCAGGGGACAGCAGTAGGTGAATCTGGAGAGAAGGAAAATGAGTAAGAGGGAAACAGGAAAGTGAGAAAAGCCCCCTCTCACCGGCTTCCTAAATTCCAGGTGGGTTGACTGCTAGAAGAGGCTGCTGAACTTGGATGGTGCACGGGAGCGTGAAGGGGCATTTGAAGAGATGCCCAGCTGCCACTGTGGGAAGGCTTTATGCCTTCACAAGTGAGCCGTCCCTGCACTGTGGGAAAGGGAAAACTCGAGCTAGTGAGAAATTTGTCTTAGTTGTGTGGGGCCATCTTTGCTAACTAAGCACATGGTATCTTGTTCTCTCCTATGCTCAAAGTTCTCTGGTCTCTCCACCTGCCACTCCCAGGCCATGACTCAGATAAGGTCATTACAAAACAAAACAAAACAAAAAAACACCCCAAAACAAAAAACCTGACTTCCTTTCTCTTCCTCTTCTTCCTCTTTCTTTACTTGGCCTTTCTTATTTTTTTCTTTTCTTTCCCTTCCTTTCTTTCTCCTTCCCTTCTCTTTCCTTTCCCATACCATTCCCTTTTCTCCTCCTCCTTCTCCTTCTCCTCCTTCTTCCCCTTCTTTTCCTTCTTCTCATCTTCTCCTTCTTCCTTGACTTAGCATCAAAAGATCACAGATTTAGAGGTGAAAATGTTCTCAGGGGATATCTAGACCAACCCCCTCATTTTACAGATGAAGAAACTGAGGTTTCAAGAACTTTGGTAATTTGCCCAAGGTCACACATAATAAGTGGCAAAGCTGACATTTGAATCCAGGCCCTCCACTTCAGACCCAACAATCCTTCCATTGTGTTCTGCTGTGTTTTAACTTGTAGGCAGTAACATTGGCACAGAGAAGCCTCTTTTGTATCAGTTTCTTTAGCTGGACTTTGCATCTGTGTCTAAAATTCTACGTGGTGTCAGGGTCCACCTGGGCAACTTGGCTGCAGAGAGATTGAGGCTCCATGGAGCTTGATAGGAGAGAAACAGCCACTCTTGGAGGAGAGAACCTTTGTCGTCAGTATGCATAGCTCTGGAGCTGGGGTCCCAGGAACCTTGCTGTTATTGAAGTCAGGCAAGTTGGCCATTGGGAAGGGAACCACATCTGGAGAAACATTTCCTTGTGAGGGTAGGGATAGAGAGGGCAATGGGGAATGTGGGATGTTTAAAAGTCAATTTTATCAGCAAGATAATTTCTGGCAATCATTTAGATTATTGCAAAGCCTCAGAGCCCTGGTGGATGGGATTCAGGTCTCCTGGCATTCTTCACAATTCCCAGAAAGTTCAGCATGCTTGCATGGTTTGAGCAGTGAGTCACAGGTCGGTCCTAGCCACAGCATTGAGCCAAGGCCTCGTGGAGTGCAGCTGAACCCTTTTATTATCCTTCTGGGTTTGGGTTGGCAAGGGTATGACTGTGGTAAGGAGAATGGGGTTGGGTGGAGTTGCCCTAAGTGCCAAGTATATCTAGGGTACATTTAGGGTAGATACACCCTCCCCACCCCCCACACCCTTGTCCCTGCTATGCACCATTGGCTGACACATTCCCCCCTTCCCCCACAACTAGACATGGACCCGTGTCAAAATGAGGGTACAGGCACATATAGCCAGCATTTGTCTTTCTCCAGGAAGGTGTGGAATCTTTGATTCACATTTCCTGAGACTCTTTGTCCCCTCTGCCCATGATGAGCATGTAGCTTCATCATAGAATCTTTGGTTCAGGGATAGACAATAATGATTCCTAGTCTAACCACCACCCCCGTTTTATGGTTGAGTAAACTGAGGTCTGGAGGACTAACTTGTCCCAAATCACATAGCTAGTAAGCAACCAGAGTGGGATTTGAACCCAGTGCCTCTAAGTGCTCACAGGTTCAGAGATTAAGAACTGGAAGGAATCTTAGAGATCTTATAATCCATCCCTCTTGTGAGGAAACTGAGGAAGGGTGAGGGACTTGCCTGAGACAGCTTAGTAAGCAGCAGATCTGGGATTTGAATCCAAGGTCTATACAACAAATCCAGTGTTTTTCCCATTGGCTCACATTCTATCTCCCGTTAGACCACTTTAAAGAAAGAGGTTTCAGAAGGTCCATCTTCCAGCAGTTCCTAATTACTTTTCAGATCCCAGGCTGGGAGATTTTTTCCCCCCTTTTCTCCAGTAATTTGGGAAATACTCCCTCTGCCTGGATGGCCCGCTTCCTTTCGGGGGTGTGGTTGGTGCATACTTTCTCAAAGCAAATTCCAAAGGAGAGCTAAACATCTGGTGTGTTTTTTTCTTTTACGATTGGTTTTGTGTGTTTCTTTTTTTAACTTTGAAGGAATATAATGCACTTAATTAAAGTCTATCTGGGTCCTCATCATAATAAGCAGATGGGGCTTCTACGGAGGGATGAAATCCATCCCTGCTTCCAGGAGCTCCAAGCAGTGGGCTACTTGTTAGATCTGGTGGCTGTGCAGACCTCTTAGCTTCATCTTTTTGTATTGGCAGCCTCAGTGCCTGGCACATTTTTATTGTTGTTTTGAGGGTAGCTAGGGGGCACCATAGTGCATGGAGTGCCAGGTCTGGAGTCAGGAAGACTCATCTTCCTGAGTCCAAATATGACCTCAGACACTTACTAGCCTGTGTGATCCTGGGCAAGTCACTTAACCCTGTTTGCTTCATTTTCCTCATCTGTGAAATGACCTGGAGAAGGAATGGTAAACCATAGTGCCCAGCACATAGTAGGTAGTTTATTGATTGATGAGTTAGAAGGTAGCCTGAATGAAGCCAGCATTGAGAAGCCCTGTATAGGCCAGTCCACTCTGCTCCATTCTCTCCATGGTTGCTGCAGCTACAACTCATTCCTCCACCCTGCCTTACCTGGCTCATAAGTACATGGGATCATAGATTTAGAGCTGGATGGGGCCTTAAAGATTGTCTTGTCCACCCCCTTCATTTACAGACTGAGGCGCTATCACCATTTGGTGCTGTACAGAGATTAGTGCAAGTAACGAAGTCCAGGAAGCAGCTTTATATATTTGAATTCATACTGTTGGAAGTTATAATTATGGGAAATATGGTCATTGGTTCTAGTCCAATGTAAATACGGAGTACAAATTCTAATAATGCAACCATTTTTTTACACTCATCGGGACCTGGCTAGATTTACTTTGGCATCCACCTAAACCAGGGGTTCTTAAACTGGAGACTGTGGACTTGGTTTGCAAAAAAATTCTGATAATTGCATTTTTATATAATTGGTTTCCTTCATCATTCTATATGTTTATGCATTTAAAAACCTTTTTCTGAGTTGGGGTCCATAAGTTTCCCTCGACTGCCAAAATGGTCCATGACAAAGAAAAGGATCAATCCTGTCATTTTACAGACATGGGAAATGTAGACCCAGAGAGGGGAAGAGACTAACCCAAGGTTACACAATCAACTAGTGGCAGAGCTGGTTGGGATTCATCATAACTGCCATTTATCCAGAGCCTTAGGATTTGTAAAGCCCTTTTAAACATGATCTCATTTGATCTTCACAAGGAGGCAGGTGCTATTATTATCCCCATTTCAGATATGAGAAAATTGAGGCAGACAGAGGTTAAATGATTTGTCCATGGAGCTAGTAGATGTCTAAGGCAGGATTTGAACTCTGATCTCCCAGACTCCAGGCCCAGTATTCTATCCATTAGGCCACCCAGCTGCAATGTACCTGGCACATAGTAGGTGCTTAATGAATATTTAATGAATTTAAATCATAAAAACAGCTCCCTATAAGATTATTGTTGTGCAGTCACTTTTCAGTCATGCCCAGCTCTTCATAACTCCATTTGAGGTTTTCTTGGCAAAGATCTTGGAGTGGTTTCCCATTTCCTTCTTCAGCTCATTTGACAGATGAGGAAACTGAGGCAAACAGATTTAAGTAACTTGTCCAGGGTCACACAGCTAGTAAGTGTCAGAAGCCAGAATTGAACTCAGGAAGATGAGTCTTCCTGATTCCAAACCCAGTGCTCTATCCACTGAGTCACATAGCTGCCTGCCTATAAGATAGGTGCTAGTATTATTCCCATTTTATTGATGCAGAAACTGTGGGTTAGAAAGATTGAGTGATTTGTCTAGGGTTATACAACTAATAAGTGGGATTTAAGGTGGCATTCGAGGCCAGGTCTTCCTGACTTGGAGTTTGATGTTCTTAATCCTTCTCGTGTCTCTTTAAATGAGGTATGAATTTTTTTGACTTGGGCATGAGCTCTTGCATTTTATATTATGCAAACTAAAACTTGTCCTCTACTTGATAATATATTAGCCCATATGCTTGCAAGTATTCTGAGGACCCATTGCTTCTTCTAGTATCTTTCTAGATACAAACCAAATTCTGATATTCCCAGGGAAAATCCTAAGTCAGGGTGCAAGTCAAAGAGAGATTTGTCTGAGAAGTTCTTAAGATTGGACCAATTTGTATATGCTCATAACTTTGGTTCTTGTCTTTGGTTATATAATTTATGATGTGAGGTAGAGGGAGGTTAGGGTGAGGGTCTATCTGGACATCTTGATCGAGAGGAACATGCAGGAAAACATCTCTCTCCCTCCCCCACAGTGATTCATATAAAGAGCCCAAGGGATTAGCTTCAGCCTGAGCTCCTGGAAACTTTGCCTGGTGATCGGGTACTGTGGGAAGGTGGCCCAAACCTGACTCGACCTAGAAGCTCATGAGAAAAAAAGGGACAACTGGAAGACAGAGCTTATTTCCTAGATAAGGCTGTGACTTTATTTTCTTTTTTGACACTGGGTCTCTTGGCTGGTGTGAAGAGCAAAGATTCTGTGCCCTATGATTGTACTCGCAGTCTCTGACCCTCTGGGAAGTGAGTTGGGTAAATTCCTATGGTGTCAGGGCCCTGGATGAGTGGCTGGGCTTGGCTGGGGGAGGAGGTGGAGCTGGGGGTGGGGGTGGAGGGAGAGAGTTTCTGCTGATTGGTGACATTCCTAGGATTGATAGCATTCCTCTTGATGTCGTTAGGGGATGGGTTAGGGGCAGAGCAGAGAGAGAGCTGGGGATCTAGGAGAGGAAGCCAGAGATGGGTTATAATCCTTAGGGGCTGGAGTCACAACCCTGAATAATCCCAAATTTGGCTGAATTTTTTTAAAAAATCTTTTTAGAGCTCTCAGAGGTATCCCAATACTTCCTCCTCCTGAGGTGAACCACCCTCCTATAAGCCAAGCTAGTCAGCGACTTTCCTGGCCCAGGCTGTCAATAGAACATCTGGTGTCTTCTTAATCCATTTGCCCTACTGGAGTCTCCTAGGCTTTTCTGACACTTAAAATCCATAATCCTCTGTTAACCTCTCTTCAGTTGAGCCTTGACTTCACAAACAAATTTGAGACAAGCCTCTGATTCATATAACTTTCAGATAATAAAGTGCTATAGAGGACTGATCTGAATAGTGCTGACTGCCCAGAGATGCCATAGGAGAGGGGCTTGGGAAGTGAAGAACAGGACTGCCTTGTTCCCCTCCTCTGAGCAGCAATTTCCTTATTCTTCCAGCTGCGTTATGACATGTTCTCAAATGACCCCCTTTGAGCCATGGGACCAGTCAGCTCATGGGTAGACCACCTCACTCCTGCAGTCACAAAATAAGCCTATGTGATATCCCAGCTTCGGAATCGGGTCTAGGATTTTTGTCTTAGTTGTTGGGGGAAGCGAGAACAATTTGTATGAGGAGTCCTCCATGTTAAACTCAGTTTATAGACATTCAGAACTTTGTTTCTAGAGCGTGGGCTATGGGGCCATACAACCTGTGAACCCCAGGCACTATTCTTCTCCCTGACTCAGGGCTTCTTAACTCTCTCTCTCCCCCCTCTCACTCTCTCTCCCTCTTCTTCCCCCCCTCTCTTTGCCCCTCTCCCTCTCCCTCTCTCTCTCTCTCTCTCTTTCTCTCTTCCCTCTCCCCCCCGTGTTTGTCATGGACCTCTTTGGCATTTTGGTGAAAACTATAGACTTTTTTTTTCAGAATCATGTTTGTAAATGCATAAAATGAAATACATTAGATTACAAAGAAAGCCCATTTATATTGGCACAGTTATAATATATTTTAAAAATTCACAGATCCCAAGTGAAAACCCTTGTGCAAGGCTGAGGGGTGCATAGAGAGCCAGCTTTGGGCTCAGGAGACCTAGGTATGACCTGGGCAAATCATTTAAATTCTCAGTGTTCTGGGAACTTATTTTTAAAATAATATTTTATTTTTTATCCCTAAATCACAGGTAAAAACAATTTTAACATTAATTTTTATTAAGTTTTAATTTCAGGGCAACTAGGTGACACAGTGGATGGAATGCTGGGCCTGGAGTCAGGAAGACCTGAGTTCAAGTTCAGCCTCAGACACTTGACACTTAGCGGCTTTGTGAACCTGGGCAAGTCACTTAACCCTGATTGCCCTAGGAGAAAAAAATTCTATACTTCCTTCCCTCCCCTAGATGGTAAGCAATCTGCTATAGGTTATACCTGTGCAATCATGTAAAGCATATTTTCATATTAGACATTTTGTGGAAGAAAATGGAAAGAAGGAAGGAAAAAAACAAAGAAAGTAAGGAAGGAAAAGAAAGAAATCAGGAAAGAAAGAAAGAAGGAAAGAAAGAAAGGAAGGAAGGAAGGAAGGAAGGAAGGAAGGAAGGAAGGAAGGAAGGAAGGAAGGAAGGAAGGAAGGAAGGAAGAAAGAAGGAAGAAAAGAAGGAAGGAAGGAAGGAAGGAAGACCTGGGTAACTTTCTAGGACTATAAATGACAAGAGGTGGTTGATTTGCATCCATGAAAGAAAGGTCCACACTGGAAGTTACTCAAAATGATGAAATCATAGGTCTAGACTCCTCCTTTGCCCCCCAAGTTACCATACTTGTCCATAGTGATGATAGAGTGAGTTCACTAGAATGAGCTTGCACAGTGGGGGAAAAGACCACTGGACTATTATACTGTCTTTATTTGACCCACAAAGTGAATAATTTGTGTGTAGAGAATTGGCTATTACTTAGCATTCCCACCATTGTCTTCATGCAGGTGACCAGCATGTGTAAGTGCTCACTGTGTGCCAAGTGCTGTGGCAGGGACTAGGGGTATAAAGATTTACAAAAAAAAAAAAAAGCAATAGTACCTGTCTGCAAGAAGCTTATATTCATTCTGTCCATTTTTCCTAGCACAAACAATAGTGCAAGGCTGAAATCTCTTCAATAACATCTTTCATTTCTATGATACTATAGATACTGTTTTCCCTCCCATCCATGCCTTCAAAATAGGATGAAGGTAGGGAAAGGACTAGTCCTTCTCCCCATTTCACAGATGGAAAAACTGAGGGCCATAGAGTAAGTGTTCTTTGCAAAGCCAAGAAGCAACTGGAAGTGAAAACGCAGGTTTCTCCCTTTAAACTCACTTGCTATCTTACTGCAGGGACCAGCTTTATGAGCTGTCCACACCAAAGGGGGCAGATCATTGGAATGCCTGTCTTTGGCTGCTCTTTACCACCCCCCTCTCCTCCCACCTTCCCAGATGGACATGTAGAAACCGGAATGGATGGATGTAGAATTTACTCCTTGGGGCAGGTTTTTGTTTTGTCTTTGTAACCCTAGCACCCTAATACAGTGCTTCATAAATCCTAGTTGGAGAAAAAAATTCCAATTGAGTGCTGTTTAATTATGATGACCAAAGCTTGGCCTCAGAGAAGAGATGAGAAAATGGGCCTCCTGCCATTCTTTGTGTGTGGAGGTCTGGAGGAGGGGGAAGCAGTATGGATGTGGAACATGGCAGAGACAGCCAGATGGGGGAGCTGAGGTGGTAAGATTTGAACAGTTTCCCCCTCTTCTTTCCTCTTAGTTACAAAGGATGGCTCACTGGGTAGGAGACAGGGAGGGATGTATTTGGAATTGGAGGTGATAAAAAAACCAGGGATGATCATTTTAAAATGTAATTATAATTTTTATTATTTATAATATAATGGTATTTTTATTGTAAGTATAATTTTAAATGCTTGTTAGATTGGGATTATTTCACTGATTCACTAGTTCAGGGGATTCGATTCAATTTGACGGATGTGTTTTAAGTGATGAGGGCAGAGTAATGTGCTAGGAGCAGTGATGGCTAAAGTGAATTAAACCATGGTCCTGCCTTCATACAACTTATAGTCTTGGGCAGAGGTTCTTAACCTGGGATCCATTTTAGGGGGTCCATATTTTCAGTTTTGGTCACTGGATCCTTTCCATTTTGTTTTATGCTTTGATAACATGACTCTGAGGAGGGATTATAGGTTTTACCAAACAGTGACAAAGGGTCTAGGTTACCCCCCCCTCAAATTTAGTATTTCTATTGTGTTTTAAAGTTAGCAACATGCTTTGCATACATTATCCTCGTCTGTCTCATTCCTGGTCTACTCTATATACCACAGTGCCTCAAGCATACACCCTTCCCATCTCCCCTCTATGTGTTGTATTCTCCTGTTTGAAATATAAGCTAGTGGAAGGCAGGGACTATCTTGTTTGCTTGTATTTGTAGCTCCTGCATTTAGCACATTGGAATATTCTAAGAACTTATTAAATCTCCTTCCTTTCTCCTTCCCTCCCTCCATCCATCCTTTCCTTCCTTTCTTCTTCCTCAGCGTGGGGTAGTGGATAAATAATTGGCCTCATAGCCGGAAAGACTTGGATTCAATCCTTGCCTGCCTGTCACATCTTGACTGTGTGACCTAGGACAAGTCACTTAACCACTTAATGCCCAAGGCAACTCTCCAAGACTGTAAGATGGAGAGCAGGTGCCAACCTACGTAACTAGGGAGAACTTCCTTACTAGGTGTTCCCTTTATAGCAATAAAAATCATGGGTCTGGTAAAAAAAAAAATCTCTTGGAGGCAGAAAATAATTTTATTAGGTTTTTCTGGATAGCCCAATGGTGAGAGGTGGTTGGGTTGGGATGGGTGGTGTTTTCACTGGTGTCCTGTTGCTTGTTACTGGAGGCTGGGTAAAGAGTATGAGTCTGGCCAATTGGAAGGGAGAGTGTGTTGAAAATGTTCTCTCCATGGTCGTGTCCTCTTCAAGAAGAGCTCAGCCTATTTGCCAAATCTCCAAGGATTCCCAGGCTTTGGGAAAGCCAGTCTGCCATCTTGGAGAGTTGACTCTTCCCAGGCTCCTCAGACCAATCTGCCACCCCCTAACCTGTCTGGAGAGCCCTCAAAGGCAGCAAGAAAAAGGAGGGACTTTCAGGGGCAGCTGTGTTTTATTAACTCAGTCATAATGCCCCTAAAAATCCTTATTGTTCTTGCAATGTTCATCTGGCATCTCCATGGAGTAAGGACAGCAGAGGAGGGACTCCTGGGATTTCCTAGGAACAGAAAGAAGGTCCAAAATCAGAGCCAGAGAGAGAATTCATGAAAACACATCCATTTCTAAAACAGGTAATCTGTGAATTCTTTGTGGAACATCCTCTAGGAGCAGAACAGCCATCCCCAAGAGAACCAGATTAGGCTGGAACCTGTGGAAGACGCTTCGGAGTAAGTGTTTATAATGAAGGGTAATGTGGACACCATACAACCACACATAGCTGATTATAGAGGGAGTGCATCCAGTTGGTTGGTTTTGGACAAATGCTGCTAAAAGGAATTCCCCATAGACCATTTTGGACATTTTTATGAGTGGAGTGGAGTATGTTGGGTACAGTGGAAGAAGCATTAATTCCATAGTCAGAGGACTTGGTTTCAAATCCTGACTCTTTACTGCCTATTTGGTGTTGAAAATGTCATTTATTCACCCTGGACCTCAATTTCCTCCAGGCAGCCATTCTAGACCCCCAAGGTCCCTTTAGATCTATGATCACACATTTCTATGCAAGGTGGACTTTTCCAGAGGGGCCATGGAAATTCTGCATTGTACCCTGATGATTTACCTTATCTGTAAAATACTGTAAAATATAAATATAACTAATTAATTACTTAATTTGAATAGCTAATTAAATATAAAATAAATGCAGATAAAAAATTCTGTAAAATGTCTATAAAATACAGACAGTGGAATGAGAGGGGAATTTCAAATCAGACCCCTCAGCTCTGATACATCCTACTCATGGGACTCCAGGCAAATCATTTCAACACCCCCATTTCTCCATTTGCTCGTCAGTAATATGAAGGACTAAATAAGAGCAGTGATTCTCAATTTTTTTGACCCCATGACTCTTTAAAATTATCGACAAATCACCAAAGAAGTTTTATTTATGTGGGTCGTGTGTATCAATATTTTTATCATATTAGAAATTCAAGTATCTTGTTATTATTATGAAAATATTTTTGAGCTCTTGGGCATATCTCAGACCTCCCTCAAACAGTCTAGGATAGTGGTGTCCAACTCAAATAGAAACAGATCCCTGTGGGGTCACATATTAACTTAGAAAATCACAACAGTATTATGTTGTATTATATTCTTATTTATTTTGGTAAATATTTGCCAATTTTATTTTAATCTGATCCTATCTTTACTCTGATTGTGTGTTTGCCACCTCTGGTCTAGGGAATCCTCAGGGGTCCTGAGACCACACTGGATTGGATAATCTCTAAGATTCCTTCTAGCTCTAAATCCTGTGGATTCCATAACTTCTATGATTTTGAGGATTTCCTGGGCTTGCTTCAAGGGAACTGTCCATCTCTGCCATCTTGGTCTGTTTTTGGGATAAGTCAGATTTCTAGGCTATGAACTGAAGTTTCTATGATTTTTTTTTCTTTTCTGCTGAGAGGATATTCATTCTATCTTTCTTATATAGTTCTCTGTTCACACACACACACACACGCACACAGTTCTCTATGCTATGGGCACATAACTCAGCTGAATTGGATTTGGGATCCCTAGCGCATGGTCAAAATACTTTGTTTTATCCAAACCTATAACTTCCAATGAGAGGTAACTGGCAGGTAACTTTCCAGTATGGAAATGCCCTCCACCAATGGGGATCAGCAACTCATGAGTAACTTCACAAATCATAGACTTAGAGCTGGAAGGGAAGTTAGAGGTCACCTAACCTTACTGCCTCACTTTACAGATGAGGAAATTAACACCAAGATACGTCACACAGGTGGTAAGTAGTAGAGGTAGAATTCCAAATCCAGGTGCGCTGATTTCCAATCTGGCACTCTTTTTTAGAAAGATCCCTGAGAAATCGAGACTTTTATGATCACACAGCAAATGTGAGGAAACTTTGAATCTAGATCTTCCAGTCTCCAAGCTTAGAAACCTTTTCTCTGTGCCTCTTTTAAAATTCAATAAAAAGGAAGGAAAAAAAAGAAATTTACATGATAACTTTATTATATATTTAAAAACAATAGCAAGTTGCACATAGTAGATTTGCCATTTCATGCACAATCATCTTTTTTTATTATATTATGTTATAGAAATGTTTATTTTATTCCATAAATTAAATAAAGATTTTAAGATAACACTAAATTTAATAAATAGGAACCAAACCATTCCCTCCTACTTCCAAGAAGAAAAAAGGAATAAAAACCACAAACACACACACACCAAAACCCCAAAACTTTAAGACAACATCACTATTCCCAAGATGTGGGAATGAAAAAAAATCATTGCCACCTTGCCCAGCAGGGCAGGACATTTCCCAGAGACACAAAGAAGCAGGATTCTGCTTGTTCTGTCTACAGCTTCTCCCTGTTGGCCTCAAATGGCAACAGAGAAATTCATCCGCCAGGTATTTCAGGGATACTGTTTCATCTTGTCTAATGTTCCGAGGCGTCAGTTCTCATTCTCTCATCATCTGGAAAAAATGGCCATGTGCGCTGTAGGTTCTGGAGGCTCTGAGCTTGCCAATCACCCATGTGAAGTGGCAGGAGAAATCACCTTCCGGGGCTGTCGACCTTCTCCCTGAAATCACCTGAAGTCAAAAGACTATTCTCTTGCTCCCTCTCACATAATGGATCTTCAAGAATTAGTCTCTATCTACTACCCTCTTCTAGGCTCGGGCTTCCAAAGGGAAATGTGAACTTGCCTGGTATTTGTGTATCTACTTACACAGGGTGGGAACAGAACAGAGAGCAGGTTCTGAAGAGTCCTCAGAACCAATTGTAAAATTTTCAGTGTGATCATTTATACCTTGAAAATCAGCAAATACTACCAATCAGGGCTTGATCTAAGACTTAAGAAGATGACAGATAAAATGTTATTAATGAACATTAAACTTAAAAGTCTTGTCCTTTGTACATTTTCTGCCTTCAGGAAGCTGATTGTGAAGTATTTACCAACACACTTGTAGGTGGAAAAGTGATGGTGGCTTAAACAGTATGTAAGAGTAAATAAAATTGTTATCACACCCTGTGAGGGCATAAAAGATTGCCCTGGCACTCAGGATGTGGCATAAGCTTTAATTAGTTTCTGCCCTCTTTCTATCTTCTGTTTCTCTATCTTTGCCTCTTTCCTTTGCCCACCCTCCCCCCTGTTTATCCTCACTTTTTTTTGCCCTCCCCCTTTTCTCCCTCCCCCTTTGTCCTCCATCTCCTCTCTGTCCATCTTCTTTGACTCTCCTCTTTTACAACCTCCCCTTTTTAGCTCTCCCCCTTCACTTTCCCTCTCTAAGCTTCCTCCTCCCTTTCCCCTTCCCCTCTATTTCTCTTCCCTCTCTTCCTCCTCCACCTCTTTCCCTCTCCCTTTCACCCTTTTTCCTTGCCCCTTTGCTACCTCTCTTCAAAGTCCAGTCTCATTCCCTGCTCCTTGCCTCTCTGTTTCCATTCTGCCCTTTCTCTCTGTCTGTCTCATGCTCATTTACCCTTTCTCTTCTCATTTTACTTTCCTTCTCTTGTTTCAACTCAAGTCACCCTCATCCATCCGAGATCTCTCTTAACCCTCAATTCCTTCACTCATTCTCCCTTCTCCCTCAAATGTCCTTTTCTCAGCCTCCCTCCTGCCGTGCCCACCCACAAGGCAACACAGAACACACAATTAGTTTTTTAAAACAATAAAATATAAACATATATAAATGGATGTTTATAGGATGTAATAGAAGGACATGGGCTCAGTGAGTCAGAGGCCCCAGGTTCAAGTCCTGTCTCTGTCATTTTACTGATCTGTGTGATGGAGCAAGTCACTGAACGCCCTTGAACCTCAGTTTCCTCATCTGCAAAAAGGAAAGGTTTAGACTAGAGAGCCTCGGAGGCCCCTTCCTGCTTAACCCTGTGATGCCTTATCCTTGGGAAAGGCATTGAAATTCTCTGGACCTCACTTTCTTTATCCATAAAACAAAGGGATTGGATGCCATGACCTTTAAGATCCCTTACAGCCAGTGGTATGCTGGTAAATGTTTAACAACTGACTGAAGGTGGTGGGGAGGGGATGTATGCTGAGAACGCTTAATCTACATGATTAACATTTGTACGTCACCTTCTTAAGTCCAGACAAATAACAAAACAATAAATTAAGCCCAGACTGGTAGCATTTGCTGACTTTCAAGTTATGAATGTTCACACTGAAGATTTAACATCAGTCCCTCACAAGCCATTTTGAGCCAGCTCCAGCATTCTCTTGACTCTTGCTCTGGATCCTGGGGTCCCTAAATCAGTTATTATTTGATGCCACATGAGGCCAGGGCCTGGCTTGCTCCGGATTTGGACATCTGGGGGAATGAAGCGTATTCAAAGCTGTGTTCCTAAGAGCATTTAACCAATGACTCTCACCTATGACCTAGTGTAGATAACACCAATGACACAGCACTTTGACATGTGGAGGTGACATTATAAATGGCAGACCTGCCTTGGGAGACATGGAGGACACCTTGTGAGGGCTGCTGTGCCTGCTTTCAGAATCATGCCAGGGGCTGTCCTAGTCTTGGATGCTATCCTCTTCCTTCACCCTGAGAGATGTCCCCTTCTTCCTCTTCTCTGATTAGGAAGGCTGTCTGTCAGTAGCCATCTACCCTGGCCCAGCCAGGAGCTGCCGACCAGGCTCCATGCCAGCACAGTGAGCTAACCAATGCATTGTCCCCTCCAGGAAATGTCACAGCCCAAGCAGGGTGCAGGTGGGGGATGAAGGGGGTGGTGCAGGGGGTGGGGGAACACGGCATTTCCCTGCTAGCCTCCTGCCCTGGCTACTCTGCAGATTGGGAAGATAACCCAGCCTCTGGGATGGCAGATCACAGCTCCCCTCATGACTTTGTGGCTGCTCTCCAGGCCCCTGGGCTTCTGCAGGGAGGGGCCCCAATAGCTCAGACCCAATCCCTGTCAGCCTTGGCATTATGCCTTCCCACCTCACCCTGGCCAGCCTGCTCCACCCCCTGAACACCAGGGACCAACCCTTTCGCATTCTTTTTTTTTTTTTTTAGCTTGAATTTAAAAAAAATTCTGAACTAAACACCAAACAAGTTTTTAAAAGCATTTCCGTACACATGGCAGACTTTTTTTGTAAAAAGAGCATTCTAGAGGAAATGTGAATCTCCATTTCATACCACTTTTTAAAAATATCTGACAAATACTTTATTTTCAAAATTGTCTTTTTCGTCTGTGCTTCCTTCTTTTCTGTGCATTTTTGAAAATATTATAATAGTCCTCTTATTTTTTCCATTACTCTGACTAATCTTCTAACCCCCCAGTTTCCTACACCCTTGTTAAAAATTGAAAGAAAAAAAAAGGCCCTTGTAACAAATAAACAGTCACACAACGTGTGTGTTCATCCTTCGTTGCCAAAGAAGACCATGCCATCAGAGAAATGATGACATGACTGGCACTTGACTTTGTTTTTTGAGTGAGGGAGGGCTGTGCAGGTCACCAGCCTCATTTCTCCTCCAGAGCCATCTGAATCCAGTGACCAGATATTCCTCAGGATGACTGGGGATGACCCAGGATGAGGCAATTGGGGTTAAGTGATTTGCCCAAGGTCACACAGCTAGTGAGTGTCAAGTGTCTGAGGTGAGATTTGAACTCAGGTCCTCCTGACCCCTGCACTGGTGCTCTATCCACTGCACCACCTAGCTGCCCATAGTCAAACAAAAAAACCATGATAACCACGTACAAAAAATATTCGTCTTTCTGCACCTCATACCTCTATCAGGAGCTGGGTAACATTCCTCATCACAGATCATCTGGAGATATGGTTGGTCATTTGCAGAATGATTTTTCAGACCTTTTTCCTTTTCCCTTAATGTCCTCTGCCTGCTAAAAGCCTCCTTGCCCCACTCTTCCCTTCAGAACTATTTTCAAAGGCATAACTGAATAGAGACCAACTGAACCAGCTTCTCAGAAAGTACCTGAAATCAGCCCCCTTCTATCCCATTCTAACTATGGCCTGATTTTGTTTTTCCTTCTCTGCTCTGGAGCCAGGTGAGGAAACCCTGAAGCTCAGCTTAGTCTCGTCAGACCTCGTTTGAGCTGAGGCAGCAAGGTGACAAAGTGGATAGAACACCAACCCTGGAGTTAGGAGTACCTGAGTTCAAATCTAGTCTCAAACGCTTACTAGGTGTATGACCCTGGGCACTTCATTCAACCCTGAGCTATAACTGTCTGGACTAGGGATGATATCATCTTCTACTTAGGATTCGTAGTGGATTCAGACATAGAAGGGACCTTAGAGGTCTTGGGGCCCAATGTCCTAGGTCAAAAGATGATCGATAAAATCCAACTAGTCCAACCTCCTCACTTTACAGATGAGGCTGCTGAGGCCCAGGGCACAATGTTTCACAAGTTGATTGGTTGTTGTCCTTCGTTCTAGAAGAGGACCAAAATGACATCACCATGAAACTCAAGTTTCAATGTGACTATGTCTGATCAGACCAATACAAGCTCAGAGTTTCACAAGTACTAAGTGTCAGAGGCAGGATTTGAACTCAGGGGGTCCTCCTGACTCCAGGGCTAGTGCTCTATCCACTGTGCTACCTCACTACCCCCATTCTCCTTTCTGAAGCCTGAATAGGGAGTGACTATCTCTCTACTCTCAGCCATTTCACCATCTAATATCCATCTCCTGTCCATCACTGACCACCTTCTTGCCTCAGACCCTTTGCCTTCCTCTGGGTTACAAATACCCCAGTTCACACTGACGTTTTGGTCTTCTAGTCAGGAAAGGCCTGTTTTAGCTCCAGCCTGACAAGTAAAGACACAGTCCCTCAGTGAGGTGTTCCCGGACGACGGCCAGTGAAGTCAAGATCGGACAAAGTGTTTCTCTTCACCTGTCAGTCTCCTTCTGGCCACCAGGCAGGCTGTGGGCTATTTGGCTCAGCTGGACCCAGGGGCGGGATCAGCCTTATTGCTGTTTTAGATTCCTGTATCTAACCAACAAAAAGTAGGACACGTGTCCTTGCATCAAACCAGCCTCAAGCTCTACATGAGTTTGAATTCCAACATTGGGTAGGATGCTGGACCTGAAGACCTCTCTGGTTCCACCAGATGATGTTGTGAACATAAAGAGAGGTAAGAAACATTGTACCTGCTGTAGCAGGGAAAGGGAACCTCTAGGTGAGGTGGAGAAGAGCTGTAAGGATTCCAGCAATGATTTTATGGATAGAAATGGCACTAAAGAAGAGGCTTTGACAATTCACCCTGAGGATTACCATTCCATCTGACTGACAGCTGAAGCCTTCAATATGAGCTCTTTGAGAGCTGCCTCTGCCTTCCTTTTGTCTGTGTATCCTCAATGCTTAACACAGTGCTGTGAACATGTTAAGCGCCTAATAAGTTTTTCATTCATTCATTCATAGAAGCAATGACAAATTTGGACCCAAAAAAGAACAGAGAACATACACCTTGTTCCCATCATTGCGAAAGTTGGTGGAAACTCTGGGTGTGGAATATTACAAATATTGCCCAACATGGTTTATGTGTTGAACTGCTTTCTTTTAATCTCTTTTGATGTTTTTAAAAAAAATTTTTTCAATCAATGAACAGTTTTTCTTGCAACCCCCTCCCCCTCTCTTTCCTTTAAACTTTGTTGCAAGAAAAGGCTTGCTGGGGAGGTGAGAAGAGAGGTGTATGTGTATATTTGGAAATGAAAATCTATAAAAGTTACATGAAGAATGAAGAATAACAGCGGTACCCCTCCCTTCAAGGTTTCCAAGTTAAATGGTCTTTGGGGTGGGACCAAAAGATGGGTCACATAATAAAGATATTTGTGATGGCTAAAAGACATCAGGACTCCAATCCATTTTGTATCCAGTGACAACACTGAGGGACTGATAGTGAAGTAGGTGTCCCATATCTCGGCAGGGAGGTGGGGGACTGTGAGGCATCCATTGTTAGAAAGGGTCGATGTGAGTTCTATTGAGAGGGTAGGGGGGAGTCACTGAGAAATGATGATGTAAAAAAGAACTTCAATGAAACATTTAAAACAAATAAGAACACGCCTGACTTTGGCATCAGGAAACCTGAGTTCAAATCCACCTGTGACACTTACTATTTGTGTGACCACAGGCAGGTTATTTGCCCTTTCTTGGCCTCACCTTTTTTATTGTTCAGTCATTTCAGTCATGTCTGACTCTTTGTGAGCCCATCTGGGGTTTTCTTGGCAGAGATACTGGAGCAGTTTGCCATTTCCTTCTCCAGCTCATTTGACAAATGAGGAAACTAAGGCAAATTGGATTAAGTAACTTGCCCAGGGTCACAGAGTAAGTATCTGAGGCCAGATTTGAACTCAGGAAGATAAGTCCTCCTGACTTCAGTGCTCTACGCACTATGGCACCACCTAGCTGCCCCGGCCTCAGCTTCTCCATCTGTAAAATGAGAGATTGGACTGGGTGGTGTCGGAAATCACCTCATGTTCTATATCCAGGAATCCATGAAAAGACATGTATGATACCAGGAAAAGAGAGGCTCAGGAGTATCACCAAGGCTGAAATGGGATCTCACCGTATCCACTGTCCTTAACTTAATGGTCACATTTGGGGTATCTAGGCTGTTTCTCCACAGAGTTAGAAGGGACCACAGAGTTAGAAGGGACCGCAGAGTTATCTGGTTTAGCCCCCCTCATTTTTCTGAGGATGTAACTGATTTCTAGGTTGACAGCCTCAGCCAGGCCCCAACATGATCTGTGATGACAATCTAGGTGGCTACTGACTGTGTTACCTGGACAAGTCACCCTCTCTGTGGCTCATTTTCCTCATCTGTAAAATAAGGGGTTTGGACTTAATGGCCTCTAAGGTCCTTTCCAATTCTAAATCTAGGACCCTATGAGTCCCTGGTGGGTGGGTGGGACTAACCTGAATGACTCGGCATCTGGCAAATTTAATCATAAAATCTTATAGCTGGAAGGGACCTCACAAGCCTACTAATTTAGGAATTCTTAACCTGGGGCCTGTGACCTTTTTTTTTTAACAAAATATTTTATCTATTTTAATGTAATTGATTTCTTTTGAAATCCTTTGAGTTATTTATGCCTTTAAAAGCATTATTCTGAGAATGATTCAGAGGCTTCACCAGACTGTCTGCCCAAGGGGTCTAGGACACAAAAAAGCTTGATTTAGAACTCTTGATCTAGCCCAATCCAGATCTAAGCAGGGATGCCTCTCACAGCCTTGACAAGTCATTGAGCTTCTACTAGGAAATCACCGGTGGTTTTCAAGCCAAGAAGATTTGTGTTCAAGTCTCACTTCAGAAACATACTGACTGTGTGAACCTGGGAAAAGTCCTTCTTAGCGCTCTAGGCACCTCTTTGAAACTCCAAGGGGCAGAGAAGGTGTTGACCTGTATTGGTACAGGGAGTTTCCTCATCTGGGAATTCCCTATGTCACTGACTTGTCTGTAATGTCAATGAAATTACAGGTCCTATCCCTGGGGGTTTTTCATCTCTTATCAAACCCCAAATTTGCTTCTCTGCAACACATTTCCATTGCTCAGGTGAGATCCCTGGACCCAGCAGGACAAGTCTACTCCCTTTTTCATATAGGTAAAGGCAGGATCATCCCTATTTTTTTCACTCTTTCCATCTTTCTCTTAATTCTTCTTTCTAAGGATCCTTGGTTTCTTCACAGATCTGTGTATGTGGCATGACCTTCAGCTCTTCCCCATCTCCCCTTAGCACTCTCCTCTAGAGGTGCTCCAGTCTATCCATGTACTTCTAAAATACAGTGCCCCAATAATGCTCATGTGGCATCCTGACCAGGGTGGGGTGTGCCTGACCACTTTTATGGAAGACATTCCATCCTGATGGAGTATCTATCTACCTCTGAGCATCCAAAGAATAGGATGCAGGGCATATAGAGAAAAGAGAATATGCCTGTACCCAGAAAAGGACCATTTCTGTGGAAGTATTCAGTAAGTATTTGGGGTCACAATGATAACAATGATGCTGAATTATTGCATTTTATCTATTTCCTTTTGTATTTCAATTTAAGTTAAATTCAACAATTGCAATTATTATGTGAAAGCACTGTAATTACAGTTAGAGGTTTGGGGCAGTGGTCAGACTGCTGGGACTTTCCTTTCCTAATAAAGGATAAGTCCTGGAAGGGATTTCAATGGTCATCTAGTCAATTATTCTCATTTTACAGATGAGGAAACTGAAACCTACAGAGGTGGAGTGACTTACCAAAGATCACCTACCCAGTATGTGGATCATGGGACCATGGAAAGGACCTCTGGAGGTCATCTAGTCTAAATCTCTTCATTTTACATATCAGGAAACAGGCTCTGACACAATGGGTGTAAGTAAGACTTTGGGCAGAAAGGAGAGAGGAAGTGAGGAGGAGGGAAGGGAGGACTCCCCAAAGTCAGGCAAGTCTCCTCAAAATCCCTTTTTGTGCTGTGCTCCTCCTACCCTTGGTAACTTCTATTATTGCTGCTTTCCCAGCCTGGAATTTCCTTAATTTGAAATCTAGGGCAGTTGGTGGCTCAGTGTACAGAACTCCAGCCTGAGTTCAAATTGGACCTCAGATACTAACTATGTGACCCTGGGCCAGTCACTTCACCTTGTTCGACTCAGTTTCCTCATTTGACAAATGAGCTGGAGAAGGAAATGACAAACCATTCTCTGCCAATGGGGTCACGAAGAATAGGACATAACTGAACAAGACTTTTAAAGGACATACATCTAGTCCATCCGCGTCAGTAGGCATCCACCCTACACATTCCTAACAAGTAGTTCTTTTTCCTGTGCCTCAAGACTTCCAGTGATAGGGAATTCACAGTAGCAGATGACTCTAATGGTTGGTTGGGGGTTTTTTTGGAGGGGGGTGCAATTTCTGTTAGATTGAGTCCAAATCAAATCTCTCTTTGAATTCCACTATTCCTCTGAATTCTATCCTCTGGAACTACACTGATGCAAAGTGAAGTAAGCTGAATCAATCTCTGCCTCATTAGATGAACTTAGGCACATTATTTAACTTCCCTGGACCTCAGTTCCCCCCCATTTGAAATGAGAACTTTGGGTCAGCTAATCTCCCAAGTTCCCTTTTGGCTCTGACATTGCAGAGTCGTTATCGACGACCAATCACCCAGTTTTGCTTAATGGCTCAGGTTAATCAGAGCCTTTCCTTACTCTAAAAGGGATAGAGAGGGAGAGGAGAGAGATGTGTGAACAGGACAGCTACACTGATTCTAGAGAGCAGCAAGCCCTGCTTTAAAAGTCCATGCCCTGAGAATAGAGATGTATTTGTTCCTATTACAAATAGGTCAGTCACAACTCCAAGAGTATACTGGCTGCAGTGGAAGTCTCGGCCCTGAGGCTTTCTGGGGAACACACTTTCTTCTCTGACTGTGAGTCTCACATACAGCCAGACATAGAAGTAAGCTCTAAAGAAAATGAGCTTTAAAGGAACCAGGTTAACTGAATGCTGAGGAATTATCATGACCAAGTTTGTCCTCAAAGACAAAACATGAGAAGGTATCTTCCCATCTTCTTTGCAGAGCCAAGGAATTATGGGTCTCTCCCTGGAATCCATGCCCTCCTTCTGCCTCCTTCAGAGCTCTTTCTTTAAGATGCTCAGGCACCATTTTCTGCATGAAGATTTGAGGTCTCCCCAACTCCCTTATCTATGTATTTTGTATGTAATTATTTTATTTTAATTATACATACATACACATATCTATGTCTATGTACTTTTTGTCCACTCCCCCCATTAGAACTTAAGCTCCCTGAGAGTAGAAATTGTTCCGATCTTTGTACTTCTGTCTCCAGCAGCAAGCAGCGTCTAGTACAAATTATTGTTTTCAGTCATTTTCTAGTCATGTCTGACTCTCCATGACCCCATTTGGGGTTTTCTTGTCAAATTATGTGCTTATACTTGACTGACTGATTAATGAATGAGGAACACTGAATATAATTTTTAGTTGTATGACACTGTATGGCTGAAATGGGTGTTCTTGATCTTTTTTTATCCTTTATTATTATAAAGGATGGCTCTGGGCAATAGAGGGGAGAAGGTTATACTTGGAAATATAGGTTTAAAAAGATATTATTATAAAATTAAGAACCCAATGAAGATGTGTGAGCCCATCCTTAACTCACTGACTCTACAAGTCAAATTTTCTAGTGCATATTCTATTGCCACTTAACAGGATGAGGAAAAGGTGTTCATTTAATGTGCAGCATTAATTGTGGACATGCTGTATGAAGAGTGTAGCCTAAAAAGTTTTTAAATGAAATGAATAAAAATTTAATGATAAAAGATTAATTGAAATAAAACATTAACTGAGCGATAAGAATGAAACATTTGGGTAAATGTGAAAAGCTCATGTCATGAGAGTAACTCACTCCTTCTGGCCCACTTTGATAGGATTGTAACAGTTGGTTTGGGGGAGCATGACAGAAGGGAGAGCTGGAGCATGCTTGGAAGGGATAGCTGAGTTTGGGGAGCCCTCCCAGTGGTGCCCCTTGTCTCTAGGCAAGGCTCCTTGCAACTGGGATTGCCAACAGGATGAGTGACGTGACCATCAGTTCAGGGGGGCTTGGATTAGGGAAGCTATTTTATTTGTATCTTGATGAGCTAAATGACCTGGACATTGTAATCTAAGGAGAGCTCATTTTTCCCCAGCACAAGTGCAGCCTGATGCCCTTCCTGGAAGCAGCAGGCTGTACATAGGACGGGCACCAGGCAGGACTTAGGCATTCCAGACACATCTCTGAGCTCATCAGGGTGTCTGGCTACTGGCAGGTACAAGAAAGCTTGTAGGAGCCAGTGTGAAACAAAATGCATCTCAGAGGCACAGTGCCCAGTCATATTTATAATGAAACTGGCATGTACTTGTGCCAAAGCTCTGTTTGAGACCACCCAGTTTGAGGCCTCCTCTATGGCTATAAACCATGATGACTGTCTGAGACCTCTGTCCAACTTCCCAGGTTAGGGACTTGATCAATACTTGACTCTCCCCAGTTTCACTGAGGAAATTGTCTAGATGACCATGGGACAAGGACCAGGGAGTCAAGGAACTCAGTTTCTCGTCCTGGCTATACTGTTAGCCAGCTGTCCCATTGCTTGGGCCCTTTCACTTTCCTGTGACTCATTTCCTACCACTGTAAAAGGAAGGGACTGAAATAGTGTCACAAAGAGTCACACAGAGTGAACACAACACTGGTCTCTGAGTCCCCTTCCAATACCAGTGTCCTGTGATTGTTTTAGTCATTCCGTGATGACTCAGGAAAAAGAACCATTGGTTGTTGGGGGCCAATGGCCCTACCCCAAGGTCCCCCATCTCCTCTGACTCTTTATTTCTTACCTGTACCCAAGCACTTGCTGCATGTGTGACCTTGGACAAGTCAATGGGCTTTCTTGAGCCTCTTGGATGTAAAAGAAGGTTGGCTTAGATGGGCCATGGGGTCTTTTCTGAATCCTATTATGACCCTGAGGAAATTCAGGATGCTCAGATTCAACTGTGTCTGGCAGCCTAATAGTGGGAATGAAGGAGGCAGAAGGGGAGAGAAAGGGGAAAGGGAAGGGGAGAGGCAGAAAGGTAAAAAAAGAGAGAGACAAACAGACAGACAGAGACAGAGAGATTAGACAGACAGACATGGGGGAGGGGGAAGAGACAGAGAGAGGGGAGGGGGAGAAAAGAAAAAGAAAGAGCAGAGAGAGGGGAGATAGAGAAGAGAGCTAGAGAAGAGACAAACAAACTGAGGTAGAGAGAGAGGGGGGAGAGAGAGAGATACAGAGACAGAGACAGACAGAGAGAGACAGAGTGAGAGGAGAGGGACCAGAGGGAGAGACAGAGACAAAGAGAGGAGAGAGAGACAGAGACAGAGAGAGAGACAGACAGACAGAGAGAGAGAGAGAGAGAGAGAGAGAGAGAGAGAGAGAGAGAGAGAAACTTTTGCCCTAGAATACAAACAACTCTCTGTCTACAAACTCGACTTGTTTATTTAAAAGTCAGAAAGAGGCTAGGTCTCCAAGCAAGCTTGTGGCTGAGTTCAGGTGATCTGCCCTTACAAGGTAAGGAGCCTGGAGCTGCTCAGTCCCCCTCCAGGATTCCTGTCTGTCCGGCTGCCCTAGCTGAACTGGAGCATGGAGACACTTGGGCTGAATTTCTGTAGCATATGGCTGCTACACAGCTGTAAATCTTCTCCAGAGAGTTTGTCATTCAGGCTGACCATTTGAGTCACGTCGGATGGAAGCCTCTGCTGTCAGCATTTTCAATGAGGTTCTGGAAAGGAACTGGGCCCCTGCCCAGTCCCTCTTGCCCTCTACCAACTACCCTTTTTCTCACAGAATTACAGTGTCAGAGATCCAGGGCCTTGGAATGTAGAATGTTGGGACCCAGAACATTAGAGGTGGAAGGGGCCTGAGAGCAGAGATTATGGAACAGACATTCCAAAGGGCCCAGCAGAAGGGATGGGTGCCCTGAGCCCATATACTAATAGGCAGTTAGTCATAGCAGTCACAGAGGGAACATCAAAGGACTATGACTCTCCTTGAAAAACCTAATCCTAACCCTAATGTTTCTATATCACAAAGTATAGAAATCAAGGAAATGGGTTCATGATTTATGTTATGTTTATCTTCCTAAAAGAGGCATTCATTAACTATGAATGTATCAAATGCAAACTAAATTCCCTCTGTGAGGTGAAAAGACTCAAGAAATGTTTCTCTATGCTCCCACTTCTAAGAGAAGACAAACAATTCCTAGACAGGTAGAAGAAATAACCCACAAAGAAAGCCAGGAAGAAGAAGATTTGGAGGAGTTAGAGGAAAATACAAATCAAAGTGTGGTGTTAGCAAGTGGAAGAATGTAATTCATGGGAGAAACAGAAGAGGAGACAGACAAGAACAGCAAGAACAGGCCTCTTCCTCTCAAGGGTAGTTGTGGGCTGACAACATCCTGTTCAACAAATAATTCAATACAACAAAGGTGCATTGGACATTTGCTATGGAAAAGGCCCTGTGCTCGATACTAAAGATATACAAAAATAAAACAACACAATACATGCCTTCAAAGAGTTTAAATTCCATGGGTACTGACAGATGAATGAAAGCATTGATGTGAAGAAAGAGTCATGAGGGAATCTGTCCTTGACCCAGGAAGAAAGAGATACAGGAATAGGGGTAGTTCCCTGCTTAGTCAGTGGCAAGTAGATCCAATGTGGTCATTGGTGAGGTGTGCTTGTCTTTTATTCATTTAACTATCATTATTAAGAATTCTGTTTTTGTAGGCGGCTGTGGCAAATGGTGGAAGAGCCAAAGTTTGGATAGGAAAGGCTATTTCAGAGTCTTTCTTACAGTCTGGTGTTCATGGAGGATTGAGTAGGGCATGAAGTGGCACCGTGCACAGAGCACTGGACCCAGAGTCAGGAAGGCCTGAGTTCAAATCCTGACTCACTGGCTATTTGTTCTTTTTAAGCCTTGGTTTCCTCATCTATAAAATAGAGCTAATAATAAATAGCACCTACCTTGAAGGTTTATTAGGAGAATCAAATGAAATAACTTATGACAGTGCTTTGTGAACCATTAAGTGCTATGTAAATGCTAGCTATTATTAGAAGCTACAAATACAAGTCACCAATTACAATACATAGTACTCACAGAATTTCAGGGTTAAAACATGCCTCAGTGACCAACTCATGCCTAAAAAAGAATGCTCTCTCCAGCGTACCCAATAACTATACTCACTCAGCCTATAAGAAGGAACTCACCCCTGAAGAGCCATCTATTTCACCTTTGGACAGCTCCTGATATTGGAAAATCATTCTTCAGACCAAGCCAGAATTTGCTCTTTGCAGTGCTGACTCTTCTCTCCTTCCTTCTGGGGACAAAAGGTGTAGAGCACATCAACGCCTTTTTCCAGATAACAGTTTCTTAAATACATAGAATTAGAGAATCATAGATTCTAGATGTTGAGAACGTCCCTCAGGGGCTTCATTTTACAGATGAGGAAACCAAGTGACTTTCCTAAAGTCATGCATGTAAGAATTGGCGGAGGTGACATCTGAACCTAGGTACTATGACTCCCAATGTATCACTGCAACCAATGGTTCTCATGTCCCTCTCCTTCCCCAAAGTCTTCTCTTCTCCTATCTAAATATTTCCATTTCTTTCAGCTAATCCATCTCAAGACCCTTGGCCATCCTGATTGTCCTTTTCTGGATACTCTCTGGCTATCAATTCTCTTCCCAAAATGCAATATACTTCAGATACTTACTAGCTGTGTGACACCGGGCAAGTGATTTTACCCTCTTTGCCTCAGTTTCCTCATCCGTAAAATGAGCTGGAGAAGAAAATGACAAACCCCTCCAGTACCTTTGCCAAGAAAACCCCAAATGGGGTAATGAAGAGTTGTGCATGACTGAAAACAACTCAACAACAACAAAAAAATGTTGTGTCCATATGAACCCAATTATTCAGATGTCTGACAAGGGCAGAGTATAGCAGAACAATCACTTTCCTTGTTCTGGACTAATGTAGAGAGTATCAGCTTTTTTGGTTGGCATGCAACACTTTGAGTTGTATTGACTTTCAGTCCACTAAAAACTCTGGATTTTTTACACAAATGAAGATTTTTTTTACCATGATGGTATAAATGTGACAACCCCAAGACTTAGTGATGGGACTCACAACACTAGTGTGGTAATGTGAAAGTGTTCCTTACTCAAAAAAAAAAAAAGATCTGATAGAAGGGATTTGGGGTGGCACTATATGAAAAGAAGACATATACTTATAAAATAATTTTTTTTCAAACAGCAAAAATTCATCCTCTCTCCTTTCTCCACCCCCACCCCTTTTAGAGAAAAAAAAAACCCTCTGTTACAAACATACAAAGTCAAGCAAAATAATTTCCTGAATTGGGCATATCTAGAAAAAAATTTACTTATTTTTGAGAATGAAATTACAGTGGAGAGCATTTGGAGACAGATAAAAAGAGAGGAATAATAGTTATATCACTGCAGTACTCTACTGTACTATGACTCATTCAGCCAGTTGAAGTTATGGATGATGCTTTTCTTGATAGAAATCACGAAACCGTTGCAAAGATAGAATAGTGATATGATGGGGAAACTTTATCTATCTAATACATACATATATATGTTGTACATATAAACATTATATTTATACACACACACACATATATCCTTCTAATAAAAGTAGAGCACCTAACACATTTTTCAATAAACTTGAAAATAATTTCATCTCTCTGAAAACAGAAGTGACAAGGTAAAACTATTACTCTGGGATCTGATTGAAACTGAAAAGGAAGATCTGATTAGGAAAGTAGGAGCAGCAGAAACCCTGGGAGAGAGTATCATTGCCATTTTAGAGTTTGCAATACTCAATGTGCTATAAGTGTTGTCAGTTGTGGATTCTAGATTTTAGGAATACATTTTTAAAAAATGTTTTAGAGGCACAATCCTATGGCCTAAGACTAAAAAGAGCAAGATGATTCAAAAGGGATAGAAGGCTCTCAGAAATGAGATCCTAACAAGACAGTTGCAGATTAAATTGTAAATCACTAGTGGTAATCCTTGAGGAATCAGGGAGAATAAGAGAAGAATGAAAAAGATTAGGGATTTTTCCCAAAGAGGAAAAGACAATTTGCTATAGGCTATTAGGCTCAATAATGATGCCCAGCAAAATTCCAGAAGAGATGGTTAAATGAGACTCTATGAGATTTTAAAAGGAAAAGCAGTGATCATTAGGAACCATCATGGATTCACTAAGAGCAAGTCATGGTATATAGGATAGAGTGCTGGACCTGGAATGAGGAAGACCTGGATTCAGATCCTCCCTCAGAAACTTATTAGCTGTGTGATTGTGGGCAAATCACTTGATGTACCTTGGCTTCAGTTTCTTCATCTGCAGAATGGGGATAATAATAACCCTAATCTCCCAGGGTATTTGTGAGGGTCAAAAGAGATAATAATTTTAAAATGCTTTGCAAACTTTGAAGTACTGTATAAATGCTAGCTATCATGTCTTCTCTCTTGGTATAGTAATAATTGCAATAACAATTGAAGTTAGTTATTGCTTTTCTTCTAAAAATGATATTACTAAACTGATAAATAGTAATTACTGAACTGATCAAATGATAATATTTGTAAAGAGCTTAACAAGTGTCTAGCACATAGTAGGTACTTAATATATGCTTGATGTTTATCCCCTTCCCTTCACTCTCTCCTCTCCATCCCCACACCACCCAGTAGATCTTGGAGACGCTATAGACATCATGCTTCTAGATAACACAAAGTTGGAAGGGACAAGATTATAAGATTGTGGAATAAGAAGATGTTTCCTGTCATTACATTTCTTTAGAGTTTTGTTGATGACTTTTTTTACATTATCATCATGTCCAACTATATCCCCCTCCTACCTCCACAGCCGAGTTTTCCTCAGAACAAAACAGTTGAACAAAACCAGCTAATCCAATACCTGACAACATATGCAGTATTCCATACCCATAGTCCTCCACCTGTTCTGGGAAGGAGCCTAGGATTTAGAGCAGGAGAGGACCTTGGCGAACATCTAAGAGACTCAGTATAGCCTAGTTAGTAGTGTTCTAGAGCTGAGGTCAGGAATCCTCTATTCATGTATCACTTTAGAAAGCTATGTAGTCATGGGAAACTTCCCAAAGCCTATTTTCTTATCTGTAAGATGAAGATATGGATACTTTCACAATCTGCATCACAGGCAGTTGTGAGGAAAGGGCTTTAAGCCTTTAAGCCTTAAAGGGCTATATAGATGGGAATTTGATGATGATGATGATGATGATGATGACGTCTATTACCCTAATTTTAAAGCTGTAGAGACTTAAGGTCAGAGATGCCCTCATAACTTATTTAGATGTAGAAGGTACCTCGGGGGCCAACTTGTCCAATTCCCTAATTTTACAGATAAGAATACTGAGACTCAGAGGTTATGTGACTTGCCCAAAATCACACCAATGAAGTGGCAGATCTGGGTTGGTTAAGTGACTTGGATAAGGTCACACAACTCCGTAAGTATCAAAGTCTAGATATCTCTAATATGAGGTGAGAAAACCAGCACCCAAAAGCATCCCAGAAAGCCAGCTCAATGAGCTGAATCTGACATTCCAAAATCATCAGGCATAAATCCAACAGAACAATTGAACAAGCATTGGTTACTTGCCTGTTTGTTATGTCCAAGGCACTGTGGAAGGAGCCAGGGAAAGAAAGAGAGATAAAAACATGGAGTTGTTGCTGATTTCAGAAAGGTCTTACTGTACTGTCCTAAATGTAAAGTCCCATATTTGGGTTCAAAAAAACAACAGCAAAGATGAGCAAGATCTGGCCTAGCAGCAACTGATGTGAAAAAGCCTTAAAGGTTTCTGAACACTCCCAAACTCAATATGAGTCAACGACATGAAGGGGCTGTCCAAAAACGTGAGGTTGGGGTCCTAAGCCTACTAAAGATCCAAGCAAGGAATGCCTGTCCTTTCTGCTGTTTGGACAAAATCTGGGCTAATGCCTATGTTTCTAGGCAACACTCTTTGAGACAGACATCAACAAGCTGGAGGAGGAGGAGGAGGAGGAAAAAGAGATTGGTGAGATTGGATTAGAAGACACATGGATGAATGGTGAAGGAATAATGAAGCTGCTGAATGGAGAGAGGAAGTGTGTTACCTAACCCCCTACAGGGACTGTGAGAATCAAGTGAGATCATCTGTATTTACAAAGGCTTTGAAAAAGATAAAGGACCAAATAAATGTAAGTTATTGGATCATCCTTCCTTCCTGCCCTGCCCCCCAATAATTACACAGACACCCACATGGAATTACTGTACAAGCACACACATACGCACGCGCGCGCGCAAACACACACACACACACACTCCAAAAGATCAAAGGAACTGGGGATGTTTCAATTAGAGAAAGGAAAGGGATGGGGAGGAGGATGAATGTAATGACTATCTTTGTATAGTCACTCAACATGTATTAAGCATCTACTATGTGCCAAGCACTGGGCTAAGCTCTAGTGATACAAAGAGAGGCAAAACAGAGCCCCTGCTCTCGGAGAGCTCATGGTCTAATGGGAAAGACAACATACAAACAACTATGTACGAACCAGCTGTGTCCAAGATAAGTTAAAGATAATCAACAGAGGACGGCTGACTAGCATGAAGGAGCCTTGATATCTGAATGGTGACCATGAGGTTGCTTTTAAAATGGGCGTTTCCATATACATGTAGGATGGGACAATGTGAAGCTGCAGGTTTCTTAGTAGGACATCTTGTTTGTGGTAGCTTCAGCCTGTAGCTTCAAAACTTTTCTGCTTTGCCTATCCTTCTTTCTGGCTTTCCTTCTCTTCTCTCTATATTACAAAGATACCTTAATAGCCTTTTTCTTCCTTTCTTCCTCTTTTTCTCTCCTCTCCTTGTCTCTCCTTTCTTCCTCTCTCCCTCTCTTCCTTCCTTCCTCTCTCTTCTTTCTTTCTTTTTTCTTTCCTTCTTCCTTCCTTCTTCCCTCCCTCTCTTCCTTTTTCCTTCCTCCCTTCCTTTCTTTCTTCCTTTTTTCCTTCTTTCTTTTTTTCTTTCTTCATCATCCCTGACTCTCTCTTCCATTCCCAGTGGCAAAAAGGAAAGAAAACAAAGCCTGAGTGTGCTCACATCAAGAGAGTAGACTTAGTCTCTGTAGCACCAACAGGCAAACTGAAGACAGGTCGGTAGAAGTCACTAGGAAGTAGATTTTGGCTCAGTTTATATTAATTTCAAGAAAACTTCTTATCCATAGTTAGACTGGACCTTCCTAATCATTTGAACTATCTTTTAATAGAACAGGCTGCCTTGTGTGTTAGTGAGCTCCCTCTCCCTGAAAGTGTTCAGACTTTTGCTAGACAAGCATTTGGAAGGAACATTGGGGAGGAGGTAGAGCCAAGATAGAATTCAGACTTCAGGTAGGGGCTGGATCAGATGACACCAAGATTCTATTTAGCAACACAAAGCAATGAATCTCTAAGAGTGGAATTTCATGTACTGACAGGCGCCTGCATGGGGCAGATATTTTTTAGATTGGGGGCAGAGGCCACCTGTCAAGCCCCATCGAATCTTGTCACATAGGCCTGGTTGGTAAAGCCAAAGCATACATATATAAATCTGTATGCCAAGTCTGTCTGTGGGAAAGTGGTTATCTACTTCCACACCCATCCACAGAGCACGCTGGCACCTTCCTGGGTGCACCACATCAGCAAAGGGCAGAATGTCCAAACCTTTCTAAGCATTTTTTCTTGTTGTTTTTCTGTTTTTTCTGTTACTGTTTTTCATTCAGTAAACACAAAACAAGAAAGCCAGCAGAGAAAGGGAAAAAAAGAAAGCACCCAACCTGCTGAGCAGCAAAAAGATTGCTGTTTTATTAGGCCCTGATAATGTCAACACACATACCTCTTCCACATGCCCCAGCCTTCAACACACTTCTGAGTGTTGGTAAAGCTGGAGGTGTTGGGAGCTGGCTATAAGAGAGAGGAAATACCAGTGGACTCACTGAAACTTTATTCAATCGCCAGTGATTCACTTTGAGACCATGTAAGTAAATAATACTGAAACTGGGGAGCCATAGGCCTATGACTCAGCTCTCATTAAGGCTCCAAGAGGATGTTGGGATTACTCACTGGACCACGCGGAATCTCATTTGTCTATTTATAGATAAGGCAACTGGGGGCCAGTCACAATAGGAAATGCCGACATTTGCTGGGACTGAGCAATGAAGGATGGTTCTCTTAGGAATGAGAAGGAAGGCAGGATCACCAACGCCTCCAGTGTGCTTATTAAGCATTCTCGTGAGGAACTTGGGGATTTCCAAATTAGTAGCTAAAGGGAGGGGAGCCTCCCATGGAATGATCAAGGCAAAGAACAATTGGATTTTCCAGGAGGGAATGGGACACATTCCTGGTGGTACTGAAGGTGGAGTGTGTGTGTGTGTGTGTGTATGTGTGTGTGTGTGTGTCAGGGGATGGTGGAAGAATTGGTACTATGGAGAGGCAATGTGGGTCTGGGATGCACCAGTCAATGGGGCACTATTAAGGACTATTTATGTGGAAGTAACTTTTGTACATATTTTATTAATGTCTTGTTTTTAGACCACAATCATTTTCCAATTTCCTGCCACAAAATAAAGACACACACACATAGAGAGTTTGTAAATAAAAAAAAGAAGAAAAATCATTAAGGAAAACCATTTTATATAACTGCATCTGATAATTATACAGTGGGTCTATACCCAAGGTAAGGCCATGAGCTCCAGAAATAATAGCACTCATCATCCCTTTTCTTCCACACCAAGCTTGTTGTAACCATTGGACAAGGAAGCAGGATTGGTGGAGATGAGACCTGGTGACTGTCTCTGCAGGAACAGTCATTCCTGCCCAGCCACCCCTTCCACAGCCACAGCATCCCCTCAAATGCCCCTGGACCTGGCTCTAGCCCCAAGCAGGGGGTGACCTCTGGGCTCTTCTCTCCCTTCACTCCAAAGAAAATGAGATCCTTGAACAAGGCTGATAGGTGCTGTAGCAGCAACCATGAATGATCTATGGACTTAGGGACCAGGGGCCTAACACAGAACTCTCTCAGGTCTCTGCTGCTGCTCCCAAGACCCCTCCTTGCCAAACCTATCAGTCAGATTGAAAGCAAATAAAAAACATCCGTCTCTAGGATACCAGAGTCTATCTGGGTATCCTGCCAACCAGCCTGCTGCTAGCTCCATCTCTTCACCTGGAACCGCCACCCTTCAGACCTGGGACCCAAGTCTAAGAACAATCTCCTTCTTCCTTTGGGATGGTGGACATATACTATAGACTAATTTCTACCACCACAAGACCTTTGCATATGGTGGAAGGCACTGAAATACACGTGTCATGTTTCTCACCAAACACTGCCAAATGGTTCACTTTCTCCATTTGTCTTCATGAGGTGTCTTTTTCAGCTATAAAAGCCATTCAGACCAAATATCAAAATAACTGACCTTAGTCAAGTCAGGTCAAGTCAACAAGAATTTGAGTGCCTACTATGGCAGCTGTGCTAAGCACTGGAGAATTTAGAATCAAACATCTTCTCTAGAGCAAAGCAGTAAGCCAAGATTTTAAAAAATAATAATGAAGGACATCTAATCACATGGCTTTCACTAAAAATATTGTATTTATTTTGGTGAGAGCAAAAAGTGTTTTTGTGCCATTAATATACAAAACAAAGAATATTTAAAATATTGTTTTATTTCATCTTCATTGATCCCTTTTTTGCTATTTTTTATTTTAAACTTAATACAAAATGCCAAAAGAAAAAAATTGCTATGTATGCAGGAGACTGATCTTTTTTCATTTCTATTTTTGTGTATGTTTTATAATGTATGTTAGCACAGTAGTATATGCATATGATTTATTTATAATTAAATACAGACATATTGGGATAAATAAATTTAAAATAATGAATAAATATATTTAATAAATTTATAACAACATCAATAATTAATAGTAATATTTATTGTATAAATAATATTTAATAAATAAATGAATATCAATAAATAAATATGGGTATATTTTTATATTGAGAAAAATGAGTGATCAAAAAAGTTTGAAAATCACTGCTCTAAGCAATATGTCTTTGTCCTTCTGTGAAATTACTTCCTAAAAGCAGATGACCCTCCAAGTCAAATCCACTTTCAGGGTCAACTTAACAGAATTCTCTTAGACCACACAAAAAGACAAACTGGCACAGGGCCAGGGAAGGTGGGATTTCACATCTGGACTCACAGCTGGAAGAAGAAGCAAGGATAGCCCTCCAGCTTCACTGACCTTCTCACAATCTAGATACAGATCTCACACATGACAGCTCAGGTACCCCTGGGGCTAGAGTGGGTTTGGGGAAGGGGGGATGAGGGGAATTGAGGGGAATAAAAGATGGCACCAGGGTGAGAAAGGAGCCAAGATTGCAGACCCATGACTAGGTCAAGGAGCCCATCTTTCTGGAACTGTCATCCTGGGAAAATGGATTCTTTATTCTTTCTTTCCTTCTTTCCTTCCTTCATTCTTTCTTTCTTTTCCTTCCTTCCTTCCTTCCTTCCTTCCTTCCTTCCTTCCTTCCTTCCTTCCTTCCTCCTTCCTTTCTCTTTCTTCCTTCCTACTTCCTTTCTTTCCTTCTTTCTTTCCTTCCTTTCTAAACTCATATTTTATTGCATGTTTACTTATATTGTCAAATATTTTCAAATTACATTTTAATTTTGTCCACTGTACTCAGGATTGTTGCCAGCTGCACATGGCTGACCTCTATGGCTGCATGTTTGCTATCCCATACACTAAGCCAGGTTGCCTTGTCCATGACAGGTGCTTAATAAATCACAGAACCGCAGAATCAAGAGTTGGAAGGGACCTCACATATCCCAACTGATACCCACAAAGGGATCCTGTAACAACAAACCTGACAAGTGGTCAGCCAGCCTGTGCTTGAGGACCCCCAACGAGGGGGATGCTACCACCTCTCTGAACAGCCCACTCTGCTTTGGAACAATTCCAATGTTTGTTGGGTTGTGCAGAAGGAAAAACTGAGGTCCAGAATTGGGGAGCATCTTGCCCAAGGTCACACAGCAAGTTAAAGGTAGAGTCAGGACTAGTTCTTTGGAATTCTTTCCAATGTGAAAGTAGAATGGAAAGACACCCACCTCCAGCCCTGCAGCATTAGGGAAAGGGACCAAGGGTGAAAGGTACTCCATGTTCCTAGAGTTCCTAGATGAACTGGAGGCTTTTCTGTGTAAAGGAAATCCCTAAGAGCCATCACATCATGGGAATGACAACTTGTTTTAAGACTTTACACAACTGTGTTTTTGTTGGTGTGATGATTCCTTCCCCAACACAGATTGCAGCCCCTGTGAAGTCTAATAAGTGGCCTTAGGTCCTGGATTTGGAGAAAGAAGGGACCTCGTTGGTCAGTTGGTCCAACTCCTTCCCTTTCCCAGAGGAAAAACTAACATGAAGAGAGTCACAAAGGTGGTATAATAGATAGAGCACTGGGCTTGGAGTCAAGAAGACCTGAGTTCTAATCCTGTCTCAGACATTTACTAACTATGTGGCCTTCAACAAGTCACTTAACCTCTGTCTGCCTCTGTTTCCTCATCTATAAAACAAGGATAGCAGTAATACTTATCTTGTTATCAACCACAGGGCTGTGAGATATGTAGAGTGCCTTGAAAATCTTAAAGTACTCTAAGTATATATACTGGTTATTATTATTAATGTAAGCTGAAACAGGGGGTTCTAACCTTGGTCCTCTGACTCCAGATCCAATGTTCATATCCAGCTCTTTGTGACTCCATTTGGTAAAGATACTGGGGTGGTTTGCCATTTCCTTTTCCAGTTCATTTTACAAATGAAGAAACTGAGACAAACAAGGTCAATTAAAATGTTAGGTTATTAGTTTATTGTCCCTTCCTGTGTTGTGGTGGGAGGAGGTATTCAGGAGTCTCTCATCTGGACTCAAGGTAAATTATCAAACTTTGCTATTTGTGGGGGGGGGGGGGTCGTAGGAGGAGTTGATGACAGAAATCATTGTGTTTGTACCCATGCAGGGAGGGAACTGGCATGTGTTATGTGTAGACCTTTTGGGGAGGTCTGAGCCCTTCTGTGCCTTAAGTATAATGAGGGCACCACTTGGATCCTGGCTTCCTTGGAGAGAACTCTTCCCCTGTCTCCACACTGCAGCTCAGTCATCTGCCCAATGCCCACTAATGGGTCATCCATCAGACTCTTCGATTCTGGCTGACTTTGGCATGTAACACTCTGTGAAGGATAAGAAGGGAGCTATTTAGGGAACTGAGGGTTTGGCTTTCAACACCAACACAGACTCCAAGGAAAGCCAGTGAGCAGTGTTGGAAAGAAAAGAAAAATCAAAAGTAGGAAGGAGAAAAAAGCACCCATTTTCTTCTTTGGTGGATCTCGAGTCAGTGATCTGTCCATGCCTCTGAGAGGAATGGCCTCCCTTCTAAAGTTATGCTCTTTGAATGTCTCCATAAACTATCAAAATGGCAGCTCCCATAATCTGAGCTAAGGTCAGATTTTCATTTTTTTCTTTCATACATGCATGCAATAAGCATTTATTAGATGTTTTCTATGTGCCGGGTGCTGGGGATCAGAGACAAAATTGGAACAGACTCTATTTCCTAGGAGCTTACGATCTTTTTCAATCATTTCAGATATGTCTGACTTTTCATGCCCCATTTGGGGTTTTCTTGGCAGAGATATTGGAATGCTTTGCAATTTCCTTTTCCAGTTCATTTTACAAACAGGGAAACTGAGGCAAGCAGGGTGAAGTGACTTGTCCAAGGTCACACCTCTAGGAAATGTCTGAGGCTGGATATGAACTCAGGAAGGTGAATCTTCCTGACTCTAGACCTCAAGCTCTGTGCTCTATGATGCCACCTAGCTGCCAAGCTTACACTCTATAATAATCAAAGAGTAATCAGGGAAGCTTCATGCCAAAAGCCCTTTAGCCTTACCTAGGAAGTTAAAAATGGCCTATCATATGTGTTTCTTCCCATACCCATTTATTTATTCTTTCTGAGAAACATTAATGACAGTAACTCACTTTTCTCACAGAATGTCAGAGTTTTTGAAGTATTTCCTCACAACCATCCTTTGAGACAAGCAGTGGGAGGATAATTATTGTCCCCCATTTCATAGATGGGAAAATTGTTTCCAGAGAGATCACGTGAGTTACCCACAGATACAGAGGTAGTATGTGGAGGGACCAGAATTTGAACCCAGCCCTCCTGGTTCCAAGTCCAGCATTCTTTCCCCATGTCCTGCTTCCTATTCAATGAGAAGTTACTATTTTCTAGCTGGAAAAGAAGTGAAGAGGGGAAGGTATGGACCTGACAGGAAGTCTGGGTGGTCCCAGAGTTATAACCAGATTGGGAAGGGTCTTTGAATTAGGACTATGCCTCCTAAAACGGAAAGCTTTTGTTCATCTTTCCGCCCAAGCTCTACCATTCTTTGACTTTCTGCAGAAAGACTTTAGAGAATCCAAGTGAGTACTCAGATTACAGTTTCCCATTCCTTATTATCCAGAAAGGGAATTGATTGTGAAGATGCCCCTCTTCCACGTAGTGGAAGTGTAGCGCTATTCTGGTCATGTAGACAACACCAGTGAGAAAGCATAAACCCCAGAATAAACAAGGACCACCCTCTAGGTATGACATGCAGCAGCAATTGCTGTAAAGAAAGGGGCCAAGGTTCTGGGAGTGAGGCTGCTTGGACTGATCATGTATCAGGTATGCCCAGACAGAAGTTATATTGCTGCAAGTATCCTAGACTCCAAACTCCAAGGTGATAATCTTACATCTTCTTTTATCCCTTGAACTCCTTCATGGAAGTCTGATGCCTTTTCTCATGGGCATGGCAAAATAGGTTTACCTGTCTTTGTTATAAATGCTTACTTTGTCTTTATAAACTGCATTAACCACAGGCGTTTGCTAGTCAATGTGTACCTATTGGTAATATGGTTGGGAGGAGGCAACTGAAAGGGAAACATTTCAAGAGAAAAGATAGATCTAACATGGAAGCATTTTGTCACAATCCTCTCTCAGCCTAGGAGTTCGGATAAAACAACAGGATGAAGAGAGAATGATGTATCTTTTCATCTTCCCAGAATGGAGAAAAGGGGTTATACTGGGAAACCCCATGGGGCAACGAGTCAGTAGTAGTGTGAGGAACAAATAGGAATGATTGGAAAAACCTTGCTCACCCCAACGTGTATTTTCAACCTATTTCTCTTAAATATTTTTTAAGAAAACTCCTCTCTCCCCGCTATGATTCACTAAGGGAAAACAAGTTCATCTGCCAGGATAGTATGATTTGTCATCATGATCATCACCACTGTCACCCCCACCATCATCACCATCATCATCATCATTATGATGATCATTAGTAGTGGTGGTATTTTATGGCACTCTAAGATTTACAAATCACTTTATATGTGTTTTCTCATTTAATTCTCACAGCCACCCTATAAGACAGGTATTGTTATTATTAGTCCCATTTTACAAATAGGAAAACTGAGGCTGAGAGCTGCTAGGAGACTTGCCTGCATCACACTAGTAAAGTATCTAAGGCATAAATCCGATATTCTATCCACCACATCACCTAACTGCCCTAAAGTTTAGTGGCTTCATTAGAAAAATAGCTCAAAGTGGGGCTGCCCATGCTGAAGAATGGGGTGCTCTGGACTGAGTGTAGAAAAGCAAAAGCAGAATGTAGCCCCATCTCCCAAGAAGAGGCAGAATGGGTAGAAGATGCAAAGAGGTAGATTTAGACTTAGTGCCAAGAAAAATTCCCTAACAATGGGAACAATTCCCAAAGTGGAAGGGGCTGTCTAAGGAGTTGGAAAGTTCCCCCTCCCTGGAAGGTTTTAAACAGAAAATTGATTACCATTGGTCAGGGACATTTTCGTGGGGCCAAAGTCTGGATCGATTCTAACTAGGTCCCTTACAATTCTGATTGTGTGAGTGAGAGAAATTAAATTAACACACATTTATTAAGTGCTAGGCACTGTGCTAAGTGCTAGGGATACAAAAAGAGGTAAAAGACAGTCTCTTTCTTCAAGGAACTCACAATCTCATGGGGAAGACAACCTGCAAACAAATACATACAAAATCAAGATATATACCAGATAAATAGGAAATAATTTCAAAAAGAAAAGCACTGTAATTAAGAGGAGCTCATCTTCCTAAATTCAAATCTGGTTTCAGACACTTACTAGTTGTGTGACCTGGGCAAGTCACTTAACCCCATTTGCCTCACTTTCCTCATCTGTCACATGGCAAATCACTCCATTATCTCTGCCAAGAAAACCAAAAATGGGGTCCTAAAGGGTCCAACATGATCAAATAACAACAAGGGAAGACTTCCAGCTTATAGAATATGAGGTCCATGAAGACAGGGACTGCTTCTGAGCCTTAGCACAGGGGCTGGCACGTAGTACATGCTTCCTTGATGTTTATTGATTGACTGGCTTGCTATCTGTCCAACTTTGGGCAAGTCACTTAACCTCCATGGGCCTCAGTTTCCTCATCTGTAAAATGGCAGTTGAACTAGATACTCTTTCAGCTCTAAATCTGTAGCCTCTGGCAGTTAGGACTACTACTAACTTGCTTTGTAACTTCGGGTAGGTCATTTGATCTGATTGGACTCCAGCTCTCCCTCTGGTAATGCTTGGATTAGATGACTGGGTCTCAGTTTCTTCCTTTGTAGAACGAATGAAGTGGACTAGATGACCTTAAAGGTCCTTCCTAGTTCTAAATTTCAAAGATTCTATAATGAATGAGGGCCCAATCCTTAAAGCACTCGTTCTCCTGGTGAGCTATGCAGAGCACACACAATATCCTGTGTTTACTGCCAATCCAACACATGGAAGTTTGGTGAGTCTGCTTCTTGGCAGCCTTAATAGAGAGGCCTTTTCTACCTGTCCCCCAACTTTGGAGCACGAACAATTATGCTCTGATTATCTTCTGTTGGTGGTGATTTAAAAAACACCCTAGAAATTACTGCTGAGTTAGAACGAAGCTTGTTTCAAAAGGGTGATGTCTCTGTCTCTTCCCTGGCAGTTTTTGAGTGAGGAGTATTACTGCGAATGACCAGGTCAGAGAGGGGCAGAAGGCCTCATATCTCTCATCTGGCTTCCATGTGTCTGTGAACACACGTCTCTGTTGTTTGTTTGTTTGCTTTGTATCTTTTGTGTTTGCTCTTTCCTGATCATAGGTGGATGAGTATTTGGAGATGGAGTTGACCCAGTTACAAATATATGAACTTCGAACGGTCAGAAGAGCTATTGGAGGTCCTTTCAGCAGCCAAAGTCAGTAGCAGAGACCACTGGAGTCAGTAGTAGCTGAATCTAATAAAGAGACTTCCCTGAGGAGAGCTCTGCTTGACCCAGTCCAGCAGTGGATTGACCTAGCAGCTAAAAAAACGAGTCACGTGAGAAGCCAGTCCAGTGGATCAAGGAAAGATTCTTCATCCATCCTCTCTCTCTCTCTCCCTTTCTTCTTTCCTTCCTTCCTTTCCTACCTTTCTTTCTTCCTTCTTTCCTTCCTTCCTTTCCTTCCTTCCTTCCCTTCTTTTCTTCCTTCCTTCTATTCTTCCTTCCTTCCTCTTTCTAAATTTGAATCCTCAGCACTTATCCCAGTGCTTGGATCATAGTTAATAAATGTTTTTTCATTCATTCATTCATTCGTTCATTCATTCATTCATTCATTCATTCATACTATGTGCTAGGCACTGTATTGGGTGCTGGGGAATATAAAGACAAAAATGAACTAGTCCCTGCCTGCAAGAAGCTTACAGCCTATGGTGGAAAACAACATGTGCACTCGGATCCAAAATAAATGCAGAGAATTTGGAGGGAAGGGGAATATTAGCAGCAAGGTGGCATCAGTCAAGGTCACGTAGGAGATGGCACTTGAATCTCCTTCCTTGCAAGAATCTAGAGGTTTTAAGACAGAGGAAGGTGGGGGTGCCTTCTGGACAAAGGAGATGTCTTGCAAAAACCCAGACAGAAGGTAGAATATTGTGTGTAAAATTAGTTTGCCAGGACTAGATCTTGTGCATCAAGGAATAAGGTAAATAACACTAGGAAGTTGGGTCAGAGCCACAGTGTAAAAGCCAAACAGAGAAGTTAAAATTTGATCCTGTTATGGATGGGAAAATGCTGGGATTTAATGGCAGGGGAACGACATGGTCAGAATCAGTTTTTAGAAAAGTCAGTTCACCTGCTCTGCAGAAGATGGCGTGGAAAGGGAAGAAACTGGAGGCAGGGAGGCCAATGAGGAGGCTGTTGTCGTAACCAGGCAAGAGGCAATGAGGTGCCCCAGGGTGGAGGCTGTGTGTGTGTGGAGAGAAGGGGATAGATAAGACATGCTATAAGCTGAAAAATGGCAAGATTTAGAAACTGAAGGAATAATGGGGGAGAGTGAGGGGTAAAGGATGAAGACAAGATTAAGAACCTGCAGGTTTGAGAGGGGGACAACTCTTCTAATTCTAACACTGCCTTCACTTCTCTCCCACAGGACTGGGGAAAAATACTGGATTTGGAGTCACACATTTGATTCAGTTTGACTACTCATTCTACTACCTTTTTTTTTCCTCCAGGAGATGTTAGACAAGTCACTCCCACTCTGTGCCTCAGTTTCCTCGCCTGTAAAAATGAGTTCCAGATAGCCTCTAAAGTCCTTCCCAGCTCCAGATCTATGATTATATGAATTTCCCCCATCCTTTCCCACCTTAAAAGGGCACCTCAGACAACAGAATGAAAACTGAAAGAACATTAGAGAAAATTAGGTGTCTAAAACAGAAGAGTAATTTTCACTTGATTCCTCTGACCACATGAAGCTTTTCTGCCATCCTTCCATTTCCCTCCTCGACATGAGCCAGGCATTAAGGAGATATTATGCTTGTAAATTCTCAAGATTCATAGCACAATAAGCTAGACCCAAGCAACTTGAGATTAAAAGGGGACCTCTGCTTATTCAACAAGGCAAAGTTTCTGCAACAGTTTAAAGAGAGATTGTTCTGGAACTCTCTGTTCCTTCCCAAACTGACTGGACTTCTCCTCCTGAAAGAGGTGCACATCTTATCCTGTTTAGTAGAATTGTTAAGGCTTAAAAACATTTGGTGCAGAGAAAAGAAGGCTGATTTTTTGAGTCAGACAGCTGGAAAATCAATGACCAGCTTCCTCATTTACTAGCTGGAGGATCTGTGACCACGTAATGGATCCTATTTGGACCTTGATGACCTCATCTGAGCAGCTGGGGGATGCAGTGAGTATAACACTCTGCCTGAAGTCAGGAAAATGACTCATTGTCTTGTGTTCAAATCTGGTCTCAGACTCTTACCAGATGTGTGACCCTGGGTAAGTCACTTAACTCTGCTTGCCTCAGTTTCCTCATCTGTCAAATGAGCTGGAGAAGGAAATGACAAACCGCTTCAGTGTGTTTGCCAACAAAACCCTAAAAGGGGTCACATAGTCAGACACAACTAAAGCAATTCCACAACATCCTCATCTGTAAAATGGAGATATTCATGTGCAAATACCTTTAGAACTGGACACTGGCTGACCACCCCAGGCTAATTTTGCTTCAGTCCTTTGCCAGACTGGACTACTTAACTTTGGCTCAAATTCAGCACTGTGTCTCCTGTGCCTTTGCATAGATTGTCCTCATGGAGCACGGTATGTAAGGGTTCAGAAGACCTGAGTTCAAATCCCACCTCAGTCACTCACTATCTGGGTGACCTTGGACAAATCACTTAACTTTCCTCAGCCTCAGTTTCCTCTGCTGTACAATGGGGCTAATAATAGTGCCTACCTCCTATTATTATTATTATATGTTATTGTGGGTAACAAATGGGAGAACACATACACGTTGCTTTGCAAACCTTAAAATGCTATGTGATTCCATGCCTGGAACATGGTCCTTCCTTACCTTTATTTCTTAGAATCCCTTGATTCTTTTAAAGCCTGGCTCAGGTATCACATTGAACACAAAGCTTTTCCTCATCCCCCTAATCGTTCCTGCTCCCCGCCTTTCCCTCCTCAAATTTTCTTGGATACACTTAGATGTTTGCATCTCGTATCTCCCCAGTAGAATGGAAGGTCTCATTTTGTTTTTGTAGCTACTATGCCCACCCTGACTCAAATCCTCCAGTGGATCTGTGACCTTAGCACTGGGGACGTTCCCTCCCAAAGTAGAGATTGTTCATTCTCCCCCCCACCTCTTCCAGGCAACTCTTTTCCTTACCTTCCCATCAGTTCACCAAAAGTGGCTCTCTCAATGTCCTGGAGGCTGTTCTCAATTTCTTCAGTGGTTAAAAATCTCTTACAGGAGGTTCTGCAACATTCCAGGGTTTGATGTTACCTACAAACCAAAGCATCTAGAAGACCTCACTCTCCTTCCTGTGCAATTTGGTTTCTGTCCTGGATCTCTCCATGAAGGTAATGCTCACATCTGGCAAGCCTACATCTACCTGCTTGCATCTTGCTTGTAATTTATAAGCAGTGGGTCATAGAAAAGGTTGTGCTGCTCTTTGCTTGTTTCAGTTGTGTTTGACTCTTGGTGATCCCATTTGGGGTCTTCTTGGCAAAGATACTGGAGTGGTTTACCATTTCCTTCTCCAGCTCATTTTACAGATGAGAAAACTGAGGCAAATAGGGTTAAGTCACTTACCCAGGGTCCCACAGCTAGTAGGAGTCTGAGGCCAGATTTCCACTTAGGTCTTCCTGACTTCAGGTGCAATCACCTAGCTTCTATAGAACAAGCACATCTCTGCTATATCTTTTAGGGATATTGTGGTGATGGGAGAAAACATTGGAAAAGAGATCTTCGCTTTATGAAATCACATCTTTAAAAATAACCAACAAGGGATTATCTCAATGGAATCCTATATTCGCTCCATCTTTCAGTTTATTGTGTTGTGTATACTTATGCCTATACATGTTATTTGCCCCGACAGAAGACAAGCCACCTGAGGGCAGGAACCATTTCACTTTTACCCTTGTATTCTCAGAACATTGTGTGCAGTGGCCCGCACATGGATGGATTGATTTAAATAGGTCAGAATAGAGTTGGTTTGAACTGCATGTCATAGCTTTTTCTCATTTTAATTTTTCTAGTTTTGTACTCATTTTGCCCTTTGCTCTAACAAGTCTGTGGGTTGGCGGATTCAAGAATGATTTCCCTCATCAGTAATGAGTTGCATCCTGCCAATTAAAACAAAATGACTTTCATTTGGGGCCCTGAACACAGTAGATGCTTTAAAATGTTTGTTGGATTGATTTAGAAAGGGCTTTCTGAATTGTAAACCTCAGAAGTGGCATCTTTTTTGGAGGTAAAGCAGAGAAAAGGATGGCTTCTCTTTCTTCTAATCCAAAGTAAGAGCTCAATTTCTTCTACCCAACCAAGGACCATTAGCAATGTTGGGGGCTACCTAAATGACCACTCTCTCTTTTTGTCCCATTCAGAGTTTACTCTGAAAAATCTCACAATATAGCCAGTGTCTTAAATTCTCATAATAGTCTATAAAGGTGGAAAGAGAGGCAAAAGTCATTATCACAGATTTAAAAGGACCTCCCAAGTGGCTACTTTGTCCATAGTTGGTCTCAAGGCAGGAAAGTCCTTAAACGGCCCCAAGGAATGATTGTTTTCCTCTTAATGATGTCTGTGGAAGGTCAGTGTGAAATGGCAGTCTCCCTCCTGTCTACCCATAGGTTTTCGTGCTGTGAGGAAAAGCTGCTCTCCCTTGGGCTGTCTATGGAAGAAAGTGAGCAAGCCTTCCTTGAAATGTTCTAAGTGGTGCTGCCATTTCATTGTAAAAATACAATTTTTAATATTCCTCAAATTACCCTGTCTCCAGAGAAGTCATTAATCATCAGACACATTTGTTCTTCATTTTCATGCATCTATCACACTTCAACTCTGAAAAAAGAAGGTCTAATTAGCAGGAGAAAGAAATGTCTGGATCTCTGTGTTGTGGCTGGAGAGAAGTAACTCAGAGGGACCAAGAGGGGAAGGCTGTTCTTTCTCATCAGAGTCACCCAGAATGCGAAAGCGTCACACACATAATCTGCCCAGTGTGGGGTCCTCATTGGCAGGGGACAGCCTCTTCCTCATACTGGAATGCAATATACTGGGACCAAATGGGGTCAGCCTCCAAATGCCAGGCATGCCAGGGCATTGAAGAGAAGGTTCAAAGGTTCTCAAGGAACTACTTGCTCTCTTTCCTCTCCCACAAAAGAATGGAGAATTTATCTCCAGTTTCTTAAGCTTTCAGTCATGTGGTTCCCCTTAGGGAAGAATTGTCCTAAGTCAGAGAGTGAATCATTTTACTTCCAGGGCCTCAGTTTCCCCATTTGTAAAGTGAAATGTTGGTGTTGGAAAGGACTTTAACTTTGGATCATAGACTCTAATCTTTTCACTTTCTAGTGGGGAGGGGACATTGAGGTCCAGAAAGAGGAGTTAAATTTTCAAGACCATATAGCATATTATTGCCAGAGGCAGTCAGGTCCCCTGATTCTTACTCATAGAATCATAGATTCAGAGTTGGAAGGGACATCAGAAATCATGATGTCCAACCCTCTCATCTTATATATGGGGAAACTGAGGTTTCAGGACAAACGTTAAGTTAACTGGGGCAAAAGGTTAAATAACTTGCCCAGAGGCAAACAGCTAGTAAGTATCTGTGACAGGATTCAACCCAGAACTTCTGACCAGCTCTCTATCCACTAGATTTCTCCTCCCACCCTGCTACAGTGACCTCAACTCTATCATAATAGATAATTGACTAATAAAACCGGTAGTCTTATAATATGTTTTGATTAAATTGAACTAAACCATAAGAAAACCAACAATAATAATATAATTTATATAATTATATAATATATAATAATATAATAACAATAATACCAGTAAAATAAAATAATGAAAATAATAATTATAGGATCATAGGTTAGAGCTGGAAGGAATGTTAGAGAACATAGGAGTCCAAAACTTTTATTTTACAGAGCAGGAAATAGAGGCCCAGAGAAAAGCGACTTACCTAAAGTCACACAAATAATCAACAAGCATTTATTATGCACCTATTATTTGTCAGGACTAATTCCAGGAAGAGCCAGGATTTGTAGCCAGGTTTTCTGATTCCAAATACGAGAGCAAAAGCTAGATGATTAGAAGCCTCCAATGCCCAATAACACAAATTTAAAGTTACTTGACATTTCTACCATCGTTTTTCATTAAAAGAGTGACAAACATTTATTAAGTGACTACTGTATGTTGAGGAGGCAGCTAGGTGGCTCAATACATAGAGTGCTGGGCCTGGAGGAAGTGGACCTGGGTTCTACTCACTAGCTGTGCGACCTTGGGCAAGTCACTTAAACTCTGTTTGCCTAAGAGGTAGCTAAGTGGCTCAGTGGATACAGTGCTGGGCACTACTGTATACAGTAGAGTCAGGAAAACCTAAGTTCAAATCTGGCCTCAGATACTTACTAGCTGTGTGACTCCGGGCAAGTCACTTACTCTGTTTGCCTCAGTTTCCTCATCTGTCAAATGAGCTAGAGAAGGAAATGACCAACTACTCCAGTAGCTTTGCTAAGAAAACTCCAAACAGGGTTGTAAAACATTGGATACAACTAAAGGACTGAAGCACTCTGTCCTGGTTAGCAAAAACCTCAGATGAAAATTGTGCCTGCTTTCATGGAATTTATAGACTATATTCCCCAAAATCTCCAAATGGAGGCTGCTCACCTTAATTCTGTGAGATCAGAACAAAAACTTCTCTCCTCATTTTACAGATGGAGAAACCAAGGCTTGTGGGAGTTAATGGAACACACTGGTGTGCATTTGTTCAAACTCTTCTAGAATACAAGTCTGTCTTGCGCTGGGCGATGCTGGAGATGAGGGTGTCACTGACTCAGACTGCAGCCAGGCCCTGGAATTGGACTTCTGAATTATAGACAAGCTTGGTGCAAATCATAGGGTTCCCGGGGAGCCTGATTTGTAGAACTGAAACATAATCACCATAAAGCATCCTAGGAACACTTTCCTCATACAGCACATGGCTCCAGGATACACGGATGGAGTCTTGTTTTCTCTCTACTTCCTCATTAGTCAAATTCTTCATCATTCTAATGGACTGAACTGGGCCGTTCATCCAGAACCATAGAAATAGTTCTAAATACCCTTTTTCTTCCATTGCAGAAAAGGAAACAAGTATTTATTAATTATTATTGCTAATTTTTTAATTACCAATTTATTACTGCGTTCTGGCCACTGTGCTAAGCCCTTTACAAATATTATCTCATTCGATCCTCACAGCTACAACTGAGGCAGACAGAGGTCAAGTGACTTGCTCAGGGTCACACAGGTAGGAAATGTCAAAGGCTGGATTTGAATTCAAGTCTTGACCATAGACCCCCATGCTCTACTCACTGAGCCACCTAGCTGCCTCAATAATGGAGGTGTACTACACAGATCCTCTCAGATCTGTTAATGTTCTCAGAGTCAGGTGGCACAGGGCAGCTGTGCACAGGGGTATGGAATTGTAGAAAGTGAGGAGTGGAAGGGTCTTTGCCTGCCCCGCCTTTTTGTTTTTCAAAGGAGATGACTAAAGGCCAGAAAGAGGACGTGACTGAACTGCTAATGTGTTATGGGATCACAGGTCCAGAGAAGCCAACTGGGCCAATCCCTTCCATTTGTGGATAAGGAAATTGAGACCCAGAACAGTTCCTTGACTTTCTAAGGTCACATAGAGAGTCACCCAGCTCCTCCAACGCTGGGAGAACCAGAGGGAAAACTCATTTTTCTGAATCCCAGTTCATGCATACCATGATACCTATCAGAAAACCAGATCTGCAAGATTTTTTTGCCCTCAAATATTCTAGCCATGGTTTTCTTCTCATTTCTCCAAATCTTGTAACAGGGATGGTCAAGAGAGCCCCCTAATCTGTGGGACTTAGGTACCTTCCAGGGAGCTGAGCATGCCCCTTTTGGCCCCACAGGGAGACCATGTGCTCTGACCCCTCAAGAAAGCAGCCAAAAAGAGCCTCCGTCTTTCCGAAATCTGACCCAGGAGTCTCCCCTCTCCTGTGACCCCAGGCCTAGAAGGTGACTGCTCCCAGGCAGCCTTGCCATGGCTTTCAACATGTCTGGGAGGTTTCTGCTGTTTTTACAGCTCCCTGGGGGCTTGTCCTGGACAGTTCAACTTCCTTCTCTTACCCAGATGGAATTTTATATTCAGAGCTAAAGGTCTGGGCAGGAAGGAAGGTTTTAAGCCACTGCTTCAAGCCTCCACCCCAGGGGCAAGAATGGTCTATTGCACTGAGCCCTATTCTGAGCTATAGAATACACACACACACACACACACACACACACACACACACACACTATACACTTACACAAATTCTCATGTACCCATACACAAACTTTCATGCCCTTATACTCTTACACAAACTTTTTCTCATACACACACACATACACACACACACACACACACACTCATGTGCTCACACTCAGATGCCTACACAAATTCTTGCACTCCCAGCCATGCATCATCACTTCCACAGAGCGTCCTACACTTAGAATTACCCTCTCCCTACCCCCACTAATCGGTCTGCAGTATTTGCGTTTCTGGCCCCCTTGTCCTAAGCCAGCAATGATATTTCATATTCCTTAAGTCCCCGGGTTCTTAACTTTCAATTGTGTCACAGACCCCTTTATCAGGGTGGTGAAACCTATGGACCCCTTCTCAGAATAATATTGCAAAATGCATGCTGTTGCAAAGGAAACCGCTTCTACTGAAATAATTATGAAATTTAAAAACACAAGTTCATAGAGCAGCTCTCCTCTCCCCTCAAGAACCCCCAGTGTAGCCTATCTGAAAATTCAAAGAGCTTCACACACGTTAATTACATGGGAAAGATTATGAATCCTGACTTAAAAAAATTTTTAAATTAATTTAAAATTAATTTTAATTTTTTTTTAAAAAAAAGCAGAATCTTCCTTGCTTTTGTGAAATTCTCTCAAACACCTCCCCACCCTGGGAAGTTCTAGATTTACAGAAGAACATGGCCTGAACCAAAGCTGAGCCCTTTGGGGCCAGGCAGCACTGACCATCCCCAACCCTTGCCCTCTCTACTCCCTGCAACCCTTAATTGCCCTCTGGCACTTGGGCAGATTTGGGGGCCGGGGATTCAGGGGCTGGACAGGTCTGAAGGTGGCTGGTCTACCAAGATATGATTGGACAAGCCCTGCTGGTCTTGGGGCTGGCGGTGAGGGAGGGGGGGGCAACACAAACAACTACTACCACCCAATCCAGACACTCCATCTGCCCCTTGTATCTGCTGCCTCAGGCACCTGTAGTCCTGGAACTGTCTTCGCCACAATTGGGGCACACACTGCCTATAGTAGGCTGCCCCTGGTGTCTATCAGGGAGAGGCATCTAATGAACTTCTACTAGTGGGGCCCTGGATGCCCTGTCTAGAAAGGCCTCCAGTCCTCCTACCTCATCATTACCAAAGACACCAGTCAGACCATGATCTTCCCCAGCTCAACAAAGTCTCAGGGCTCCCTTGGACTTTTCTGGTCAAATACAAACAGCAGTCTCAGTGATAGTTAGACTTTCCAAAGTGCTTTACAAATATCACTTCATTTTTCTCCTCACCACAACTCTGGAAGGTCAGTGTACTATTATTCCCATTTTACACATGGGGAAACTAGACTGAGATTAAGTGATTTGCCTAGGACCACAAGCTAGTTGGATTTGAATTCAAGTCCTCCTGACTTCAAGCCCAGCTTGTCCATTAGCTGCCTCTGGCATTAAAAGCCTACCTTTCCAAGTTTCTGCATATCTGCATTACTCCTCTAAAAGAACTCTTAAAGGAAGACCTCCCACCTTTCCATGCTCTTTTTCAGACGTGGCACCCCATCCCCCATCTCTGGAGCTTTCTTTCCACAGAACTGGAACAGTTCTGCCTCTGCTCTGACCTCTGCCTCTTCAAATACCTAGAGTTCTTTAAGGCCCAGCTCATGGACCAATTTTATCAGGAGGCACTGCTCCATTCCCTCATTACTTTGGCACTGTGCGTGCGTGTGTGTGTGTGTGTGTGTGTGTGTGTATGTATACTTAAATGTCTTCGTACTGTCTCCTTTGGCAGAATATAAGCTTCCTGAGGGCAAGTACCATTTCATTTTTGTTGTTTCCTCAGGGCCTAGAACAGTTCTCTCCATCTAGTAGTTATATGACAAGTGTTCATTGATTGATTGATTGATTGACATCAGGAAGAAACTGAGGCCCAGACTGGGGCGGTAAATTGTCCAAGTACTGAGTCTTTGTCAGATCTCCTGACTCCTCATCCAGCACTTCCCCAAGTTCACAGAACCTGGTTCTGTTGGCCCCTGAATGGAGCCAAGCCGAGGATTAATGAGTAGCACCGTGGAGGGGTGGAATCCAGCTCTGTCACTTCCTGGACGCTGTGGTTTTGGGCAGATCACTGTAGCTTGGGAAGCCTCAGTTCTGCCTTTTATAAAATGAGGGGTTTGCGTTCCCTCCCCAGATTGGAATTCTGTTATTCCAGGTGCGTGTATTTGCATATATGGAGAAGGTTTTTCCAGGGAAGGGGGAAATTGGTGGGGGGGTAGGGGGATGATGACAAGGAATGCAGTAAGTAAAGAAAGGTGGAGAAATCAGGCCACAAGATCCTAGTTCTAGGCCTGGAAAAGATGTCAAAGGTTTTCTAGCCCAACCCTCCACCCCACCCATTCCCATTCCATAGATGAGGAAACTGAGGCCCACAGAGAATAAGAGTCTAAAGCCAGGAAGTTTTCAGAGTCCGGAGTGGGATTTGAACCATTGTCTTATGAAAGCCAGCGTTCTTTCTATTATAACATGCCGTTTCCCCCACCCAGTGAGTCATCTCTTGGCAAGCTATTTTTAACATTTCAATTTATATTTCAAGACTGGACTCTAAAAATTTGTCTTTAATGCTGTTCTATTTTTATTTTTAAAATATAGCAAGGTCTTATAAAGTCACAAAATAAAAACTGGATTTGGAAAATATAAATATAATATTGATAGGAAATTGAAGGAAATTAATATAGCACCAAGACATGGTGCCTTGGTTGATCATTTCCTAAAGCACTTATTTCAGTTCCTTCGAAGAGTAGGCGCTTAATAAATGTTAATGATAGACAGGCTGAATAACCTGAGGGGGACAGATAAGATGATCTCAGAGTCTGCTCTGCTCTAGCTTCAGATCTGTGATCTTATGAAAAGGAATTTTGGGAGAAAAAGCAAAAGCCAGCAGCCCTCTGATGAAATTAAAAATCTTGACAAACTTAGAGAGGTATCCCCACCACCCTCTCTGGGGCACTGTCGCCCCCATATATGAGGCAGGAAAGGAGAAATATCTCATATATGAATTATACAGAAGCAAAGTTAGGGTGTGCATAGAGGGCTAGACTTGGGACCAAGAAGACTGGCTTTGGGTCCAGCCTCGGATCCACATTTCACCCAGAACTTAGCCTCTCATTATCTGCAGGCAGCTCTCTAAGACTATTACTATGCAGAAAAGGAGCCATATTAGTGAAGGGAGATCCCACACCAGGCAGTTGCACACAGATGACATCACAGGCCCAGACTCCCCTCCTCTCCAAATTGAACTATTATTTCAATTGTCAAATGTTATTGTTTAGTCATTTTTTCAGCCATTTCTGACTCTTCATGACCCCATTTGGGGTTTTCTTGGCCAAGATACTGGAAGGGTTTGCCATTTCCTTCTCCAACTCATTTTACAGATGGGGAAACCAAGGCAAACAGGGCTAAATGACTTACCCAGGGTCACACAGCTAGTAAGTGTCTGGGGTCAGATTTGAACTCAGGAAGGTGAGTCTTCCTGACTCCAAGCCTGGCACTCTATGCACTATGGCGCCATCTGGCTGCTGCGCAATTGTTGAATTGTAAGTTTTAAAATGCTATAGAAGATCGTGGTCATTATTTTTTAGTGATTGGAGAACCTGGTCTAAAACCCCGTCCCTGTCATTTATTGCCTTTTAGAAGCTGGACAAATAATTTGACTCCCTATGCCTCTGTAAAATGATGGGATTGCACTCAGTGCTCTCCAGGGTTCTTTCCGGCTCTCAGCTGAAGGAGTCAGGGCATGTGGGACCCTAGCTCTCAGAGTTTAAAGAAAATCAGGCCCTAATTTTAATGTAGGGTCATGGAAAAGCCTTTAGAGAGCATCTGCTCCAACCTCTTTATTTTACAGAAAAGGAAACTGAGGTTCAAGGAGGTCACATGACTTGCCCAAGGTCAGGTAAATGGCACAATGAAAATTTGAATCCAGGTACAGCGGATAGTGCACCAAGCATGGAGTAGACTCCTCTTTCTGAATTCAAATTTGGTCTCAGACACTTACAAGCTGTGTGACCCTGGGCAAGTCATTTCGCTCTGTTTGCCTCAGTTTCCTCATCTGTCAAATAAGCTGGAGAAGGAAATGGCAAAGCACTCCAATATCTTTGCTAAGAAAACAAATGGGGTTGTGAAAAGTCAGAAACAACTGAACAACATAATTCTCTGATTCTGTGTTTTTGAGATTGAGGCATAAGGCTGCAAAAAAAAAAATGCCCTCAGACATTATTACTGGGGTTAGGGGAAGAAGAGGTGGGGTGAAACTGTGAGTGTTGGCTGTGAGATGGGGAACAAAAGATGGGTGGGAGGAGCGAATGGGGAGGAGGTGGACCCTGGGGCAGGAAATGTGGGCCAAGCCCAGAAACGCATATTTGATTCGAATGAATGCTGGTGGCCCATCAGGTCTGGAAACGATTTTGTAGCTAAGTTGGGTCCAGGGTTTGGGAGGTTCCTCTGGGACGTGCAGTCAGGAAGGAAGGGCGCCCTGCAGACCAGCCTGGGTGAGAAACGAAACTCCACAGATGGGCCTTCTTCCCCAGCCAGCACAGAAATGGAAGGCCCAGCTGTCTCCTCCAGGCCTTCCCAGATTACCCTGAAGCTACTGAATGCTCTTCTCCTAGAACACATTGGTCCTCAATGCTTTTTCATTCATTTTCATCCATCCATCCATTCATTTATTCTTCCTTTAATCCATCCTTTCATTCACGTCTCAAAGATTTTGCAATAGCTGGTGTTTAGTTTGTAAATCATTTTCAATCATTCTCATGTTTGCATAGAGACACAGACAGAGGCTAGGAACTGTGTTAACTCATCTGTAACATGGGGGTAGGATGGGATGAAGAACAGTCCATTTTGACTGAGATTCAATACTTCCTGTCTGACACGAAAGACAAGGGAAGTTAGGTCCAAAGATCAGATGGAGACTGGCACTGTTGGATTGTGGTGACTGACCTTGGTTCTCTAGGGAGAATGAAGTAAAGGTTTCCTCAAGAAGGCAAAGAGCAGAAAACTCATTCTAAACCATTTCTGAATTCAATAAGTTGTGTTTCATTAATGAAGCCAAACAATACATCAACCAAAGCAATGAGAAAATAGGGGCGATTATTAGCAAACATCTCCAACAAATGAAGCGTGGGGATTAAATTAATTTCACCAGTGACCCCACTACCTTTAATATATATGATAATGGTACTATTTATAATGACTTTCCTGAATTGCACCTGGGATTTAGTCTTCCCAGGTAGGAAAGGATGAGGACTAGGGTTACTGTAAAGGGCTTTTTAGAGCTGAATTTCCTTTGAATCAGATGATAATATCCATGCCAGCTCTGGGACATCCAGGATGGAATACTCCCAGAGATTGGTAGGGTCTGTGTGTGACTGGGAAAAGAAGGTAGGTGTGGAGACTGGCTTTATTTATATTTTTTCTCAAGGAGGAAACATCAGTGTCCTGAAGTTCAGGGAACTTTGTCCCAGTGACCTAGAATCATGAAAATCCATGCAACCTACTTAAAAAAACAGAGCAGGTATTTCTGAAACTGTTTCCTCTCTGTGGGAACAAGAGGGCTCTGGATTTTCCTACAAAAGGTAATAAATTTTGTGAGATACCATCTGACAGTAAAATGACCCTCAATCTTCTCCAGGATACAAAAGTGGAGATGTTTTAAGCATACCCTTACCATAGATCTCTATGTGAGCATATGGATCTGGGGTCCCTTTCTTGACCATTTTAACTGAGATTCAAGACTTCCTGCAAGGCAAAGGGAAATAGAATTAGAGATAGGACTCTGGTGGTTGCTAGCAGCTGAGGTCCAAGACTATCTGTTGATGGTTGGGACTGCAAAAGGAAGAACTGAGACCATGAGTATGCTTCACTGAATTCACCACACCTAAAGAGCTGGAAGACAGTGATCAGTTCCCCAGAGGTGACTCTGGAGCAGCAGGGGCCAGCTGTTATTAAAGTCAATTCTCTCCTTTCATACTTCCCTTTGATATAATCCCTGATCTTGAGAGGGTTCCTAGACATGCCACGTCTTTCTCAAATGACCTGCAAGTAAGGGATGGCATGGTTTTGTCTCCTCTCACCCACCCACGCCCCACTCCAACACTTCAAAGATTTTGGGAAGATAAGCAAGGAGAGTTGAAGAGATACTTAGAGATAAAAGGCTCCACATGGTAGGAATGTCTAACATTTTTCCTTTCATTTTTTTAATATTCCATAAATGATGTGGCCATAGTACATGGAATGCCTGTGCCCTGTGAATTTTGGGGGGAGGGGGAGAATTTGTTCAACAGAGAGAGGAAATTCCAATTTCAGGGTAGGCGCTGTAGTCCCAGATTCTTATTTTTATTTTAGCAATATATCCTCAACTGATTTTAGCAATATTGTCCCCTAGCTCGAATTTGGAACCCAACCAGCACCATCACACTTAATGCCACATAACTTAGTGATGGTGGTGAGGAACAATGGGGAAGGAATTCTAAGTGTTTGCAGGCTGACCTAATTCTGGTGGTGAGTAGGGATGCTAAAACCTTTGGAAGGCTGAGTCATGCATCACTACCAGAGGCTGCCCCCGGGCTGGTCACTTAAGGAGCTCACCACCTGGTGGAAATCTTAGATATTGCACTCCCTCATTGGATGATTCATGCAGTGACATACTGCCTATCGGTAGGTTTAAAGGAAGCAGCCCATGAGCTGATTAGAATGCTTGCACTTCCACTGCTGAACTTCCCCAAGTGTCTTATTATGTATCCTATCACATATTATGTAATGTGTTATTCACAGCTCACAATTGTCACAGAAATAATAAAAAATCCTTCATATTTGTATGCTGCTTTACAGTTTACAAAGTGCTTTTCTCAACATAATTCTGATGTAAGTAGTGATAGTATCAACATCCCATTTTTCATATTAGGAAAGTAAAGCTTTGGGAGGACAACTTGTTTTCCCACAGCAATGTAATAAGAGAAGACAGTATGGTATGTATTGAATTCAAGGGACCTGGGTTCCAATCCTGATTCTGCTACTTTCTAGTTGTTTAAGTTTTATTATTTAGCCAAATTATCTCCTTTCCCCTGGCCTAAGCTTCCACTCCCATAAAATGAAAAGACTAGACTAGAATTTAGGGGGTTTCAACCTGTAGTCTCTGAACTAGCTTTTAAAAATATCTTGATAACTATATTTTACTCTAATTGGTTTTCTTTGTAATACTATGTATTTTATTTTATGCATTTAAAAAACATTGTTCAGAGAAAGGGGTTTATAGGTTTCACTAGGCTGCCCCCAGGGGTCCAGGACCCAGGAGTCACAAAAATGGTGATAAGCCCCTGGACTCAGGTGACTAAAGTGCTTTTCAGTTATAAAAGCTATGATCTTCTGAGATCAGAGCTGCAGAGCAGGATTCAAACTCAGATCGAGTGACCTGGGAGTCAGACACTGGAGCATGCAGTGTTGCCCTAATGAGTCATTGAAACCTGAAAAGGCAAGAGGTCACAGAAACCCAAGGCTGCCCAGTTGTCCATCCAGCCTTGAAAACAACCCCTGGCCCAAGGTGAGGGAAAAATCAAGGCCAAGGAAGAAAACAAGATGAGGGCTGGTGAGCAGCGGTTCCCAGCAGAGACACAAGACAAAGTTAGGGCCTTCTTGTTCTAGACCTGGGTACAGGACACCCCATCTCAGTGGTCCAGAGTTTCACTTGGGACAGAAAAGCAGGAGCAGCAGAGACAGGAGGGTCACTGGCAGGTGACCCTTTGGCCTGAGCCAAAGCCAGTCCTGTTGTTGCTGTCAAGACACGGGGAGTCCAGGGAGGGAGGAGGTTGGATCTTGACCAGAGAGTTCTAGAGCTCATGGGGTGGGAGGATCAAAAGAGAGGGTGGCACAGGACAAAGTCTTCAGCAGTAAGGACTTTGGGAAACAATTCACCACCCTGTTCATTTACCTTTGGAACAGTAACTTGCCCCAAATGGCTCCCTGCCCATTTTCTGCCCTGGATTCAGGAACAGAGTCTCTCTTAGCTGAGATTTATATGCCAGCAGCCTCCCTGCATCTGGCTTTTTGGATTTAAAGGAGGAATCGTATTTTGCAAGGGCAGCAGGTTTCCCAGAATGGACTATGAGGGTTGTGGAAATCCCTTCAGCCAAGATGGGGGAGTCACATACTTTTCTCTTGGGGATCTGGGTGCGGGAGCAATTGGCACTACCTTCCGTAAGGGACCTAAGAGGGGGTTCTGAAGAAATCTCTGGATCCTGGGTAGAGGGAGATATTATGATTCATCCTTCAGAATAACCAGAAGATAACATATCTAGAAGGAGAAGGATCTCAGACACCATCACCTCTCATCTTATAGAAGTGGGAATCAAAGACCACTGAGGCTGAATGATTTGCCCAAGGCTACATAAATTCACAGGCAGTATTTGAACCCAGTTCCTTGGACTCCAGACGCAGTATTCTTTCCACTGTACCACTGCCTCTTTCTTATTCATAGATTTGTTCTTATCACTCCTCTGTTCAAAAATATTCAGGGCCTTTCAATTGTTTTCCAAAGAAAGTTCAGATTTTTTTGCCTGGCATTCAAAGCCTGTTACAAATTGGAATTGTCTTGTCTTTACATAGCTCATATGACAATCTTCCCTGCACTCAAGGTTCCAGTCAAAGTAGGCTACACTCTGCACTTGTGCCTGCAGCCAACATATGCTATGCTTTCCCACCTCTGTGCCTTTGCTCATATTGCTCCCTATGCCTAGAGTGCCCTCTCCTTTCTTTCATATATTGAAATACTACCCATTCTCAAAGCATAATTGGACTTAGGACTGGATAGACTTAGATTTAGATGATAGGTTTAGAATTGGAAAAGAATTTAAAGGTCATCTAATCCAATCCCATCATTTTACAGATGGGAAGGATGAGGTCCAGAGAAATTAAGTTATTTCTATATAGAGTTATTATATTGCAGTCAGAACATTCCAAATCCTCCCTTAATACCAGGCAACTTTTCTAGAGTAGCAGAATGGGGCTCCCTACAATCCACAATCCCTAAAGTACTTGCAGATTTGGGCTTAGTTTAATGAACTTCATAACAATTAGAGCTGCCCAACAAAGGAAGGAGTTACTTCATCTGTTCACTGTAGGGGGATCTAAAATGCTGGATACTCTAAGGGACTAGATAATCTAGAGGCCAGACTAGATGGTCTCAGAAGTCTCTTCTACCCCTGAGAACTATGATTGTAAGATCATGTGATTTTTAATTCTGAGAAAGCATCCTTACCCTTCAACTCTAGACCATGTCTATTGAATCTTCTCAAACTATCTTGCATTTAATTGCTTTATATTTCTTCTCTTTATATTAATTTGACAATTTATGTATTTCCCTGTTATTTTCCCCATTAGAATGCCAGTTCTTGAAGAGTAAAGATTGCTTCATTCATTATAGTTGTATCCCTAACAGTGTTTAGCACTTAGTGGATACTTAATGAACGTGAATTAATTGATAAGTAATTCAAAATTTCCCTTCTATCACACAAGAGTTGGAACTCATGAATATTGCCCATGAAGCACAGTCTCAGGCTATTGCAAACTTCTGCCATGTGTTTTTGCTGCAAATCATCTTTACCTGTTCCTGAGAGAAGGAAACTTCCTTATTCCTGCTACCCATAATTCAGGAAATTTATCTACTCTGCTGCACAAAATCTGGACTCTTAAAGTCTGAGAGAAAGAGAGAGAGAGAAAGAGAGAGAGTTACATGGAAGAGCACATGCGATCTGTTTGACTTACTTTTATAGGTCATAGAAAGAGGTAGAAACATTGACAAAAGCCCCTCCTCTTGAATTGCAGCCCTCTTAGAGGCAAACTGGATCCCTGAGAAGCAACCAAAAAGACACCCATAGATATGCTTCCCTCCATACCCTTCAAATGAGAGGATCACAGATTTAGATCTGAAAAATGCTTATCCAGATCCATAATCTCATCAAGTTAATTGGAGAATTCATCTAATTGACTAGGACTCCCCTGATCAACCCTCTAACACCTGTATAAACGAAAACCATATAAGATCCTTTGAAAGAAATAGCAACAGAGATATTTTTGTTGGGTGGACCTTTGATCATTACTATCAAGCAAGTCATACAACAAGGTGATGCGTGCTTGCCCAAAGTGTTCACTACTGTCACAAGCTAGATCCAGCCCAAAATCCACGTCAAGAAGGAATTCCCCACAGATGATGAGGTCCTCCAAATGCTTCTGTTGGTAGATAACTTTGTAATTATTGTGACAAACCTAAGAGCATTTCAGAGTCTAGTAGATGAGATTCATAATCTCTTTAAAGAGTTTGGTCTAACCATCCAAACAGGAAAAACAAAAATGAAAAATGACCATTTTCTTGACTATAAAATACAGTTTAATGAACAACCTATACATATAGTATTCATCCATCAGTGTGTCTGTGTGAGCATACACATGCACGTATGAGTATGTATCTCTAAGGCAATCTCTGTCTTTATTTCTATCTCTATATCTGTGTATTTATATATCGATCAAGGCAACATGGTGTAGTGGACAGAAAGCTGGCCTGGGAGCCAGGAAGGCTTGCATCCAAGTTCCCTTTCTGACAAATCTTGACTATGTGTCTCTGGACAAGTCACTTAATTTCTTTTGTTTCATAAGACATTTTTTTTTCTAAATGGGCTATAGGAGAATCAGGCGGTGCTGCCACAATTACACAGTCCTGAACCACAATAATGATAAAACAACAGTAATCTAATAAAATAATGAAAACAATAAGCTAGCATTTGTATAGTCCTTTAAGGTGTGCAAAGCCTATCACATGTGTTATCTCATTTGATCCCCTCAAGAACACTGTGGGGGTAGGTGCCATTATTATCCCTATTTTACAGCTGAAAAAATGGAGGCTGAGAAAGGTCACAAGCTTAATTTCTCAGTGCTCTAGGCAACTTGTAAGATAATTAGTTTCAGAGAAGATGCCTCCATGCGTTGACAGGAGTCTCCAGTTCTGGGAACAGACTTTCTGTATGATAAAATTACAGGTTCTGTCTCTATCTTAGACATATATATATATGTATGTATATATGTATGTATATATGTCTATATATTGTGTGTGTATATACACAAATATGTACATACAACATATGTAAAAGTATTTAAATATCTACCTATGTTATCTATCCATCTATACACATATTTATATACACATATCAAGAATTGTAAATAGATGATGAATTTGGTCCAGAATTGAATAGAATGGGGAAAGAAATAGGAAATGGATTGATTGACTGTAAAATTCCATAATGCTTTTAATGACTTTAATATGAGGTGGGTAGCATGCTTCACCATCAATGATTCATCACATTGATCACAATTCTTAATTCTTTCAAAGTTGATTTTCTTTATATTGCTATAGTCCTTGTATAAACTGTTCTTTTAGTATTGCTTAATTCACTCCACATCAATTCATATGATTTCTCAGAAACCACTCCCTCTATCACTTATTATGGCACAATAATACTCAGTCAAATACCATCAGTTCAGCCATGCCCCATGGGATAGGCACCTCCTCACTTTCTAGATCCTTGCTACAACAACAAAATAGTATTGTTATGAATATTGGAATCTTTTTTCTCTTCCTTTGACCTTTTACATCCATATTTTTTGGAAGGGTGCCACCACACATCATAAATGGAAAATGTGAATGGAGGATAAGTATCAAGTTTGGCATCAAAGATATCATAAGTGAGAAAGAAGACAGTCTGACCATGACAGAGGGAAGAATGATTGATAACCAGTGTGCGACCTCCATCAGTATTCTCAAAAAGTCAAGAGAAGTCAAGAATCTGCCTGCAACATAGAGATGGTCATCTGGTCTCTGCTAGTTTGGAACTGAGATCAAGCAGTCCTTTCCTGTTTGGCATCATCCCATTTCAGGTCCTAGTAGAGATCCTGGTCCTCTGTCATCCTATCCAGGAGCAGCCTCTGTTCCACATACAGGCTGATCGAGAGGCTGGTGGGGCTCAGGGGGCCAGGACTGACCATGGTATGTTGAGTAAAGGGGAGGGGTTTTGAGTTACCCAAGTCCAGGTCAGAGGGATCTGCTTTCTTCAGCACTCACTTGGCGCTGCCTGGGCTTTCTGGGAAGGGGCTGAAATGTCCATGTGACAAGGGGATCGTTTACCTTCCCCATCCTGGGAATGCCAAAGGCAGATGAGGCCCTGCTGATTTAGCAACTGAATTTGGTCAGGAATTCTTTGCTTGGAACCAAGCCTCCCTTTGTATTTTAGGAATGGGGATTTGCACCCAAAAGGTTGTTAACCCATGGTTCTCCTCTCTTTAGAATGGCTGTGTGTCAGAGACTTGGGAAAGATCTCCCCTGGCTCAAGCAGAATTCAGCTTAAGCAATGTCCTGTTCATTCTTCTTTGAGGTAGAGATGAAAATAAATCCATCAGCTTGGCTTGGCTGTCACTCAGATGTGCCAAAACCCTTTTGGTTCAAATTGTCATTCCGGACATACTTCCCCCCTTTCTTTGTAGAAGTGTATGTGTATACATGGGAGGTGCAGAGTTGGGGAAGGTCTCTGGATGTGGCATATTACATACATCAGCAGATTCGCTGGATAAGTTGGCTGCTTGCACTTAACTGTTTCCCCCTTTTCTTTTTAAAAATTCTTTGTTACAATGGATGGTTTGCTAGATAAGGAGAGAGGAGGGATATAGTCGTAGATTTACATAAAGTAAAAACAAAAGGTATATCAGATAGACACAAGAAACATTTTTTTAAAGTGTATTATCTTTCATACATCCTCAAGACCTGTTTCACCAAATCACCTTGACAGTTCTGGCAAGCTGAGAATGGCAAAAAGTCATATCTTTTGAAAAAAATTCTCTGAGAATTTTTTCTGCTTCAGAGAATGTTGCCCATCTCCCTCCCCTTATTCCCTCTACCTTTCCTGGAAAGTGCCACATTTATTAACCCTAGTAGAATGTAAGTTCTTGAGGGCAGACACAGTTTTGTTTTTTGGTTTTGTATGATTGTTGCCTAGGATAATGTTTTGCACACAGTAGGTGTTTAACAAATGATTGTTTAATTGAAAATTAGAACTGTATGATATCTTAGAGATAATTTTTTTTTTACATGCCCACGCATCTTGTTTTACAATCAAGGACCCAGGAGTAAAGTGATTTAAAGTGACATGGGGATTAAGGCATAGGTCCACTGTCAGTGCATCCACTGTCCTTCCCATTTTAGGCTGTATTTAAGATCCCTGAGAGCAGGAACCTGGAGACAGGGACCCTTTGATGTCCCTCAGCCATTCCCAGAAGCTAGTAGAGTGCCTTGGCTTTGCCAGTGATTAATAAATGATGAGTTGAATTACTGAATGAATTCACAATTCACCCTCTTCTCTCCCTGTTCCCATTCATCATTCGTCCCAAGAGCACTCATCTGGACTGTAGGTAATACAAGAAATTATTTGCAACACTGGCCTTATGGGGTGGAGGGAGGAGAGAAGAGTTAGGAGGGGATTTTAAGAGATGAGGCTGCCTTATAATGAAGTCATCTTGGCATTTCAGCAATTAATCGCTTCGGATGAAAGCCAGACAAGACTCGCCTTTAATAGATTCCTCTCTGAAGGTAACTGGGTGATACTGATGTTCCAGAATCCCCATCCTGCTTCTGTGTTCCTCATTTCCATGGCCCACTCCTCCCATAACGCCACCATCACCATGATCATCTCTGTCCCCACTGCTCCCATCATTCCCACCTTAGCTCTATCCCTTAGAATCTCTTGTTTCCTTCAGAACTCTGCTCAGGTGACACCTTCTACAAGAAGTCTTTCCTGCTCCCCCTCCTTCTAACTGCCAAAGCCTTTTCCCCACAAATTTAGGAAGGAAAGCAAAAAAACCCAAAACCAAGTACATACTATGTACCAAGCAGTGCCCTAAATGTTTTACAAATATTAACTCATTTGATCCTTACCACACCACTGAAAAGTAGGTGCTGTTATGATTCCCTTTTACAGTTGAGGAAACTGAGGCAGTCAAAGGTTATGTGACTTGCCCAGGATCACACAGCTAGCAAGTGAGACTCCTTTGTATAAATACTTTGTATTTATTTTGTATACTCTCACTTATATGCATGTTAACTTAACCCCAGGTTTCCTTAGGATACAAACTACTTGAGGACAGGAAGTATTTTATTTCTATCTCATTTCCCCAGGACCCAACATAGTGCTTGGAATACAGTAGGTGCTTAATAAAGAACCTAATGGTGGATTGATTGATTGAAAACTGCCATCCCTGTCATCATCACCACCATTAATATTACCACTATTATCTTCATCAGTATCAACCCCATTACCATCACCACCATAAGCACTGAGGTAGTGCTTTCAGGGGCTGGGAACCTGTGGCCTTGAGGCCACATGCAGCCCTTTAGGTCCTCAAGTGTGGCCTTATGACTGCATCCAAACTTCACAGAACAAATCCTTATGGGGATTTCTCACTTGAGGATCTAGAAAGCCACATGTGGCCTCGAGGACAAAGGTTACCTACCCCTGCAAGCTAAGTCATGGAGGAAGCCAGGATGAATAGGATGAGGAGAATGATTTCAACAGTAATAAGAAAATTAGGAAGAGGACAGAGTGTGGGAGGAAAGACAATGAATTCTGTTTTGGATATGTTGCATTTGAAGTGTCTATGGGATATCCATTTCAAATTGGCTTGTAGACAGCTGGTGATGCAGACCAGGAGCTCAGGAGAGAAACTAGGGGTAGATATATTGACTGAAAGTCATCTACAGAGAGAGGATAACTGAATTCATTGGAGTTGATGAGATCACCAAGTGAGAGAACAGAGAGAGAGAGGAAGAGGAAGCAGCATGAAACAATGGGGAAAACCCATAGACAGTGGGTATGACATGCACGAAGATCCATTAACGGAGGCTGAGCAGTAGAGGACAGACAGACAGAAGGAGGACAAAGAAAGAGTGGAAACAGAGAGAAGAGAGAGTATTTAGGAGGAAAGGATGGTCAACAATTTGCACCTAACTGCCCCCTAAACATGTTATTTGTTAGCTCTAAAGAATTACTCAACCATAAGAGATGATATTTATTTGGAGAAAAGGAAAGGAGCTGGGGTGTAGCCAATATTTTTTGTATTTTCTGAAGAAAGAGAGGAATCAGCAGGTTGAACCTCTGCTCCCACTGCTTATAACAAAAATATCTCATCCATACAATACTTTAAGGTTTTGAAAGCCCTTTCCTGTGACGTAGATAGTGGTGTACCTATTAGTATTCCCATTTTACAGATGAGGAAACTAAGACTCAGAAAGGTGACTTGTACAAATTCACACTAATCAGTCAATGGCAGAGCCCAGATTATAACTCAGCAATCTATACAATAACAAAAATGAATTTCATAAACACAGCTTGGAAAGTGTAAGAAGTCTGATCAACACCATGACCATCTATATTTCCAGAGGACCAATAGGGATGCATGCTGTCCATCTCCTGACAAAGACATGAAAGACTCAAGATGCAGAAGGAGACAGATTCTTAATAGGGTTAATGAGGGAATTTGTTTTGCTTCACTATGAGTATTTATTACAAGGAATTTGATTTTTTTTCTTTCTTTTCCTAGGAAGTAGAGGGTGAAAGAGAGAAAAAATAGGTTTCTGTGAATTAAGAAAACCAAAACTTTAAAAAAAAAAAAAAGGAATCAGTGGCAGCAATAGATGGAAAAATGGGAATTGACTGCATGGGAAAGGGGAGGGGGGGCTCTCTTCTGGCTCCTGCCCCAGGGAGGGCACCTCTACCAGCCACCTCCAAATCTCAGAATGGGGGATCTGATGGAGTGCCAATGTATCTACAGTGGGCACACAGATGTCCCTCATGTGTCTGTGAGTCTGTTGGTGTGCTACAGTGTCCCTAGGGTAAGAGGAAGCTCTCACTACATGGAGACCCTCAAGCACCAGTAGGTATTTGGTCATTAAGCCCAAAGTCCATAGCCATGGCTTGTATCTCTCTACCAAGGCTACCTTCTTCCTACTCATGGAGAACCCATGTGAGGGGAGAGTGAAGGGGGTGTGTGGGGCAACACTTTCTCATCCCTTCATCTGATTCCAATACCAGAGACTCCAACTTCTACAAGATTTATCATCTAATTCAACCCTGAGAGAAGTGGTTCCATTTCTTAAATACTCATTTTATAGATAAGGCAAGTGAGGCACAGAGAGGTGAAAAAAATTGTCTATACTCACACAGCTAGTAAGTGGAAAGGCCAAGATTAGAACCCAGATCTTCTCAATCCAGAGGTCTTTCCATGATATCATGTTACCCTGACTGAATGGGGTGGGTGGAGAGGGGCAATTCTTTTGGGTTAGTTACTTGATCATCTTTGTAGAGGCACTTGCACCCTGGCCAGAAGCAGTATCGTCAAAAACCGCTGAGGCTCATAGTCCTGGTCCCTCCCCTCCTCTCAGGCTGTTTTGCAGGCCATCCAAATTTAGGTCTTGCAGCTGCCAAAACACCAGGGTTGGTGCCAAGCTCTGGGAGACTTTTTAAAAAAGAATATTGTTCCCCCCCCCTCCCATTCTTCCCTCCCCAAAGGGTAACAGAGTGGGGCAGAGGGCAGGGATGGCTCCTGCCCTATCTACCTCCCACTCTCCACCTGCTCCTGGCCTCTCTGCAGATCACTGACACTCTAATGCCTGGAAGCAGGCAGGTCAGATAGCTGCAGAGATGGGAGGCGGCCCCAGGCTGGGGCAGGGAACTGCCTGATACCAGAGGGGGCATTTAAGAACTTAGACAAGTGAAACTGGTTCACAGGCTATAACCTCAAAATTGGAGGAAGGAGCAGAGGTTATCAAGGCAGACTCCCATTTTACAAATGAGGAAACTGAGGCCTAGACTCTTCCTGCAAACTCCAGCATCCTCTGCTACAAAGCTCCCAATTCTGACCCATTTCCAAGCTCTCTCTGGTACACTTCTGTACAGACATTTATAGTAAGTCCTTGAATGTTCATGAAACTAATAGCTGACTGTTACATAACACCTTCTGGGTTAACAACACATTTTTTGCAATTTTTAAATTTTTTGATATAAATATTTATTTTAATTTTATTTATTTGTTGTTGAATGTTAAATTGCAAATTTTAGCGGTTCTTTCTCTGGAGGTAGACAACATCTTCCTTCCTAGGTCCCCTGTAGTTGATTTGAGTATTTAGAATGCTCAGAAGAACTTTGTCCTTATCTTTTGGCATTTTTATCAATAGCCTTTGTTTGATGAGAGGTAGTTATCAGACTGGGTAACCCAGGGCAACTCAGTTAATTTCTGTGTCCCAGGCACCTCTTGGAGACTAAGGTGTCGAGGAAGACACCTTTTGGCATCATAGATCCAATCTCCCCTCAAAACACTTTACATCATCGTTATTTTCGAATATATTCTCCCAGTCTTACCCTGTGAGACTCTCCTTGTAATGGTAACAACCACAAATCTAAAAGGAGAAGAAAAAAGCCCAGTTCATCAAAACCATGAAATACACAACCAAGACAAGATTCCCCACCCATAATCCTCCACTTGTGCAAAGAAAGGAGAAAGGCACATTTCCCCAACTTTTCTTTGGCTCTCAAGCTTAGAGGAGGGAGTATGGAAGTATGAGAAGAGGCATCGCCTGAGCTCAAATCCTACCTCCAATGTTTACTCCCTGTGTAACTTTAGACAAGGTACTTTTCTTCCTTGGGCCTCAGTTGACTCCACTGTAAAATGATGGGGGTTGGCCTCTATCGTGGCTCTGATCCTGTGATTCTGGATTATTATAATTATACAACACAAAGTGCACTTTTCACAAATGATTCTCACAAGACTATGAGTTAGACAGGGCATGGTAATAGGCCCATTTTACAGATGAGGAAGCCTGAGGCCCTGAAGGTATAGTGGCTTACAGAATGGTAGATTCTGAGCTATAGGAAGAATATTTAAAAGTTGGTTGGTCCTTCTAGCACCTGAAGCATGAATACCTTCATAGTTAGTTCTTGCTCAAGTCCCACGTCAGTGTTGGATCTAGAATCAAGGCCTCCTGACTACGTAGTCCAGTGCTTGCCTTTATGAGTGGACCACACAGTGCACCACACTACCTTTACGAGCATCATGGTGTAGTATAAAGCACTGGGCCTGGGCCTCCAGGGATCTGGACTTGGACCCAGGGGTAGCCACTAACTTTTCAGGTAGCCTTCCCTAGGTAAGTCCCTTTTAGGTCTCTGAGCCTCAGTTTCCTCATCTGATAAATGGGAATAACATTTGCACAACCTACCATGTAGGGTTGATGAGAAGCATTTTAAAAGTATTATATTGTTATAATTATAATTAATTCTATCTCCCCCTTCCCCAGCTCCCCAGTGCCTAATACAGAGTGGTGCACAATTTATTTAGGGGCCAGATCAACTATTTCCTTGATGGAAGGAATTCCAAGTGCTGAAAATCCCTCTCCCAATGCAGGTCAGTAACTATTATACCGCAGACAGTCATAGAGCATTATCTAGAGCATTGAGAAGTTAAGTGACTTATCTAGGGTCACATAGCAAGTATGGGTCAGAGGTCTTCCAGGCTTCAAGCCCCCATACTCTGCCACATCTGAAATGAGCCAGAGGAGGAGTTGGTGATACCAGGAACCAGACAGGTCAAAGGGCATCTGGGTGAGAATTTGTTGGAAGTCTTCACACCCAGCACTGTGAAGGCCTTCATTATAACTGCAGGTGATGTTCATAGTGTGTTTAAGGGTGCACTCTCTTGTTGAAGTCACATGGCAGCTCTTCAAGGTGTACCCTACAAGTATTATTATACACATTTTACAGATGAGGAAACCAAGGCTTAGAATGACTTTCCCCAGGGTCCCACAACTGGTAAGAGTCAGGTCTTCCTAACTCCAAATCTAACACTAGCTTCATTATCCAGCATTACTTCTCTGCAGGCTTGAGCAGGACTAGTCCATGCCCCACCCTGCCTCCCAGACTTTCACAACGGTTCGTCATGGTAGGAATGTCTGACTCACCTCCCTATTGTCTTGAATAGGATATGGCTATGTCTGGGACTCTCTAAGACTGTAAGTTGCAGAGAAAGCACCAATTTACATTGGTAGAGGAATTTTCCTCATCTGGGAGTTCCCCACATCCAATAAATCACAGATCCCAATTACGATCCCTATATGAGGGATAGCAGAGGACATGGGATCCTTGTAGAGACAAAAGTATGAGCCCAAAGTGGCTGCTTCCCATTGGGAACTTCTGGCAACACAAGATGATGGTTTAGTACCTCTCCAATCAATCACTCCACCTACAGACCAGTGCTCTGCTTCCTGGCAGAATCAGCCCCAGGGGAGGGTAACACCTTTGGGGGCATTTCAGTTACCCCAACCTCTTATTCAGCAGGGCTCAGTCAATCTGGGCTATAAACCTCTGACAGATATTGGTGGAATCTACCAGAGAATAGAGGCCCACCATCTCAGAGTACCGGGGATGACTTGGGACATCAATAACACATGGATGGAAACCAGGAATAAGATGAGTGTCATGTTCCCAACTGGACAGTCCCAGGGCCAGGCACTTTGCAAAGCTGCCCAGGAGATGAACTGGAGGTGAGCAGCTCTTTCAGGCCCATTCAAAGTCACTCTCCCCATCCTCCCCAACACATCTTTAGCTTTCAAAGACTCAGGGTGTCTTGGGTTGACCATTGATTCAATCTAATTCAGTGAAATGATTTCCCTGGAGAAGGATACCATAAGAGGTATGATTATTTTTTTTAACTACTTTTCAGATAGTTCTGAAACTTAAGAAAAAGACAAAAAAAAGTGGAAGGAAAGCTACCTCCCTTCTTCAATGGGTTTCATCTTTTACTGTTGACTGTTTTCTCCTCTCCTGCTGTTTCCTCTTCCTGAGGATGTGGGAGCCTTGGTTGTGAGAAGACCAGACTGACAAAAAAAAGTTCTGACTGAAAAAAACACCTCTCCCCCCAAAATCAGGATGAGGGGGACAGGATGAGAGTTTCATGCTAAGAGTTCGTTTCCCCAGGGGGGTCTAATGAACCAGCCATTTTCCAATCAAGTGTCTTAATTATGTCCGATTGAACGACAGATTCAGATACCATTGATCTAGTTGTCTGGCTTTCAGAAGGACACCTCTTGTTAATAATGGAGAGGTCTGTTTCCCCCCGCCACCAGCCTCTAAAGTCTGGGAAAGGCTTGTGTCAGGTGAGTCTCCGTGTAATTAGGAATGAATCTTGAATCAGTTCACTACTGTTTTGGAAAAGACAATGAAGTCTCACAGAGTGAGAGCTCCTCTTCAGAGAGTCAGTCACTAAGTGGAAAGCTCTTCAAAGCAGGAGACTCTTTTAATTCCCTAGTTCAGTATTTAGCAATCCTCACTGTCAAAGCTTTCCCTTGCAATAAACCTGGGGTCTCTTTGTTGTGACTTTTCTTATTCTCGGCTGGAGGTGGGACACAGTGGGTCCCCATACTGTGTACAGGAGCTTATCTGTGTCATAGAAACCAGCTATGAAGTATCTGATCAATTATCAGGTTGTTAGTTTTCCAAACAAGGAATAAGCTCCACATTACAGGAGTTATTCAAGAACAGATTGGATGCTGAGAATGCTTGGAGAGGATTCTTGCAAAAGAGAGGGAAACCTCTTAAGTCCTTTCTAGTCCTAAAATCAGAATACTCTATTGAACTAGCAGATTGGGCTTTCTGTTCTCAACCCACCCACCCTCTGTGTTTCAAATTCATTGGAGAGAGTGTCATGCCTCCCCTGTGTTCAGAGACTGACTATTGCTCTCATAGGCACTTATTAGCTGTGTTAGAGGAGGATATCTTCAAAGGGAGAAGGCTGCATTCTTCATAAGAGTCTCAAGTTAGAAGTGAGCTGCATTTAGATGGGAAGTAGGCCAGACATTGTGAAGGGGGCTTTAGCCACTATGTTTTCTGCCCCAACTCCAATCACCAAGATCCACTTCTGATGCTTCATAGTGTGGGGTTGACTTGGGTCTCTCAAAGGCCATGGAAGCAGAGGGCAAGCCCTGGCAAGGTTTACCAAACTAGAAAGGCTTTGAGCATGGGCCCAGGATCTTTAACAATCTGTCTCTTGTGCAAGGAATGCACCCCTCCTCATCGGACAGTGGCTCTTAGAATTCCTACAAAGTGCAGCAGAAATATCATGTAGGAGGCTACATGAAGCCTTTCTCAATGCCTCCTCCAATTTATCTTGTTTTCCCCTTGGCCCAGGTGCGGGTTCCAAGAAAAGGGTCCTGGACTTTTGATTCTTGCTATCAGAGTTCGGTATGATGGGAGCCTTTCCCTAAAGAGTAAGCAATCAAACATTTTCTAGAATTCTCTGGCTCATTACATCCTCTACCCTGGAGTTCTGGGAAAACCCTCTACAGTCACAGCTCAAGTATGGGTCATGCCTCAGTTCTCCCCTTAAAGGGATTGACAGTGTCTCTTGTAGATATAGTACCCAGTGTACAAAAGTGATATCAGGTATAGGACAGTTATTTCTTTCTTTCAGTGCAAAGAAAATGCTTAAGACAGAACACAAAACAGAATATTTGGCCAGGAGCAAGATTCGGTCTTGGGTTTTTTAAGCAAGCATATTTTCTAGCTGCCTTGTGCTCTAGTTGGAGTTATAATTGCTTCGAGTGGAGGAGGAGGGAGAGAGAGAAATCTCCTTATCCCAACCTCCATCCCAGTTGAAGGAAGTATGTAGAAGATTTCAGAATCCCAAGTGACATGTTCAAGAGTAAGAGGAGAGAAGGAAAGAGAGAGAGAGAGAGAGAGAGAGAGAGAGAGAGAGAGAGAGAGAGAGAGAAAGAGGAGACAGAGACAGACAGACAGAGAGAAGGAGGAGGACAGTCCCACAGTCATTAGGACTGATAAAGGATTGCTTCATCATCCCAAAGGACAAGATCATTAGCTGTGGATCAGGACCCATGTTCAGTTTCATGGAAGCCACCCCCATCCCCCCCCATCCCAGCAACTCAAAGGGTTCACATGTATTTTATACAGACTTGGAATTCAGACAGTAAGACCCAAATCTTCTGCCTACTTTTCTGCTTATTCTTGGCTCTTTCCACTACATCCCCCAATACTATATAAGCTTGTAGAGGTTAGGGGCTCTTTCATTTTTACCTTCTGTATCTTCAAGGTGCCTGATGCATACTGAGTGCTTAATAAAAACCTGTGGGTGGAGGGATAGAAAAAACCTTGGACTAAGAGTAAGAGACCTACACATATTAAGTTTTCACCCCAGATCAGTCACATACAAGCTGTGTGACTGTGGGCAAGTCATTTCACCTTTCTGCTCCTCTGTTTTCTCATCTGTAAAATGGAGATAAAATGGAGATGTTTTACACATCTCATAGGACTCTTAGGAGTGTGAAATGAGATAGTGGATATAGTAACAATAACAGCTAGCATTTATATAGTACCTTAAGGTTTGTAAAACTCCATACATGTGGTAACTTATTTGATCCCCACGATAACCCTGGGAGAAAAGTATTATCATTATGCCCATTTTACAGATGAGGAAACTGCCACACACAAAGGTTAAGCAATCTGCCCAGGGTCTTTAAGTGTCTGAGGCAAGATTCAAACTAAGGTTTCTCTGACTCCAAGTTTCAGGTTCTATCCACTGCACCACCTAGCTGCCCACCAAGTTCTAGATAAGTGAAAGTAAGAAAGAGACTGCCCCATTGTGCATTCAATTCAATACAGCAACAAATATTTTTATTAAGTACCTAAAGGCCCGCAGGAGGTGTTAGAAATACAAAGACAAAAAATGAAAAATTCCCTTTTCTTTTTACATTCTACTTTTATTAGAAGAGGGATGGAGGAAGACGAGTTGAGTCCCACTGGTTCTTCCACAAGTGGGGTTAAGTGTGATTTATACGAGTCACTCTCTCCTAATTAATCCCCCTTAGAAGAATAGTAAGAGAAACTGCCTGGTCTCAGAAGGCACAGTCTGGAGCCATGGACCAGAGCAAAGCTCAATAGCCCTGTGGGGGGTGGGGGTGGAGACAAGGCATTTTGTTCTTTAGGATTGGGTGTCAGATAAATATTTTCTTAGGGCAATGATTAGCCTGAATGAGGAACTCCCAGGGTCACTTAATTAAGAAGCTGATTGAAACCTTCAGGTTTCTAGGATGTCAAAACAGAGCCTCAAGCAACCTTTCTTTAGCATGATCAAAGGCAGGGCTTCTGTGTACAGGACTCTCAATTTGGCTCATTCCACCTATCCATCTGTCAATCGGTCAATCGACAAACATTCATTAAGTGCCTACTAAGAGGCCAAGCACTGGGAATACAAAATCAAAAAATCCATTCTAGGTCTCAAGCAGTTCACACTCATTTAGGGGAGGATTTGTAATAAGAAGACCTGGCTCTTTATCCTAATCTTGCCACTTACTAGCTGGAGGATCATGGGTAAATTGCTTCTACTTTCTGGGTCTCGGTTCCCTGATCTGTAAAAAGAGGAAGGTGAACTAGGCATCTCTTGTCCTTTTTCCCATTGACATCCTATCATTCTTCCCCATGCTTCAGAGCCCGGGGAGAAGCTGAGATGGAGCACTCAGCAACCTCAGTTTCTGATACTGTCTAATTGAATAGACTTTTCACGGGTACAGTAGTTGCCATGGTGAAAACTTTCTACACCATCAGGCTTGAGGACACCCAGGAAAATGCCCACAGTGCCCCTGGGGGGAGGAATGAAGGCCAGTTCTAAGCCCGGCTTTGTCAGTTGCTTCCCATATGATTCTAGACAAATCAGTTCCTCTGCTGTAAAATGAGGGGATTAGGCTAGGTGACTTCAAATGTCATTGGCAATGAAGATATCCTGTGGTTTTGAGATGGTCAAAAGGGCATCCTAGGGTAGTGAGTGTGACCTTGGAGGCTTTACTCTCAGCTTCCAGGGTCCTGCTCATCTGGCCAACAAAGGGAAGAGACTCATAGCAACTGAGATGATCAATGAGCCAAAGGACAAGCATCCTAACAGAGACAAAGTGCCCTAGATTTGGAGTCAGAAGGTCTGGGTTCAAATCCTACCTACCAGTGTGTGACATTGGATGGACCAGTTACGTTCAGCTCTGAATCTTATGTTCTTGTGACAAGGACCCCAGGGCAAGTGAAAGCTAATTTGCATCTTTTGACACCAGTCATGATCCTGGAGGAAGGAACTTCAAATCAGAAGGAAAAAGGAAGTTTTAGGGGACATGATTTGTGTGTGTTGTTGTCTCTCCTGTCTCCTTAGTAATTTAATGCCCTCAAAAGCAAGGACCAGGTCCTCTCTCTGCCCACAACACTTTCCTGTTACTTCAGATGACTTGGAACCAGTAGAAGACCTGGAATTAGGAGACCTGGGCTTAAATCCTGGCTCTGAGGTGGAGTGACCATGGGACAATCACATTATCTGAGTCTCAACTTCCTCAACTATTAAATGGGCACAACACTGGCACTGTTACCTTACAGAGTTGTGAGGGAGGTTGCAAATCTGGACTGCTTGGTGGCACAGTGAATAGAGCTCTACCCTTGGAGACAAGAGGACCTGAGTTCAAATCCATCTTCAGACACTTGTAAGCTGTGTGACCTTAGTTTTCTCATCTGTAAAATGAGTTAGAGAAGAAAATAGCAAACCAGTCTGGTATCTTTGCTAGAAAACCCTAGACAGGGTCAAGAAGAATCAGACACAATTTAACAATAACAATATATAAAAGGGAAATTAGACTTTTTTGTTTAGCCTAGGGGACAGAATCATAGGGGAAATTTGCAAAGAGGCCAATTTGAGCTTCATGTCAGGAAAGACAGCCCAGCAATTAGTGCCATCCCAAGTGGAATGGACTGCTTTGGGAGGTAGTGGTTTCTCCTTCACTGGAAGCCTTCAAATAAAACCACTTGGCAAGCATACGGTAGTGGGGATTTCTTTAGGACAGTGATTCTCAAAGTGAGGTCCAGGAAACTCTGACAGTCCCTAAGATCCTTTCAGGAAGTCTTTTAGGTCAGAACAATTTTGCTAATGATACTAAAGATGTTTTCATTTCTAATATGATAAATATACATCGATGTAACCTACATAGACAAAAACTCTTTGAAGGGTAGTCCTCAAGAATTTTTAAGAGTATGAAGAAGACCTCAGAGTTTGAGAACTACTGCTTTAGCTCAAGGGTCCTTAGACTATATTGTGTGTCATGGACTTCTCTGAAAGTCTAATGAAGCTTTTGGACTCCTCAGAACAATGTTTTTAAATGTTTAAACTAAAATTCATAGGATTATAAAGAAAATCAATTGCATTGAAACAAGGCTAACTTTTCCCCCCATCTAATCCTGGCTCTGAGATTGCATGATTGTGGGACAGTCACTTTATTATCTACAGACCCCAGATTAAGAACTCCTGCTTTGGAATGTAAATTGAATTAAATGGTTGCAGAAAGATCTTGCGATTCCAAAATTTTAAGATCTGCGATCACCACCAAAAGCATTATCACCAGTACCAAGAACACCATCATCTCCACTGCTGTAACCTTTACCATTAACACCATCATGTCTATCATTATCATTACCAAGAGTAGTAAATAGCACCAAATAGAAATAAACAGAGTTGGACTCTCAGGGAGGTCTGAGTTCAAACCTACCTCAGACACTTCCTAACTATATTACCCTGGGCAAATCACTTAACCTTTCTGTACCTCAGTTTCTTCATATGCCAAATAAAACATGTATTACCAACTTCACAGGGTTATCATATGGATCAAATGAAATCATGACTTTGAAAGCTCTTTGAAACCTGTTAAATACATTTAAGCTATCACCATTACCAGCATCATCTTTAACCCTGACGAGTCTTCTCATTGTGACCCTGAGGAGGGGCAGAACTCATCCATATCTGACCGTTCCATGCAACACTCACCCATGTCTTGACAATTGACTACATGCAGCCTGACCAGGCTCTTTCTTGCGCTCTTTGGCCATCTGGAGGATAGCAATGGAACATTTAGTCCATCCACTGACTGCCTCTTGCTCCCACAGAATCTTCCTTTTCAGTGACAAATTTTTTTGATGATATTCTCTCCACTGCTTCGTACTTCTTGGTTTATAATGTGTTTCAGTCTCCTCACACCCGCCATGTGCCTCACCAACGCCATTCAGGTGATCCTCGAGTTAGATTCTTTAGAAACTGGACTCACAGCCTCATGATGTTACTGGGAAATCACTGGTGTTAAAAAGATGAGCCTTTGTTTCAGGGGAAAAGTCCTTAAAAGAACTTTGTGATTTCCCAAAGGCAGCTTTTTGCTGCTCTCCTGAAGCACTGCAGAGGTCCAATGGAATGGGCACTCAACTTCAAGTTAGGAGGACCTATGCTGGTCCACTCCAAAAATCTCAAGATGCACAAAAGGACACATATGGGAGAGAAACATTTAAATGTAAATTTGAAGGCTGTCACAGAAGCTTTGCAAACAGTGTGAACAGAAAGAAACATGCATGTGTATACATCCAACAAACCCTAAAGTGTGTGACAAGTTTTAATACACATCTTAGCTCTCCTAGACAACACACGACGTTCATGAATCTCCAGGATCAGATTCCTTCCCTGCTTCCAGTTCAGGTTATGAACCACCCACCTACTACGGACTCTGCAAACAGTAGAGAGTCCACTAAAATCCCTCCTTCTATAATTCAGACTAGCACCAGCTACAACCTGCAGCTTCCTCCCAATTTTAAGTGGTGGTATGTCTGAGGACAAAAATTAATACCCTAAACCCTAGTAACCATAGGACAGACCAAATGTGGAAAGAAAGAGAGAGAGAGAGAGAGAGAGAGGAAGGAAGGAAGGAAGGAAGGAAGGAAGGAAGGAAGGAAGGAAGGAAGGAAGGAAGGATGGAAGGAAGAAAGAAAGAAAGAAAGAAAGAAAGAAAGAAAGAAAGAAAGAAAGAAAGAAAGAAAGAAAGAAAGAAAGAAAGAAAGAAAGAAAGAAAGAAAGAAAGGAAGGAAGGAAGGAAGGAAGGAAGGAAGGAAGGAAGGAAGGAAGGAAGGAAGGAAGGAAGAAAGGAAGGAAGGAAGGAAAGAGAAGGAAGGAAGAAAAAGAAAGGAAGAAAGAAAGAAAGAACGAAAGAAAGGAAGGAAGGAAGGAAGGAAGGAAGGAAGGAAGGAAGGAAGGAAGGAAGGAAGGAAGGAAGGAAGGAAGGAAGAAAGGAACTGAGAACAATCCAGATAGAAATGGAGAGTTTTTTCACAAGCAACCACCTAGAGCTACATCTTATTACTTACAATTAGCCAAGAAGGTCTTTGGCAAGGTCTGGCAAGATCTCTGAAGTAACCTTATTCTTTTCTTAGGATTAAGATTTATTTTGACATTCAAATTAATTTTGTTTATCTTCTAAATTCCCCACCCTCCCCCCAACTCAATACCCCAAATCCTTCCAAATTGATCCCTTCATTTTAACATTCTGGCCCTGTATTTTTTTTCTTGAGAGGAAGTTAAAAAGGAGTGGGGGACGGTGCTTTCAATGGTATGATGTTAAAATAACAAGAATCTTTCTCTGGCTGCCTGGTGACTGTTTAGACTCTTACAGTCTTAAACCGTCCTGCTTTCTTCTTGAAGCATTACACTTGTGAACGTATTCTTGTCTAATGGCGTTGACACGGTTGAGTGTCTGGGTTTTTATTTTTGTTTTTGCTTTTTTTTTCAGGATGAGATTATGGTATTGCTCTATGCAGATGATGACTAGTCTACAGTAGCATTTTGTAATAACTTTTTCTTTCTTGTAAATATGTACTCATGATGCCAATATTTATTGTTTGCAATTTAATCATTGATGCAAGTGCTAGGAACTGAACAACATTTATGGGGACAAACTGTAAAGCGTTGGCTGGTTGTCCTTTGTTCTCCAAAAGGATCAAACTGACCTCAATATGTTGGAGTCAAGGTACAATGAAAAGGTATATAGTATTAAAGGTCTGATTGTTTGGAAAGAAGAGCACTATTTACAGTTTGGGAACCACTGACTCCTTTTTCTAGTATTATTGTTATTGTATAACAGCATCTTCCTCCCCTATCCCACTTGCCTACATTAGGGAAGAGTAAACTCAATTTGGTTTGGTGGGATTAGGGGGAAAAAACCTAAGGCAGTTTCTTTTTTTTTTCATTGTAGAATGCTTTGTTGTTGTTACAAAATAGGTTACTTTAAGTGTCAGTTTCAATTTGGGGAGACCCTCCTTTTTCTTGTTTAGCTCATATGAGTGTTTTAATATATTTGCCCTGGATTTTTGGAGTGCAAATCAAATATAACTCATCAATTCAGTTAGTGGCCATGACATCTCAGTCTTGCACTTCAAAGGCTGAAAGACTGGATTTAAATGTCCCTGCCCTGTCTATGTAAACAGAAGATAACAATGAGTTTTATGTCTCTTATTTTCTCTTTCCCTTGCATTAAACTTGGAGCATTGGAGTAGTACGGAGAAAAGGGGGGGAAGGGGAGAAACAGAGAGAGAGACACAGAGAGAGACACAGAGACAGAGAGAGGAGAGGAGAGGGGAGGGGAGGGGAGAGAAGATGAGAGGAGAGGTATATAGATGCCTATATATGTCTGTATCTGTATTTACATGTATATATGTGTTATGTATTTTCAAGAAGCTAGTATGAGTTTGAAACAGTTTGGTGGTGAGTGAAAAAGGTCAGTTTGATGTGTTTACTTTTCTTACAAAGCTTCTTAAGAGAATCCTAGTTCATTGGAATTCTCCATGGTGAAGGTGGATTTACTTTGCTGTATGTAATCCAATACCCAGCTATCACTCTATTTAATATATATGTGTATGTATACATGATCTTATGTGTTATATTATATCTGTAGCATATATAATATTGTGTGACAAATGCTAATAGCCATTATGATGATTGCAACAATTTCGTAGAGACATTACGGAAAGAAAAAATTGCAAAAATATACATATTTTTAAGCCTCATGATTTGTAGGCAAAGAAATAAAGACATTTTCTCCTTTAAAATCAGTAACATAAAAAAAGAAGACCTAAGTTCAAATTCTGCTTAGGACACTAACAGACAATATGACTCTGGGCAAGTTGACTAACATTTCTATGCCTCAGTTTCTTCATCTGTAAAATGAGGCTGTTGGATTCTGACTCTAATGTCTCTTCTAGCTCTAAATTTATAATCCTCCTAATTTTTAGTTCTAGGCCCAAATCATCATGTATTTGGAGTGTCTATTCACAGAAAGATTTTATTTACATATATATATATACATGTACATGTATATATAATGTTTATATGTATGCATTTATGTGTATAGATCACCTATATATGTTTATACATATGTACATGTATATATATATATATATATATATAGTGTGTGTGTGTGTGTGTGTGTACAATAGCAAATTCTGTGAGCTATCCATCAAACTGTACATTATAATTGGGACACTGGGCATCCTGATCTGCTTACTTTTTCCTTCATGGTAGAGTGATCATAGATCTCCTTTAGTAGATTGTACAGTGCTTTGGAGCTCCATGGTATAAGCACGATATCATCGTTACTGACACGGACATTGGCAGCAAGGTGACACAGTGGGTAAAGTGCTGGACTTGGAGTCAAGAAGACCTGAGTTCAAATGCTGATTCAGATACTAGTTATGTGATTGTAAACAAAACATATAACCTCTCTGAGCTACAGTTTCCTCCTCTGTAAAATGGGGATACTAATAATATGTACCTCACAGAGTTGTAGTTAGTTGACACATGTAAAGCCCTGTGCAGACCTTAAATTGCTAAATAAATGCTAGCTGTCATCATCATCATTGTCATGCTCTTCACATAGGAGCATCTGGAGGACTTCAGGCTCTGTAGAGAATCCCTCTGAGACTTGATTTCTATATTAGATCTTCTCCATGATGGTGATGAAGACCTTTATGGAACATCCATCTCTGTGTTTGGTGCCTCCTCTTATGTTAATAATCGGGCAATTGTCAAACAAGGCTATCTCTGTTTTAGCTTTCAAGAACTATTATTTAACTTTGACATATGCATAAATCACATCTTGTTGGAAGAGGAGTTCTTAGACAATGCTTTATTCCACTGAATCAAATGCTTTTTCGTATTTTTTTAAAGCTATAAGCATGAGGGGATCTTGTATTCTTTACATCTTTCAACCAATTGTGTGATGGTAAAGAAGTCAGTCAACAGATATTTTAAGTGCCTGGTAAGTGCTAGGCACTGTGTTAAGTGAGAGAGGATATGGTCTGCTGTGGAATATCACCAGCGGAAGTCACCCATTCCCTTCTAATACCTTCATCAAATATGCCCTCCATTGTGTGTGTATGTGTACTAGTCTTATAAAATTTTATGCACATGGATCAGCATTTATGGATATTCTCTTGGTCACCTTTTGGGGCAGATGGGTAATCATGACAAGGTCTGAGATTTTCCATACCCTAGACTTCTTCTCCTCTTTCAGATATCTTGAGAATCAATTCCTCAACACCCTCAAAATTTTATTTTCTCCAGCATGTACCTCCTCTGTATATACTTAGTCTAGTCTAGCTGCTTTTCCCATCTCTGTTTTTTAGACCATTTCCAACCCAACCACCCCCATTTAAAAAATTGTGAACTCGATAGACATCAACAAACTTGACCATTTCCATATGTAAAGAAAAAATAGAAAAAGAAAAAGATAATCAGCTATGAAACTATGAATCTCAATTATGTATATCATTTTTCAAGTAGCTAATATATTTAACATGGTGATTGCAATACTGTCCTGCCTGTCCATGTCTCTATGAACTTTCCTTGCTTTTTTTTCATGTATTGTTTCATTAACACTGTTTTCTTTCTTTTTCTGGGTATCACTGATATTGCCCCTCTTGTAATTCTCCCCTACCCTCAACCATAACCCAAACAAAATAAATGCCCTCTCTGTAAAAAATCACAACAGTCAGGCTAAACAGATGCATACTTTGGCTATGTCAGAAAACATATGCTTCTTCATTCTGTACCTGTAGTTTATCACCTCTGTCAAGAGCTAGGAGGGATGATTCATTAATTCAGTACTATTCATCATTCAATGCCATTTCCTCTCCCTCCATAAATGCATCCAGAATGAGAATCTAACTTCAGGGACTGGTCTTGATTTTTCTTGGTATAACCTGCACCCCAATTACTGTGATTACAGAAGACCCAGACAGTTCCAGTGAATCAGTCAATCAAAGTATAAACTAGATATGAATAAATCTTGACCAGTTTCCAAGAAATAAAGTACTTTGGTCACTAGATGAGAACAGATGATGGCATACAGAAAGTATCTTTGGATTGACTGAAAGAGTCAGACACACCACTGAGCCTATGTATAACCCAGCAAACTAGTTCAGAATATTGTATTCTAGAGGCCAGTCTAGCCATGAAAAGATTCCAACCAAGTCCCTGAGCTTTGGAGAAGGAAAGAGTCTCTCTCCTCCTCCCTCTTCATTACCTTTTAACCCCACTCCTAGCAGCAATCTATTGGAGTTGAAAAAGTCAGTGATAGAGAAAGTGCTTTTAGATATTGTGGAAAGACAGTCACCCAAGGATGGCAGCAGTTTTGAGGAATGTGACCCCTTATCACAGAGAGAATTATCAGCTGTAGATTCTAGAAAATCTAGAAAATCATCAGAGCCCAGAAAGGCACAATACAGAAAGGGAGCTTCAGGAGGACTCTGTAAATGGAGAAAAGGACTTTCAGTAATCAGGAGCCATATGTGCCTCACTGCTATTTTCCTAAAAATTTGATTTCATTCTCTCCAGGGACTTTGTGCATTCCAGGGCAGAGCACACTTCAAGGTTTGGGGGGATGTTTCCTACCAATTGATTTTAGTATTCCACTTTAGTAAATACCTTTGCAAAAAACAAAACAAAAAAAGGCTAACTGAGGCCATTGGATGACAATGAATGGGAAGCACAATAGTTGCAATTCTTGATAGAGTACTAAAACCCACAACCCCTCAGGGTTACCCCCTAGATCCCTGAGGGAAGGAATAGTCAGTTTCTTCTGCAATAAAGTTGGGGGAGTAGCGTTGAAGAGGGTGCTACTTTGTATTCACAGCACTTAGCACAATATTTGATACATAGTAAGCATTTAATAAATGAGTGTTGGTTGACATACACCTTGGTGTTAGAGACCAAAAAAAACATTTCATTTCTGTGTGTGTCCTCCCAAACCTAGCACAGTGCTTGGCATGGTAGCTTCTCTTTGGTGATTAGTTAATTGTCTAAGGTCACACAGCTAGCTGGAGACAGAGCTGGGCTCTCCACTCCAAATTCTCACGCTGAAGTAAATAGACTAGGAAGCAGACAGTGGGATGGAGATGACAGGAGCCTTGGAAACAGGGAGGCTTTTGTAGGATTGCAGCTGCTGATGGTGTGGAAATGCCCACAGGCTTAGGGCTGTGAAAATATTTCAAGGATTCCTGTGAAGTTTGACTCATTCCCCAAATTATAGTCTCATAAAAGTCATCTAGTCCATGCCCCTGTCTCTGGGGAGGGCTGGACCTGAACCACTCAAGACACTGAATCATCTTTCTGCCTTCTTAAAAATGTCCAGAGGAAAAGATAACATGGGGTGACACATTTCAGGGTCTTAGAATTCTTGCTTGGTCTGCACAGAAGTTCTACCCATGTCTAACGCAGGTGTCCAACACAGGGTTACACATGCTGTGGTGAAGAGGGTGCTGCCCGAACCTGGGTTTGAATCCCAGCTCTGACCTTTGGAATAATTAGGTAATTCTGGACAAGTATCTTTTCCTCTCTGAGTCTCAGTTTCCTCATCTGTAAAATGGGAATAATGACATTTTCCCTGTGTGCTTCATAGCGTTCCTATAAGAAAAAAAAATTCCTTGTAAAATTTAATGTGCTATAAAAATATGAATGTTTCTGAGTTAGACTCCTCTCTCTTCCCTTGGCCACTGGGAACTAGAGCGCTAGACTTCAAGTCCAAGACTGAGCTTCCAGAAATGCTTCAGATTCCTTCAGATCCAGGAGTAACCACTGCACTTTACTGCCTCTGTCCAGCTTTCTTTAATATAAGTAGAGGCCTTCAAAGATAACTCAATGAGTAGAGTGGGTGTCAATCATTGACTCCTCCCCCAGGGCAGCTGCTGATGACCTTTACTTTTCCCTTCGAGTAGCATATCTTTTTTCTTTTTTTCTTCTCCCTTCTCTTTCTTTAATTTTTTTTTTGTTTTTTACAGCTCCTAGATTTCCCCTTATATCCCTTTTCTCCCTCCTCCAGAGCTATCCCTTGTAACAAAGAATTTTTTAAAAGAGAAAAAGAGGGGGATTCAATAAAACTGATCAACAACCAAAAAATCTGATGTTATATGTAATGTTCCGTACTCATGGACCCCCACCTCTGTAAAGAAGTAGGTCTTCTCTCCTCTTCCACTTCTTGATGTCTGTTTCCTGTCCCTTTCTGTCTTCTTCCCTGCCTATAGAAGCAGATAAATGGCAAAGTGCAGTAGGACTGGAGTCAAGAAGACCTGAGTTCAAATCTGCCTCTAATACTTAATAGCTATGTGACTCTGCCTCTGGGTCTCAGTGTCTTCAGCTGTAAAATGGGAATGATATTAGTTCCTATCTTATATTCTTTCCTCAGTGTTCCTCGGTGCAGGCCTCCTATCTTAACTTGAATAACTTTCAGGTGAGCCAATTAATTACCTTCATCCAAAGAAGACAGTTCTTTGCTGTCTCCTGGATGATGAAACCATTACTGAAGGTGTACATACTCTTCTCCCTGTGCTATGGTGATTATAGGGTTTGACTGAAGGGAGATGGCAGACAAGGGGTGGGAGTCAGAGGAATGGGCAAGGCCCATAAAGGCAAGGGAAGGAGTGAAGGACAACTTAGATAGTCTGCAGGGTTGGGTCACCCAAGGAACCTAGGTGGAGAATGTGCCAAAGGAAAGATCTAGCCCATGGTATGTGACTCCGATTAGGCTGACCCATCAGGGAGAAGCCACAGCTAAGGTCCACCTTTGTTTTGCTCTTGGAATCCCCAGTTTCCAGCCTTTCTGGTCAGTATGGACACGCAGTCAGCCTACTGCAGCTATGTGCTGAGGTGGTGCCTCCAGAGGCCCAGAACGAGCCTATTAGTAGCCCAGTGTCTCCTCCTCCTATACCTATCAGCCCTCTCAGCCTCCCTCATTTCCCCTTGGGGAGTGGTGGCAGGGATCCCAAAGTCACCTTCCCACAGACACAGCATCAGTTATTCTTCTGGCTTTCACCAATTGCTGCAGGGCAGGACCTGGACAAGCCTGCACTGGATTGGCATAGCAGAGAGTGAAAGGTGGAGAGAGAAAATCCACTTGAAAGTATGCTCACCCAGCCCTACTGCTGAATCTTTGACACACTAGAGAAAGCTCAGGTCCTTTCCTTTAGCTGAGAAGCACAGTAAAGGAAGGGGGAAATGGGAGCTCTTTCAAGGTAGGGGTTGCTTCATTCTTCATATTTGTATCTCCAGAACCTAGCATGGTGCTTGGCACATAGGAGACAATAAATGCTTGTCAAATTTAATTGCCTGCCCTTTTGGGAAAGCAATTTGGAAAGATGCCTCCAAAGTCACTAAACTGTGCAGGTCCTTTGATCTGGAAATATTGCTACAAAGGCCTATGTGCCAAAGAGATCAAAGAAAAAGGAAACGGACCCATTTATAGCAGCTCTTTTGTAGTGGTGAAGAACTAAGAAATTAGAGAGTGCCAACCTATTGGGGAACGGCTAAACAAATTGTGGTAAATGATGGTAATGAACTCTAAACTCCTTAAGGACAGGGACTATCTTTTACCTTTTTTTTCTGTCTCCAGTGTTTAGTGCAGTGCCTGGCACATAGTAGGTACTTAATAAGTATTTATTGACCGCCTCAAATGATGAATGGGATCGTTTTAAAGAAATCTAGGAAGACTTGTATGAACTGATGCAAAGTAAAGTGAACAGAACCAGGAGAACAATTTATACAATAAAGACAGCATTTGAGAGACAAAACAACTTTGAAAGACCTAAGAACTCTGATCAATTCAAGGGATTCTAGGGGATGGGATGTTGATGCATGTTACCCACTTCCTAAAGGAAAGATGATAGACTTAAAGTACAAAAGAAGACATACATTTTCAGATATGACCAATGTAGGAATTTATTTTGCAAAACTATGTCTATTTGTTTCAAGGACTTTAGTGTTTTTTTTAATTGGGTGGGAAGGGGGAGGAGAAAGGAAGAAGAAACAAATGCTTGTTCATTGAAAAAAAAAAGTAAGATAAATTTAAATCTTAAAACTTTTTAAAATTTGAATTGCCCATGATCATAGCTGTTAAGAAAACAATCATATTCAATTTTCAGATGATGAAATTAAAGCTATCTACAGTTATATGAAAAAATGCTCTAAATGTCTATTGATTAGAAAAATGCAAATTAAAACAACTCTTAGGTACCACCTCACACCTATCAGATTGGCTTATATGGCAGAAAAGGAAAATGTTGGAGAAGATGTAGGAAAATTAGGCCACTAACACATTGCTGGTGGAGCTGTGAACTGATCCAACCATTCTCTAGAACAATTGGAAACTAGGCCTAAAGGGCAATCAAACTGCATACTCTTTGATCCAGCAAGACTACTACTCAGCCTGCATCCCAAAGAGATCATAAAAAAGGGAAAAGGACCCACATGTACAAAAATATTTATAGTACCTCTTTTTTGTGGTGGCAAAGAATTGGAAATTGAAGAGATGCCTATTCACTGGGGAATGGCTGAACAAGTTGTAGTATATGAATGTAATGGAATACTATTGGATATGATAAGCAGACAGATTTCAGAAAAACCTGGAAAGACTTACATAAACTGAGACTGAGTGAAGTGAGCAGAACCAGAATATTGTACACAGTAACAGCAACGCTGTGCAGTGACCAACTTTGATAGACTTAGCTCTTCTTAGCAATACCATGATCCAAGACAACTCAAAAAGACTCGTGATGGAGAATGCTGTCCACATCCAGAGAAAGAACTATGGAGTCTGAATGCAACTCAAAGCACACCATTTTTACCTTTTTGTTTTTGTTTTTGTGGCTTTTCCCTTTTGTTCTGTTTCTTCTTTCACAACATGACTAATTGATATGATTGAATAGGTATAACCTCTATCAGATTGCTTACATCTTGGGGAGAGGGATTGGAGAGAGGGATAAAAAACTGAAACTCAAAATCTTATTAAAAATGAATATACACAACTATCTTTACATGTAATTGGAAAAAATAAAATATCATTTACTAAAAAAAAAAACAACCATATGTAACATAAGAAAACATATCATACGTAGGTGATTAAGAGGGAGAGTGGAATGGTACAAAGAGTCAGAGGACCTAGTTCAAATCCCACCTCCGTCATTTACTCCCTGCATAACCTTGGGTAAGTACTTCACCTCTGTTTTCTCATCTGTAAGATGGGAGAGTTGGACTCTATGGTCTTACATTCCAGCTCTAGACCTATGATTAGTAACCACAAAGTACTCAAGTTGAGAAATAAGTGAGGGCTAGAGTGTTCACTCATAGAGGATTCATGTCATTTGGACAGGCTTGAGATTAGAAGATAACCCCATCTCCCAAACCTGCATCCCCGTGAGCAAGCTAATTCCTGTCCTCCAGTCTTCTGCTCTAGGACAGTTACCGCTGCCCTAGCTGTGGAATGAGTCTGACCTTGATTAGTCTAGGGTATCCAATTGGAATTTTTGTGCTGTAGAAAAATGGTACTAACCACAACAACAATAGCAAAAGCCGGCATTTTTATCACTCTTGCAGGGTTGCAAAGGTAGCTGTATTGTCATATTTTACCTTACAACAGCACTGTGAGATAGGGCTGTAACTAGGGTGCGGTGGCTAGGACTTTCACCCAGGGTACTGAAATTTAGAGCAGAGATTCTCAAAATGTGGCCTCCAGTGAGACCCTTTCAGGGAGTCCACAAGGTCAAAACTCTTTTCATAACAATACGAAGATTTTATTTGCTTTTTTCACTCTTGCACTCTCACAGGTGAACAATAATATTTTATTTCAGAGGTTCCTTGGCCTGTGAATTAAAGATTTAGCTGCAAACATGCAGACTGAGTTACTATCTCATCTGCATAATTGCACTTTTGCCTTACAAATGAACAGATCAGCAGATGAGATTGGACTTGCCTTTTCTCTCATATTTATCTGGTAACAGCACCAATTAATCATAGATCTTTGGCGTGAATGCTGCACAGTAAACACAGGTGGAACTGAAATATTCAAGGTATTGAGTAACTCTTGGAATCTCATGGTTTATTCTGAAACTATGCTGATATTCACAGGGATGGTGCAAAAGTCACGGTGGCTAAAACCGTAGGCATGTTAGCGTGATTCAAGGCAACAGTGCCAAACTCACCTCTCCCCACCACACACTTTCAGTAAAAAAAAAAAATGCCAGTTTCATTTAAGAATGTCCTTAGTGAAGCAATAAAAATGACTAATTTTATTAAATCTTGACCTTCAAGAACATGTCTTTTTAATATTCTGTGTGACAAAAAAAGTACATATGCATTAAGCATGCCTGCTGCATACCAAAGCACAGTGGTTGTCTGGAGGAAAATTATTTGAGCAGTTGTTGGAGTGGTGAACTTGACCAGCTGTTTCTTTCATAAAACACCATTTTGGCTTGAAAGAATAACTGACAAAGTATGGTTGTTTGGGCTTGGGTATCTGGCAGACATTTTCTCCAAAATGAACTACAGGAGCCCATGACTTTGAAGAAAAACAAATTATCCTGTTTGTAGCTGATGACAAAATTTAAGCTTTCAAGAAAAAATTAGAATTTTAGAGAACTTGTATGTCACTGTGAGCTTGATACCTTTTCAATATTTAATGATTTCTCTGATGAGACTGATAGTGATATTAACAAAAGTGAATTTTAAAAAATTATATTGTGAACCATGTCAACATTTGGAAGATCTGCATGACAGCGAATTGATATTTTCCAGCTGACCACAGTATATTACAAAATCATTCATAGGCAAAAGATCCATTCAAAATGCAAGATAGATGGCTGGATTTTAACGTAACAGAGTATGAAGAGTTAGCTGATATTGTTTCATAGTTCCCACTGCAACTAACCTTTAAAAAATTACACTTGTCCAGTTTTACTGTAGTAGTAAAGAAAAATATCCACAATTATCTGAAAAAAAGACTATTAAAATACTTTTTCCTTTCCTGACTACATGTCTGTGTGAGGCTGAATTTTCTTCATTATACTTTAACCAAAACAACATATCACGACAGTTTGATGCAAAAGCAGAAATGAAATTCCAGTTTCTGTTAAATCAGACATTAGGGATTTCTCAAAATGTAAAGCAATGTTACTCTTCACTCTTTTTTTGATGTGAAAACTGTAGAGGTTTTCCCCATATAATACGTTATTTATGTTAATGTGTAATGGATTTATTATTGTTATTTTTAATGAATTCCTAAATAAATATTTTAATTTATCCATTTTAAATTTTAATTCTGTAGATATTGATAGATATGACCCACATAAACAAAAGCTCTTTGAAGTCATCAATAATTTTTAAAATTACAAAGGTGTGCTCAGAACAAAGAAGCACTGATTTAGAAGATGTGAAAATTTAATGTACACACTCCTTTGGCCGATTAAATGGCATTATGATAACTAATTTCCTCTCTTATTTATTGAATTTATTTTTAGTTACTTGTATAACTTTGATGTCATCATTTACAGTGGACTTGCAGGAATATTTTGTGCTGCTTGTCCCAGGTGGAACAATTCTAGTTACTTTTCTGATTGGGAGTCATGATTTGCTCCATTTTACAGAAAAAGGAATCAAAGAGAGTTTAGGTGACTTGCCCAAGATCACCTAGCTAATAGGACAGGTGTAGGATTTGAACTCACATCTTTTCTGACATCATGGCAGAAGGCAGAGAGCAGAGAGCCCCAGAGGCCCTCCCAGCTCCATGATATCATCTGGTCCCCATAACCACTCTGTGAGGAGGGTCCTCCAGGAATTGTGGGGAGGAGAGGAAAAAGGCAAGAGGAGAAGCTTCACCTTGGCAGCCCAGGGAAGGATCTCGGTCTTCTCAGTGCTTAAACAACCACCTTTCTTGGAAAGCTTGGACAGATATTCAACTAGTTTTGATCTCTTAGGGTCCTGAGCTGGAAGCTCACACAACAGCCTATGCCCCCCACTCCTCAACAGGCAATCCGAGTCATCTCAGCAGCTTCAGAAAGGACACTGCTGATTGCCACTCATCCTCAGGACCCTCCAAGAGTTTAACTTGTGGGGTCCAGAGAGAAGCTTGCTGGGGGTGCTTCTGACACTGGCAAAGAAGCCACCCTTTTGGCCATCTGGCCTCCCAATCTCAGAGAAAGAAGACAAACCAGGTCAAGGTTACACTTCTCCATGAAGCCTTGGGAACATGTTCATCATAAAACATACTGTTTGGAGAAAGAAGTCCAGAGGTGGCTTCTCAGTCTGTAAATAGGTCAAGCAGAAATTGGCAGACAAAGCCACATTGGAGCTGGAAGGAAGAGAGATGGGGAGGGGGAGTGAGGCTCTGGGCCAGAAAAAAAAAGTGAGAGGGAAAAAAATCAGGGTCCTAGCAGGATCACAGATCTAGCGCTCGAAAGATTTAAAAGACCCCTCAGTCCAATGCCCTCATTTTGTAGATGAGAAAACTGAGGCTCAAGGAGATTCAGTGACATGCCAGAGGTCACACTGGTAGAAAATGTTATAGCCAGAATTTTAACTAGACCCTCTGACTAGGGTGACAAGATGACACAGTAGATAGAGAGCTGACCTCAGACCGGAATTCAAATTCTGCCTCAGATTTTTACTAGCTGTGTGACCTTGGGCAAGTTGCTGAGCATTTTTGTGCCTCAGTTTCCTTATATGTAAAATGTAGGGATTGGCCTGTAAAGTCCCTTTCAGATCTAAACCTGTAATCCTATCCTATCAGAGGCAATTCTCTTTCCATTACACCAAATACCCATTTAAAATAGATTGCTTCCTTTCCCCAATAACCCTGTCAAGCAAGAGGTCAGGGAGTCCAGGCAGGTCAGGCAGGCTCTCACTACAAGTTGATAATGGCACTGTCCTGTCACATCCAGCCCGAGCACTTCAGTGGGAGCTGATGGCGGCAGACACATCCCTCCAAACAGCTTCTGTCATGCTGTGGGCACATGGGGGTAATTCAAGCCTTGCCTTCAGGACTGGGAGGATCTCAGTGAATTCAAAAAACTGTTTGAGTCTTGCCCAGCGTTGCCATACAGATCACAGCAGTGGACTTGGCTGCCTTTCAGCTTGGGGCCTGGGCCAATTTGGCCATCGCTCTCAGCCTTTAACCAGTCAGCTTCACAGTCGTTAAGAAAAACAAATCTATATCATGAAGTGGCCTTAGATTACTGCTGGAATTAAGATGGTCCAAGGCCAGCTGAAGGGTTTGAGGGTGGGCCTTGCCTCCTGGGGCCCTTGTTGTGACTCATGTCCCTGGGGAAGGGGGTCCTGGAGCTAGCTGACTTTAGCAGCTCATCCAGAGCTGAGCAGGCTATTGGGGACTGATTCCTATTCATCAGGAACACAGGAGGCTGACATAAGCCAGAAGCCTGATTCATTCATTCCTAACTGGGGATAGGCCTTTACACAGGACCATGAATTTTGAGCTGAAAGAGAACTTGAGGCCACCTAGTCCAAGTCCCTCATTTTATAGGAGGGGAGACTGAGGCCCACAAAAATTTAAGGGTCATGCCCAAGGTCACAAAGGTAGAGGTGGATTTTGAACCCAGATCCTTTGATTCCAGAGCCAATCCTCTTTTCACTGTACCAAACTATCATTAAAATATGCAAGAGAAACTAGAAAATTGCAACCCCACACACAAAAGATATAAAAACCATTTTTCCAAGCAAAAAAATTGGACCACACACCATACCACCATCATTCAGCTCATACCATACTGCCCACACCACAAATACTGCATATGTAAATGCTGGGTACGCAGCCATAGAACTACTCAATATAAGCTATATTTCAGGCAATTTGGAGAGTAAATGAAATGTTTCTTTAACCTGGGTAAATATATATAATATCATATATGTATGTATTATACATTTTTTTAGTAGCTCTCAGTTACCACTTGTGACTGCCACATATTTTTCCTCCAAAGCTCATAGACTGGAGTCATTTGTTCAGGTCTACTGAGCTTCTGAAATTTCTCAGGACATCTAAGTACATGGGATCACAGATGTAGAACTGTAAGAGATCTTAGAGACCATTTGGTACAGCTCCTATACCTGAAACACATCCCTCTCATATTTGGGACAGCCAGAATACTAACCCAGCTTCAAGGTATTCTGGGTATTCACAGTCACTAAAAATAGTCATTTGTGAGCCCCCACCAGTGTGTACTTTTTTCTCTAGTCAGCTAGAGGAAATAATTAGTCCAAAGGCATTTCAAGAAATTGTATGGTTTGTGATAGAACATTTACCCTCATAAACCTAGGGCACATCCACAAATATTCACCTCAGTAGGGAGAGAAGCCTGCCCAGAGGCTCAGAAGCAGCCCACATGTGAAGAATATGTGTGGAGAAGCAACTCATATCTCCAGTACTACAGAACCCTGGATGTCTCCTGGTGGTACCATTATACTACTCTCACTAAGCCTACCTGTCACTGGGGGCTATCCCCTGTTACCATCTTCTGGACTTACTTCTTCAGGGCCAATAAAGTCTTCTAAGCTTTAGTCTACAAGCTGATATCTCTTTGGACCAAGGGTTCTTAACAACCTCTTTTGTGTCATAGGCTCCTTTGGTGGGCTGGCAGATCCTGTGAATTCCTTCTCTGAATCATGTTTTTAAAAGCACAAAATATGGAGGATAACAAAGGAAACTAATTATGTTGAAATATAATTTTGGGAGGTTAAGGTTTTTCTGGACCAGTTGTCAATTTTTTTTTTTTTACATGGACCAATCTCAGATTAAGAATCCTAGCTTTGGCCATAATCACCATAGCCAGTTAACAAAGGACAGGCAGAAAGTTCCCCAGGCTAAAATGAAACCTTTCCTTTACAGCCCCTATTTCCGTGGAATGGGAGGAACACATCTACACCTTCTATCAGAAGTAGCTATCTAGCTTAGGGTTTCATACTATTCGTTATCCTTAAGGAGGCAGCTAGGTGGTACAATGGGTAGAACACTGGGCTTGGGATCAGGAAGACTCAATCCAGCCTTGGACACTTACTAGCTGTGTGACCCTGAGCAAGCCACTTGTTTGCCTCAGTTTCCTCATCTGTCAAATGAGCTGGAGAAGGAAATGGCAAACCCTTCCAGTATCTCTGCCAAGAAAACCCCAAATGAGGTCACAAAGGATTAGTCAGGACTGAAAAATGACTGAACAACAGAAATTCCCAAGATCTTTTCTGGTTAAGCATGCAAATGAATTTGAACCAGAAAAAAAGATCAGCTAAAGAAGTAAGATCACATTCCTGTCTTATCAATCAATTGATTAATCAGTCAACAAACATTTATGATGCACCAGCTATGCACTAGGTCCTATGCTAAAGCTAGGGATGCAAAGATAAAAATGAAACAGTTCTCGACCTCAAGGAATATATATTCTATCAGGGGAAACATCATACACATAACTAATTAAGTATGCATCTTTACCAGATAAAGGCAAAGTAAGTTTTGGGCTGGGGACAGCTCCTACAGCTGAGAAGGATTAGGGAAAATTGTACTAGTAGCTAGTACTGACGTCGACTGGGCACATTTGTTAGGAGTAAAGCCTGATCACTTTGGTGCCTTATTTTGTCCAGAGAAAAACCTTGTTCTCTCTACATAAGGTGAAGTAACCAGGCCCGTAAGATGACAGATTACAAGTGGCAGGGCTTGGATTTGAACCCAGCACTCTCTCCATTGCACTAGAAAGCTGCTGAGGACAATAAGACCAAATATTTGAGACTGTGACAGTTTGGAGAAAACCAGCACTCTTGGGCTTTGTAACTACAGTCTCTGCTGCGATGGTCACACTTGGGTTGGCTAGATAGAATGAGCCTTTTTCTTGTTTGGTCAGTAAAGGCAATCAGTTTCTGTTCTCGGATAATCCTTATCAGCCACCAAAAGTATCTGTCATGTAAGTTGGAACTCTGGGGTCAACAGGTTTGCTTGGGGGCCAATGTATGTGGGGGGTAGAGCACATTTCCTCCCTGGGTGAATGCTCTGACCATTTCTCCCCAAGGGGACCACTATCCCTAAACTGCATCATGGTGCTATGCAGACCCAGGATGCAAAAGCTTTCAGGATTTGGGGGGACAAGCAACCCCCTTCTAGCCATGGTGCTACCACCCTACCCCCTCCCTCCTCTTGAGATTATCCCCTGTTATGCTCTGTCCCCACTCCCTGCATCAACCCTAGGCACAGTTTCTTGGAATCATGGTCCTGTCATTCCAGCATTGCCTCATGACAGATAGGTTTCCATTGCTTTGATTCTAGTTTCCCTTCTTGATTGGTGTCATTCTAAAGAGTTTGTAGGAGATGCTCTTGGCTCTTTGATGAGATTTCGGACCCCCTCCCCCTTCCCCCCAATATCATCACCTCATTTACAATTCACCTTTTAGACGATGTTATTTCCCTCGGGGAGAGTGTCACAAATAGATTTTTGTCCTCCAGTTATGTGAATTCTTTTCGCTCCCTACCCCCTTCCTCATTTATCCATTCAACAGTATCAGATAGTGAAAAAAACAATGAACTGGGAGAAAGAAAGGACTGGATTTAGAATCCCTGTCTGACCTTGGAAAATAGACCTTCTCTGGACTTTAGTTTCCCTCACCTATAAATCAAAGGGATCAGATGAAATAATCTCTTTCTCTTTTAACTTTAAAGGGAATTTTAATGATTTTTTTTTTGGTTTTTTTGCCACTTTTATTTTCCAACATATCCCTCTCCCCTGTTCCAGAACCATCCCTTATTGGGAACAGGGAGGGAAAGAGGGGAGAGAAGCAGGTCAACAAAAACCCATTAGTGCATCAAACTAAACCCAATATTTTAATGTTCACACATCTCTTTGGGACATTGGAATTTTGGGGGGACAATGTTCATTTACATTGTTATTAATCATAACCCTGAGCTCCACAGGTTCTGGGTGAGAAGAGCCAGAGGGAGCCATAGACAATCCTAGGCACGCAGACTTCAGAAAGCTCTGGGTTCAAGTCCTGTTTCTGACTCTTGCTCACTTGTGACTACAAATATATCATTTAATTTCTCATTTCCCCCAGAAACTCTCTAAGGTTTTGAGTAATAGAAAAATTATGAATTTGATGAGTGGCATTCCTCAAAATTATAAAGTCACATGTATGGGCCAAGAAAAACCCCACACCCTCCTCCAAATATAGCAGCTGAGATTAAGTAGTGATTTGTTTTGCAGAGCACTTTACATACATTATTTCACTGGCTCTTCACACCAACCCTCTGAAGTAAATACCTACAGGTATTTTAGAGATGAGTAAACAGATTCATAGATTTATGGAAATGACACCACCAAGTGTCCAAGGTAGGACTCAACCCCAGGTTTTCCAGTAGAAAAGGATCCCTGTGGGCTGCATACTGAAAGCCACATGTTAACATTATCTATGGTATAGAGTATTTTTATTCATTTTGTTAAATGTTTCCCATTACGTTTTAATCTGGTTCTAGTCACAGTCCTGAATGTGTGTTCTGCTGGCCTGATAACCCATGGAGAGCAAGGCGGACCCCTCTGTACTACCTCACACTGCTGCAACGATGATGAGGATGATACCCTGGGTTTGAAACCTCATTGTGCCACTTAATACCTGAGTCACTTTACCCATCAATTACCTTCCATGGATTCTGTGTATATCTTACACGTACCTGGTCATCTCCTCCAACAGAGTGTAAGCGCCTTGAAGGTAGGTGCGTTTTTTCTTTCTTTTGTAACTTACCCCAGTACCTGGCATGTGATAAGCACTGATGCTTATTGACTGATTGGTTTTAAGTCAGAAGACCTGGGTCCCATCTCACATCCTCTTCCTTCAGCCCCTATAGTCTCCCTCACTATGGTCTCTGATTAAGAAATGGTCCTACTTATTGTCAAGGCTAATCTAATCTAATAATAATATAACCTAATACATGCACCTTTGACTGAGCCCATCCCCTCTTGCCTGCTACCAGACTGTCTCCACTGTCATGTAGTAGGCTTTCTATAATCTTCAATCTCATCCTGTGTACCAGCTCTTTCCCTGATGCCTGCAAACACATTCAAAGGACTTCCCTATCCTAAAGACAAACAAACAAAAAAACTCAACCTCACTATACCCTATGATCCTTGCAGACTATTGTCTTATATCTCTCCTCCCCTTTTCAACTAAACTCCTTAAAAAATAAATCACCTACACTGGGAACCTCCACTTCATCTCCTCTCTCTTCTAAATCCTTTACAATCTGATTTTCATTCAACTGGATACAAATAGATGTCTCTTCCACTGGGAAATGGATTAACAAATCGGAGTACATTCATGAAATGGACTATTACTCTATGGTAAGAAATGAAGAAGATGAAATCTTCAGAGACATATCAGACATATCAGAAGATTTCCATAAAATGCAAATTTATATATATATATTCTATAACATTTCTATAAAATGCAAACAGAGGTAAATTGAAGTAAGCAGAACCAAGGAAATAATGTACATGACTTCAACAAAGTAAACAGTAAGAACTATAAAACAAAATCAAAAGTTATAAATTATAATGACTAAAACTGGCCCCAGAAAAGAGTTGAGAAAATGCACCTTCCTTCATCGAATAGGTAGAGGAACTATGGTTGTATGCTAAATTTTGTATACTGTTTATTTATTGACTCTTATCATGAAATCATTTTGGTTTTCCCTTTTCATTTTTATTCTTAGCTACAAAGGATGGCATCCTGGGGGAGGGAGAGATACACTCAGAAACGTCAGCAATGTAGTAGCTTAGACACTAACACAGTTTTTAACCTAAGAGGGATCGGCACAGGCACAGGACCTGACCCATGTACAAAGTGCCCCTAATAACATCTCCCTATATGGACAGGCTAGGGAGTCTCTTTATCAAGAGTCATCATAATATTTAATGGAATGGCTTTGCAGAGAGTGTGGAGCACACAAAGATATTAAATAACTGTTTCTGGTTTTCTAACTGCATGATTAGAAAAACCTTTTCAGTGGCTACAGTTGTAGAACCGGAATTGAGGGCACCTTCATAAAAGGCCTTAGCTGGCCTCCAATGCTCTTCTGTTTGATTACTATCTCTTGGTTTGACTTCACTGACAGCGTCTTGGGAGAGACAATACTCTAAGGCATAGGTTCCCAAAGTGAGCAATACTGCCCCCTTGGGGGCCACTGAAACGATCCAGGGAGACAGTATTAGTCCTGGGTGCAATTCTAGGGCATTGAATAACCATAAGGGAGAAGTTGAAGCAAAAGGAAAGAAGACAAGAAAATTTTGAAAAACCATTTGTACATGTTTCATTTGTTGTATAACAGAATCAAAGCCACAATCATCACATTATTTTCCAAATAAACATACAAAATGCAAGTTATAACAAGTTATAATATAACTGATCAGTGGTCCAGTCTGCCCATAGGTCTTAACAAGCAAGTGTTGGCAGGAGAGAGTATAGCACATTGTCAGGAAGTCCAGCATGCATCGGCAGGGATGTGTGTATGTAATGACTTGTTTATAATATGATACTATATGGTTACATGATGCAATATTGATCATCAAAATTTCAGTGCAGGAAAAAACTCACAACTTTACAATAAATTATTGAAGTTAAGATGTGTCATTTTTAAAAAATATATTTTATATTTTTTGAAATAATGCAAATTTCAAAAAAACTGTTAAAAGGTTAAAAAAAGTAGATTTCCAGGGAGAGCAATGAGTAAAAAAAATTTTTGAAAAGGGCGTAGTAGGCCAAATAAATTTGAGAACCTCTTCTCTAAGAGGAGAGACTTTAGGCCATTTCCAGTGGCATCTAAGAGTGACTCCATACAATGGACCTCAATCTTTTGCCTCCAGATTTGTTCATTTCCATTTTAGGACAAGGGACTGGAGCTTTGAAAGGTCAAGAAAGTGAGTCTCTGGGCATCCCGGGTTTTCCAGCCAATCTAACATCAATGATCCAAAGAGTAAGGAGTGATCTTCAGGACTCAGCCCAGTGGTAGCTGAGATGACGACTCATATAACAGGCCACATCTGGATGTGAACTCGGTGGGACTGATGCTATATAGAAACTGTACTAAGAATGAGCTTTCTCTCCCTAGAGACTAAAGTAGGATAAGGGAGTGTGTCCCTATGGTGTTGGAGGAAATGTTTGTACTTTTGGTCTTGTTATATCTTTGAAATTCTATCTCATTGTAAAAACTGATTGATTATAATTTCGTTAAATGAAATTTGAGGCTACTTATTGACACCTGGGCTGGGTGGGGCTCAAACTGATGACATTAGACTAGAGACATGACCCAGTCCCCAATCTCTCAGGGTAATTCTAAAACTCTGATTATGAAATGTAACGAGCCTGGCTCTAGAATAGTGAGCCAGAGCACCCTTGTAAATGAATAAATAAAATATATTTTTAAAAATTAAATGAGGATTGGGTTAAATAAATCACTAATATCTTGTCCAGCTTCAATGAACCCATGAAAACTCACAGTATCCATTTCATAGAATAGACTTCCAAGGCTGCCCCTTTCCCATCTGGAGAGTCAATAACCAGTACCCATAATGCCATGGGCCTTAGGGCACAGGTAAGCCACCTCTGAGGGAGACCCTAGGGCTCCCTGAAGCCCTGCCCACACCAAACATTTCTTTCAAACCAGGCCTGACCATGCCCAGATACTTGTATCTCTAGAATCTTTGGCCTCATGTGGTCCCTTGACTTTGGCAGAAACATTCACACATCTGGCACATCTGGGGCACTGGTGATTTGTGCAAATCAGAGGCTGTCCATCTGGTTCATGTCACTTCTCCCTCTTTCTCTGTCCACACTCTCCCAACATGGAGTTTACCCACAAAATCCAATATGGGCTTAGATTCAGCCCCCACTTTTTCTTCCTTGGGTTTCCAAGTGGTCCTTGGCCAGCTGTGATTCCGGAAGTCAAACAACTTCATTGTTGATGTAGCGATGGTCTCTGATTGGGAGGCAGCAGAGAGGGGAGGGATTACAAATAACCTAATAGATGATTTAATTAGGGCTTAACCTGAATTTGGACAATCCAAGCTTCTGGCCTCCATCCCGGGCTGTGGGCTTGGCTGTCGGCAAGGCCAGCTCAGTGACCACTGACCCCATCTTTCCTTCCCTCCTTCTTCCTCTCTCCTGGGGATTCCAGAGCACTTGTCAGCTGGGCCAAGACATACAGGGATCATCAGGCTGCCTTCTCCCCTTGGCTGTTGTGCCATCTCAGCTGCTTTCAATTCACTCCTCCTGGTTTCCTCTCATCCCAGGATATGTGTGGCCTCGCTGACCAAAGGAAAACGCCTCAATCAAAGGGAAAAAAAGCAACCCAAACTCCCAAGAGATGCTGAACTTGGTGAGTCAGGCAGAGCTTTGGGTTGGGAATTGAGAAACATGATCTCAACTAACTCTCTGAGTGATCTAGGGGGAATCATTTCCCTTCCCTAAGCCTCAGTTTCCTCTCCTGTAAAAATGATAGGATTGATGTTATATGGTCTCCAAGGAACTAGAGAATGGGATATTTCCTCCCTCCCCAAGTGACATTTGATGCTGCAAAATTCCTGAACCACTAACATGAAGATGGTTCCAAGATGTGTTGGCTGCCATGGTCTCAGATTGTACATTCATTTACACTTGGTGATAGGTTGCTTTGTGAGTGTTCTAAAATTATTTTCTTGTGTTTGCTGAGTTTCCTTAGCTAGATTCTTCAGGGATCAGTGCCATCTTCTTTCTCTTAGAGGAAGATAAAATGCTAAACTTGGAGTTGGGGTAAATCTGATTACAAATCCTGGCCACTTAACTTCTCTGGCCCTCGGTTTCCTCCTCTGTAAAGTGAGGGCCTCTAAGGCACCCTCCAGCTGTAGTTCTATGATCTCATAACCTCCCTTTCCCTCAGTTTCCTTCTCTGTAAAATGACTGGGTTGTACTAGCTCCAAAGGTATGGATCCTAAGAAATGGAAATGATAGGAGTGAAGAAGCATTTTCTGGCTGTTCTTCTTTCCCTAATCCCGCCCTCCCTGGCTGATGACCTTCAGGGACCAAGGCAGTAACAATAGAAAAATTCCTCTGATGTTCTCAGCCTGTCTTCCAACACATTCCACAGAAAGAGTTGTACCAAGTATGGACAAGAATGTTCCCTCGGCTTCTCCTTCATCTCAGGGCGAGGCTCATAATTACCAATGTCCCATCACATATACACTAGGACAGGACCCAAAGGATACCAAAGAGACAAAAACAGAAAGGGCTCCCCTGGGGCCACGGAGCCAATCAGGGCTGTCAGTGAGCATTGTACCCAACACCACCCCCACTCCCCCATTCGGCAGAAGGGAAATCCCCACCCAGCCTTAAGAGACTTGCCCAAGGCCCAGAAGAAGGGAGCGGCCTGGTTAGAGCTTATTCTCTTTCTTTGTGCAAGGACCTATCTACATGGCCACTATTTCTAATAGTATATGCAACTTCTGACATCTGTAGACCCCCACCTCTCTGTTGGGAGGAAAGATAGCCAGATGAGAGAGACATACAGAGACAGATAGAGAGACAGACAGACAGCTAGACAGATATAGACAGAGACAAAAGGGTACATAGATCAATCGATAGATAGGGAGGTACAGAAACAAAGAGGTAGACAGACAGATAGAGAGATTGACAGACAGACAGACAGACTATTTCTGTTCTTCAAAAGATTCTGCTCTTTTTGCTGGTGTCAAGACTGGTTCTTCCTATGTCCCCAGGCTGGATATACAGGGACTCCTCACAGGTCCAGTCTCACTCCAATCAGCACAAAGCTTTGACTTGCCCTGTTTTAGGACTTGGCTTCTTTGCTTCTTCTTAGGCAACTTTAGGGGCCTCCTGATCCCAGGGACTTACTCTATTCATGCTGAATTTAGCATATCCCATTCGTCACCGCCCCACCCACCCACCCACCCCCTTCCAGCAGCTGGGCCCAGCTCAGAACTTCACAACCAAAGCGTTCCTCTAGCCTCAGCTTCCCCAGTAGCAGAAATTGAGAGCTTGTATCACATCAGCTGACCAAGTTTACATTCTAATGAGGGAAAACAATACCTAATGAGATTCTGGGAGAGGGAGAGACAATAGGCAAAAGAACACAGAATTCTGGGAACTTGGGGGACATAAAATACTTAGGAAACCAAACTCATCTCCATCCATTTCTATTTCTGAAATAATCTTCCACCAACTACCGGTGTTGGATTTCAGGGAAAAAAAAGTTTATATTCAAGTTGTTGTTGACCTGTACCACTCCTTGGCCAAAAATAGTTGGGTTTGGATCATTTATTTTATTGATTTTTAAAAAAATTAAGCCCTCAGCAAAAATCTAAAATGACCCAGGTCTGTGGTCAGCAAGGTGAATTTGAGGGCAGACACTAAAGTTTGTCTTCAGTCTCTAAATTCCCCCTCCAAACATACCCAGTACACACCTTTGTTCACCCAAATGTCTGAGTCCAAAGAGATTTTAGAGGTTAATTAGGCCAACCACCTCATTTCACAGAGGTGACATGCTGTAACTAACATGGGGCAAAAAGAGCTTTGTCTCAGAGTTCTGACATTGAAGAAGGAGAAACATGGTAACTTCTTCCCCTGCAACGACTGCCCTTGGTGCCTCCTAAAGCTCTCCTCCCTCTTTCAGTCAAATTCCTTTAGAAAAAAAATAGCTGTCTACACTCATCACCACTATTCCTATCCTTTTATTCACATCATAACCCTTTGTAGTCTAGTTTCCAGCTCTTAACTGAAACTGCTCTGTCCAGTTACCAACGATCTCTTGGTCCAATAATACTTTCTCAGTTCCCTTCCTTCTTGACCTCTCTGCAGCACTGGACACCAATAACCATCTTCTGCTCCTCAACATTTTCTTCCTTCTGTGTTTCCATGATCCTGCTGTCTCCTGGTTCTCTTTTGACCTGTCTGCCCTGTCCTCAGTCCCCTTTGGAGATCATCTGTGTCCCACTCCCTAACTGTGACTGCCCCCGAGACTCCATCCTTGTCTGTTTTTCTTTGTCTACACTCTACTTCTCTGTGGTCTCAATAGTTCCAATGGGTTCAACTCTCACCTCACCTCATTAGACTGTGAGGTCCTTGAAAGCAGGAAGTTTGGGGGCCTCTTTTTGTATCCCAGTGCTTAGCACAGGATCTGGCACTCAAGAGCTAAAGCTTCAATACTTTGGCCACATGATGAAAAGATGAGACTCATTGGAAAAGATCCTGATGTTGGGATAGATTGAAGGCTAAAGAAAAAGGAGATGGCAGAAGAAAAGACAGATAGATAGTATCATGGAAACAACAAATACAGACTTGGACAGATAGTGAAGGGCCTGGTGTGCTACAGTCCATGGGGCCATGAAGGAAACAACAAATATTAATTCATTGATCTTTGACAGGGAGCTCCCAGATATAGACATCCAGGTATAGTCTCCCTCCTGAGTTCCAACTATTGGACATCTTCCATTCTATATCCCATGAGTATCTCAAACTTAATGTGCCCAAAACAGAAATGCTGCAATGGATAGAGTGCTGTACCTGAAGTTGGGAAGACCTGAGTTCAAATCCAACCTCAGATACTTACTAGCTGTGTGATCCTGGGAAAGTCAAGTTACATGCTGTTTGCCTCAGTATCCTCATCTGTAAAATGGGATAATAATAGCTCCTACATGGAAGGGTTATTGTGAGGATCAAATGAGATGATAATTGTAAAAGCACTTAGCTCAGTGTCTGGCATACAGTAAGTGCTATATAAATATTAGCTTTTATTTTTATTATTGCTATCTATATATACTGTATATAATAAAAATTTTATGATAACAAATATAAATATAATAATAATATTATTACTATTTATATATACTGTATATAATAAAAATTGTATGATAATAAATATAATAACATTACTATTTATATATACTATGCCATGTATAGTAATAATTATATAATTATTATTACTATTTTCTCCAAAAACCTACCTCTGTTCCCTAACTTCACCATCTCTTTTAGGGTAACACAATCATTCTTAACATCCAGGTTTGCAGCTTCTGGGATATTCTTGTTGCCACCACCACCACCACCACCCCCAGTTACCTATGTCCATCATCAGCTAGGTGGTGCAGTGGATAGAGTGCAAATCCATCCTCAGACTCTTACTAACTATGTGACCCAGGACAAGTCACTTAACCCCATTTGACTCAGTTTCCTCTTTTGTCAAGGGAGTTGGAGAAAGAAATGGCAAATCACTCCAGTATCTTTGCCAAGAAAACTCCAGATGGGGTCACAAAGAGTCAGACACAGCTGAAACGCCTGAATGACAACAATAACAACCCTAAATACCTCCACTTTTTCCATTCATACAACCACTCCCTTAATCTAGGCTCTCCAAACCTCTTGCCTGGACTATTGCAATATTCTCTTAATCAGTCTCCCTGCATCTAGTATCTCTTCTCTTCTATCTGTCCTTCATATAGTTGTATCAAATTGATATTCCTAAAGCACAAAATCTGACCCTGTCACTGGCCTGCTCAAGAAGTGTCCTGTTACTCCTAGAACAAAACACAAACTCCCCTATTTGGCATTCAAAGCCCTTCACAATCTGACTCTGATCCACTTTTCCAGGCTGATTATGTGGCATTCCTCTTCATGGACTTCAAATTGACCCACTTGATACAACTTGCAGAGATCCTTCCAGCTCCTATCTCATTCTCCTTTGTAGGTTGCCTGCCATGCCCTCCTTGCTGCCATCTCTCATAAATCCCTAGCTCCCTTCAAAGCTCAGCTCAGATGCTACCTCTTACATAAGGCTTTCCCTGACCACTGCCATACATCAGTTGGTGGCATCCAGTCAAATTACTTATATGGGCACATGTTATTTCTTCCAATAAAATGTAAGCCCATTGAGGGCAGGAATTGTTCCTTTTTTATTTTCAGATTCCCAGCATCTAGTATAATTCCTGGCATGGAGTAGACTTTAGAAATGCTCATTTGTTGGCTGATGGATAGGAAGTCAGATGTGATTGAACATTGAATGGAATCACCTTAATTGTTTCACACAACAGGTGATCCAAAAAGCCATAACCTTCGTCCCTCTCTGGTTTTGTCCTCCAGATCAACGTTTGAAATGTAGTTAAGTGGGGTTGAGGGCAGGGGAATAGCATTCCAGGAATAAGAACAGGGAAGACTCCCTCAGGTAGCTAGCACTTCTATTTAAATCACCAATACTTTTACTCTCTTGCCTTGCTTTGGAGAGAAGTATTTACTTACAAATCCACAGATGTCTGCAGTAGAAAGACTATTCAAAACCTGGTCAGAGGTTTTACACTCTCTGTCTTGGAGCCAACATGTATACACGTTATTTTGTAGACCTTGTTGTGTTTTTCTTTTTCTTCTTCAATCATTTCAGTCATGTTTGAGTCTTTGTGAGCCCATTTGGGGTTTTCTTGGCAAAAATATTGGAGCGTTTACCATTTCCTTCTCTGGCTCATTTTATTTATTTATTTTTCAAGAATCTTTATTCAATATTGTCAACACATAATGCTAATTCAGTTCTCTCCCAATATCTATCGTATCTAGCATATCTACTATTTTATTGGCCGCCTAGTTGAAATGACCCCACTGTTACAGTTCTATTTTCTCTTTCCATCTGCAATTCATTTACCATTTCCTTTAAAAATTCTGAAAGCTATAAGATTTGGTGTATATATGTTTAGTATTATTATTTCTCCATTATTTAGGGTACCTTACAAAAGAATGTAGTTTCCCTGCTTATTTCTTTTAGTTATAACTATTTTAGCTTTAACTTTGTCTGAGAACATGATGGCCACCCCTGCTTTTTTTACATCAGCTGAAGCATGATAAGTTCTGTTCTGGTCCTTGTGTGCTCTCATTTTTAAATGTTTCTCTTACAAACAACATATTGTCAGGTTTGGGGCTTGTTTTTATCCATTCGGCTATCCATTTCCATTTTATGTATATTTCCATCCATTCTATTTTCCCCCACCTTTTTCTCCCTCTTTTCACCTCTCCCTCCCCAGAAATCTAATTTACTTCTTACTACTGCCTCCCTAATCTTCACATCTTTCTATGAGTCTCTCCATTATTGTATCCCCTTGCCTTCCTGTTTCTCTGTAAGCTAAGATTTTTATACCATACTAGATGTATATGCTATTCCCTCTTTAATCCAGTTCTGGTGAGAATAAGGTTCCCTCCATCCTATCCTCCCCTCCACTATAATAGTTCTTCAATTCATGGCTCTTTTGTATGAGATGATTGCTCCATTTTACCTCTCCCTAATCAATTTTATTTTTTAGAATCATCTCATTACAATTAACTCAACCCCAAGCCTTCTATCTATGTATAATCTTTTAAACTACCTTAGTAATGATAACATTCTAAAGAGCTGAAAATATTGTTTTCTCATATGAGAAGTAAATAGTTTAACCTTATTTTATCACTTATAATTGGTCTTTCATATTTACCTTCTTATTTTTTTTGGTTCTTGTAAGTCAAATATTCTGTTCCGTTCTGGTCTTTTCCTCAGAAATATTGGAAAGTCCTTTAGTTCATTAAGTATCTATTTTTCCCTTGCAGGATTACACTCAACTTTGCTAGGTATGTTATTCTTTCCTCCTTTCCTCTTCAAAATATTATATTCTACATCCCTCAGTCTTTTATTGTAGAAGTTGTTAAATTTTTAATAATCCTGACTGTAGCTCCACAATATTTAAATTGTTTCTTTCTAGTTGCTTGTAATATTTTCTCCTTGACCTGGGAGCTTTGAAACTTGGTTATAATGTTTCTGTGGGTTTTAATTTTGGGATCTCTTGCAGGTGGTGATTTGTAGATGTTTTGCAATTTCTATTTTACCCTCTAGTTCTAGAACTTCAGGACAATCTTCCTTACTTTCTTGAAGTGTAGTGTCTAGACTCTTTTTTTCTTCTCATAACTTTCAGGTAATCCAACAATTATTATATTATCTGTCCTCAATCTGTTTTCTAGGTCAGTTGTTTTTTGTAATGAAATGCTTCACATACTCTTCTATTCTTTCATTCTTTTGATTTTGTTTTATTATTTCTTGATGTCTTATGAAGTCATTAACTTCCTCTTACCCAGTTCTAATTTTTAAGGAGTTATTTTCCTCAGTAAGTTTTTGGATCTCTTTTTACAATTGATTGACTTTCTTTTCATAATTTTCTTGATTTTCTTGCATTACTCATTTATTTTCCCAATTTTTCCTTAACCTCTCTTATTGATTTTTAACATCCTTTTTAAGCTCTTCCAAGAACTCTTTTGGGGCTGGTAACCATTTTACTTTCTTCTTCAAAACTTTACAAGAAGTTGTTTTGTCTTCTTCTGAGTTTGAATCTCAATCCTCTCTGTCACCACAGTAGCTATCTACCATGGATTCTTTCTCTGTCTTTTACTCATTTTTAATGGTGTATCTCTTGGCTGTTAAGTTTGTGTTAGAGTTGGGCTCTGTTCCTGGGGTGTGGGGAATAATATCTCAGGCTTCAGATTTTTTATGATATTGTTTTCTAAGCTATATCTGGGGGGCTCTGACCTCCTAGTTTTTCCACTGTTCTATAATCCAAGGCCAGGTGTAGTCACTGTACCTCTAGATCACACCTTGGTCTATAAGTAACCTTAGATAATCCTCTCTGTCCTTGAGCCCTGACCAGACCCCCAAGCACCACTGGCACTGCAAATGCTCTTGCTTTCTGCAGACTCCCAGGCAGCTGCAAGTATGAATTCCCCCTGTGCCCTGGAACTGAAATCAGGGACTATGCTCTCCTGCTAGTGATCACAGTTAGCAGGGCCCATCACCACCACTCCTCTCTGACTACACTCACCCCCTTGGCTGTGGCCACAGCCTAGGTTTGCATCTGTTCAGTGCTCCAGGGCCCTGCATCCAGCACTAAGAGATGGCATCCATAGTCTTCCCCAGTTAGCCACCCGACCCCCATACAATCTAGGGATCAAAATCTCCTAAAACTAAGGCTGCCACTATCTACACAGCTGCCCCCAGGGTTTGCTGTTTGTTGACTCAATAATACTTGCCTGAGGTATCTGCACTTCAATCCAGACCACTACCCTAGGAGGTCAGATCTTTTCTAATGTCCTCTGAAGTTGTTTTAGGCTGAACAACTGCTTTACTCTGACTTTACTCTGCCATTCTAAAATTTAACTTGAGGTATTATTCTACAGTATTTGTGAGGGAATTTGAGAAAGTTAGGCCATTTCCTATCATATTCTACCCTCTTCTCACAATTCTTCCAGCTTATTTTACAGATGAGGAAATTGAGGCAGAGTATAGTGATGTGCCCAAGGTCACAGTAGTCAGTGACTGAGGCTGGATTTGAACTCAAGTCTTTGTGACTCCAGGCCTGGTACTCTATTCACTTCACCACCTTACTGCTCTAAATTTTGTAGATCTGTTATCTGTTATAGTTTCTAAAATTCTTTTTCTACTTTCTGAATCTAAATTCCATTCCTAGTCTATTTCTGACCTGAACCCCTACCCCTTTTCACTTTTCACTTGGCCTTTAATCCTGACTTGATATTCTTGACTAAACTGGCCTTTAGATGCTGACCCTGAAATAACTGAGTAGTCTCCAAATTTGGCTTGTAGCTTCCAGTTTGGGCTGACATCCAGACAGATGTTGGCTTTATCTGCTAAACTCACAGTATCTGCACACCCTTTTGAAATATTCAAGAGGCCTATCCCCTTTAAGAAATAAAAATTTTAGTGTAGTAGAAAGAGAACTGAATCTGGAGTCAACAGATCTGGGTTTGAATCCCAGCTCTCCCCTCTCTGGGCCTGTTTCCTCCCCTATACAATGAGGCATTAGACTGAATGGTCTCTAACGGTCAGGCCAGGTCTAAATCTAAATGCCCTCTGAAACAATTTGTATCAGGAAAAGGAAAAAAGGCAAGTCACAAAACTCCAGGACTTGGTCAATAAATGCTTTGTTGCTTTCCCCTTTTAAAAACACAACCCAATGTCGTTAATCCATCCCTCTACTTCATAGTATAGAGGTTTCCTCATAGGCCTCAATAACTCTGGTGAACTGACTTTTCCATTTTTTTCTACAGAATTACTTTCCATTAAATGTGTCTGTCAACTGAGCAAAGCAGGAGCGGAGAAGCCTTGGAGAGCAGTTTCAGTCTGTGAAATGTTAAACACGGTCTCTTGGCCAACTCTGCTCCTACTGCCAGTGTGGGGAACTGGGAGCTGAGCCTGTAATACTGTTTTTTGAACTGGGTTGTGCATTTTATGATCTGGGTTAACAGGGCCCTCCCTCTAGGCTGGAGAGCTCACTGGTATGCAGCTTCAGAGAAAGCCAGAAGCTGTCCAGCAGCAAGGAATGGAGTCCCAGAAGATTTAGAGTGGGAAGGGACCTTCCCTACCTCTCATTCTATTTTCCTCATTTTCACCAAGGCCACCATCATTTTCTAATCATTCAAGGTGGCAATATTGACATCAGCCTTGACTCTTCACTCTCTCACCCACCCCCCATATTCAATCAAGTCTGATAAATTCCATCTCCACAACATCTCTTGCATCAAGCCCTGTCTCTCCACTTACACCACGACCACCCTCATGAAGGATTGCAGTAACATCCTAACTTGGTCTCTCTGCAACCAGTCTTTTCTTTTGATGATCCATCCTCCATACAGCTGCCAAAATGCTACTCATAAAGCATGGGGTGCTCAAGAACCTTCCTTAGCTCTCAATTTCTTCTAAGATAGAATATAAACTCTTGTCTGTGTTATTTAAAAGCTGCAGCCCACCTTTTCAGGATGATTATACATTACTCCTTCTTATCCAGGCTAGTAATTGTTTCTTTTTTACCCAGGAATCCTGAGAGTCTTTTCCTCCCCATTTGATTTTTTTTCATTAAAGGGGATATCCTTTGAATAAATTAAAGAAGGCTATTCATTGAATGGGTGTATCTCACTCAAAGTGAGAAGGTGATACCACCTTAGCCTGAAAGGGTAAGGGTCTCACATTGCATCCTGGGCCATCTCCAGTCATCCTGATGAATATCAGACCACTGGACCTAGGTGACTCAAGAGAAGAAAGGTTGGTTACCTTGCACAGCCCTCCCTCACTCAAATCAAAGTCAACTGCAAGTCATGTCATCATCTTGATGTCATGGTTCTCTTCAAGAATGAAGGACAAACACAGCCCCCAGGCAAATTGACCTATCTATTCTTACATGTCTTTTTGAAGGTTTCCTTCTGTACCTGGAATGTTCTGGCTCCTTAACCTTCCTTGGACTCCTAGCTCCCTTTAAGGCTCAAGTCAAGTGCTACTTTATTAAAGAAGCCAATCCTTGTTCCCCTAGTTGTTACTGCCCTACCCAAATCATTCTATTTTTAGTTTTTATATATTTTCTATGTACTTATGTATGACCATGTGATATCTCCCTAACCTAGAAGAACATGAGGGTAAGAATTGTCTTGCTTTTGTGTTTGGGTAACACGCTCTCTTGGCCACTTCCTAAGTCAGTACTTACAAATTTAAAAGTTGCATTCCCAGGGTTGGGGGTGGGGGAACAGATTCTCACAAGTTCTAAGTAATACTACAAGTCTGTGCTACTAAAGCTATAGCTTGTGAACCCCCATCAGTGAACATTAGTATAACAGAAATGGAAAATGACAAATGTTGAAGCAAATGTGTAAAAAATGGGACACTAATTCATTGTTGGTGTTGTGAACTGATCCAACCATTCTGGGGAACAATTTGAAATTAATCCCAAAGGGCTATAAAACTGTGTATACCCTTTGACTTAGCAAAACTGCTGCTAGGTCTATATCCCAAAGAGATAAAAGGAAAAGGGCCCACATATACAAAAATATTTATAGCAGCTCTTTTTATGGTGGCCAAGAACTGGAAATCGAGGGAATGCCCATCAATTGGGGAATGGCTAAAAAAGTTGTGGTATATGAATGCAATGGAATACTATTGTGCTATAAGAAATGATGAGCAGGATGGTTTAAGAAAAACTTGTGAAGACTCATACAAATTCATGCACAGTGAAGTGATCAGAGCTGAAAAACCATTGTACACAGTAACAGCAATGATGATCAATGTGAATGACTTAGTTATTGTGATCAATATAATGATCCAAGGCAATTTCAAAGGACTTATGAGGAAAAATATTATCCATCTCCAGAGAAAGAACCAATGGGATTTAAATGTAAATCAAAGCATACCTTTTTCTACTTTATTTTTCTTGGGTTTTTTTATCTGTGTTTTACAATATGGCAAATACAGAAATATGTTTTGTATGACTTCACATGTATAATCTTTTATACATTTATAATTTCTTTATAATTTCTTTCTGAAATATATTTACCAGTATATTCTCCCTGCCTTGCATTATGCTTGGTGCAATGCGGAATATAAGAGAAATTAAATAAAGGAAGCAACCTAATATAAAGGAAAGTATGCCAGCTCTGGAGTCAAAAGATGTGGGTTCAAATTCTGACTCCCTTTGCGATCTTCTGCAAATCACAGTTCCTCATCTATAAAATAAGGGGGTTGGATTAGATGACTTCTGAGATCCCTTCTAGCCTTAAATCTATGACTTTCTATTAAAAATTTCCCTGCCCCAAAGCACTGACAATCCTGCTAGGGAGGTAAGATATACTTGGGAACCAACTGGAAAGGGACTGGTGGATGCATAGCCCATGTGCCATAACAGTATACAGAGAAATTAAGAAAAACCCCCAACTGGAAGGTTCCTTAGAGACAATCTAGCCTGACCCTTCCTTTTTTACAGGTAAGGAAACTGAGGTCCCAGGAGGTGATTTGCCCAAGGTCATGCAGGTAGTAAGTAGCAAGGCTGAGATTTGAACCAATTGTGTGTGTGTGTATGTATATATATATATATATATGTGTGTGTGTGTGTATGTGTGTGTGTGTATGTATATGTCCAGACCCAGCGTTTGCTGACCCTCACCATGTGTAATTTATTTAGCCCTCAAATGTTAAATTGCTTGATCCAGCCAATGAGTGACACAGGAATTCTGAAAAGGGGAAGATCTGTACAGGAAAGAGTCATCAGAGAAATCATCAAAGAAGCTAACCTTGAAAAATCAGTTGAAACAGGATTATATATCATTGTATCAAGCTCTAAGTGCCCTTAAAGACCATCTATTTTAATTCTCTGATTTCACAGAAGGGGAAACTGAGGCACAGAAAAGGAGAATGACTTGCCCAAGGCCACACTGCTAGTAACAAAACTTGACTCTCAAATTCAACATTGTAGGCAGGGTTAAGACTTGAACAGAGTTCACAGGAAGTAGCAAAGAAACTAGCCTGGCAGAACTGGGGGTGATTGGGATGGGGTCAGGAAGGTTCCCATAAGGGAATGGTAGAAGAATCAGGTCAGATGGGTAAGGTGGGACCAGATTGTGGAGGGCCGTTGGTGCGAGGATGAAGAGTCTGGATTTGGCCAGGGTTTGTGAATAAACCATCTCATTTCCTTTTCCCCTCCAAATGAAATGATCCCTAAACCAGCCTCTTTCCTCTTCTCTTACTTTAAGCCCTGCTAACAAGTATGATGGGCCCATAAAAATGTCTGTACGTCCAGTGATTTTTTTTTTCCATTCATTTGATAGTAAGTGCCTTTGGCTGTGAGAGACAAAGAAGGTGTTTCATTGGGTGAGAAGTGCCATCATGGGTCCATTAAAAAACAGTCAAAGAGGAACCAGCCCCACACCCAGATGCCTGGTATTGGAGGGCTGACACTTCAGAAAAACTGTGTTCTCATGGGGATGGAAGCTGAGTTGTGCCCACTGGCAGCTTGCCATCTCCCCATAGAGGAGGAGGAGAGCAAGCTGGATTGCCTTTGGGAAACTGGGAAGTTATTTTAATGACACCAACTTCTCCCCTGAAACAATGGCCCATGTTTTTTACACCAAAACCCTTCCTTCCATGTTGTATGACTGGGAGTCTTGGAACAATGTAGTCTCCAAAGAATTGAAGTGGAGGATCACCCAGAGGGCAGGGCAGAGGCACATGGTGGGGGAGAGCTGCCTGTGATTTCATTAGGAAAAACAATGTGGAAGTCTGGGACCGGGCAAAAGAATGCTGGCTCTAGGGTCAGAAGCTGTGGGTTCAAATACCACCTCTGAGGTTTAGGACCTGTTAAACTCACCTGGGCCTCAGTGTCCCCATCTGTAAAAGGATGGGTTGGACTAGATGGTTTTGGAGGTCCCTTCCCAACTAACTCTAAATTTGTGACCTATAAGCTGAAAGAACATTATCAACAAAGTATATGATGACCAAGGGAACAAGATGGACTAGTTCTATAACAAGATGGGCTGACATGAATGGGCTATGATCTGTGTCATGGGAGGAGATGCCTATCACAATGAGAAAACAGAGATCTGCTGGACTGCCAGGGAATTGGACACAACCGTCTACCTCAGATGATCTCCCCAGAGGTGGGCCACTGTGTTACAGGCAGAGGACCAGGGAACAGCTTGGCATGCTTGTGAACCTTGGAAAACAAGCGACCAAAAGACCCATGCCTTCCTCCTTTCTCTCCTCCTCCTTGGCACCCTATGTGGAAGTGGAACCTTTCCCCCAAGTGGACACCCCATGAGCTCTTCCTTCATGCCAACATCTAAGAATGAAGGTTGGGAAAGGGAAGGGGGCATGAGCAGGCTTTGCTGTTGTCGTTGCTATAGCTGTTCTCCCAAGACAGCAGATAAATGAAATTTAAGGGCGCACATAAACCTTCGGTTGAGGGGGAGGGTGTTGGGCAAGACCCGTGCTCATTTGGAAAGTGACAAAGTTCATTAAGCAATTAAAGTGTAGGCCTATATTTTCATCATATTTTCCTCTCTCTCGCTCTCTCTCTCTCTCTCTCTCTCTCCTCTTCTCTCTTTCTCCCTTTTCCTTTCTCTGACTCTTTCCTACTTTCCTCTCTCCTTTCTCTTCTCTCTCCTCTCTTTTTTCTTTCCCCTCTCTTTCTCTCTCTTCTCTCCTCTATACTTTCTCTTTTCTCCTTTCTTTTCTCCTTTCTTTCTTCCTCTCTCTCTCTCTCTCTCTCACCTCTGCCTCTGTGTGTGAGAAAGACAGACAGAAACAGATGAGAAAGAGAGGAAGGAAGAGAGGAGAAAAGAGAAAGGATAGAGGAGAAAAAATAGAGCAGAGAAAAAAGGGAGAGAGAGGAGAGAGAGAGAGAGAGAGAGAGAGAGAGAGAGAGAGAGAGAGAGAGAGAGAGAGGCAGAAAGAATGTAAAGCAATAAAGAGATTGGAAACAGATGGACTGGCAGCCAGACCAGGGTTGCTGAGCAATGTTGAAATTCCTAGGCCCATCGCTGCTGGCTGGGAGTCATGGTGGGTTATTACATTCTGGGCAATGAGGTGGGAAAGAAGGCCAAGCAACTCAGGCAAACTAAGAAGCCTGCATGGAGCATGTGAACCTTTGAGGGTTTTAAAAGAGTGGGAAAGAAAGAACATTGACTTTGTCAAAAAATAATTTGGGATGAAGCTCATTGAGCCAAATACAGCACAGCCATCTTGACCTGAACATATTGGCATTCCCAATGCAGCCATACTGACATTTGAAACCTTCAGAACAAGGACTGTTTCATTTTTCAACTTAAAATCCTAGCAACTGGCATGGTTCCTGGCGCACACTAGATACTTAACAAAGGCTTGCAGATCGATTGATTTTAGGTAATGACTTGGGTACTGAGTTGCAATAAACCCTAGTTCTCTAGATTCTCAAGGATATAAAATTATTCTTTTCTTGCCTCCTCTTAACTTCTTACTATTTTTCCTCCTATTGTAGAGAACAGATGAGAAGAGATTCCAGACGTGACATTCTCCCTGACAGGTAAGATTTCCATTGACAGAGAACTCATCACCTTCCAAGAGGCAATTCAACTGCCAAACAGCTCTAATTGGAAGAAAGTCAATAAGCATTTAGTAAGTGTCAGCTGTGTACCATGTACTGTGCTAAGCACTGGAGATACAAACAAAGGTAAAAGTTCTCTGAAGGCACTTAGAATCTGAATGTTATATCGTATAACCCTGAGTTCAAGTCTATATACTTGGCATAGGATTGAAAAATCTCCATTCGACCAAAAGAAAATCCCTGATCTCACCTCAGGGGAAATTTCCCACATCTCTGGAGAGTCAAGCTGGAAATCAGGAATGTATTGCAGAGCCAGCTTTCCCCTACATGTCTACCTTCCAAAGTTTACTCTCTTTCTCTGCAGGTTTTTCCTAGATGAGGGTCTAGAACCATATGGGTTCTCTCAGAAAGAAGAAAGAAGGTCTCTCCCAAGATGTCAAACCAACTTCACCCCTGATGCAGGAGGAGAGTCTTATGCAAAGAATACAGGCTTAAATTCAGGATTATTAAGGAGACAGCATGATATAGTGGGGGGACACTAGATTCAATTCCAGAAGACTTGGATTCTAATGCAGTTTCTGCTATACTTAATCTCTCTGGGTCCCAAATTCATGAACCATAAAATGAGCATTGGATTAAGAGGCCCTAATATCCCTTTCAGAGCTGGAAGGAGCCTCAGAAGCTGTGTGAGGAACAATTTCTACAAGGCTCCATGCTTCATAAGTTGGTCTAGGTTTTTTCTCTCTGAAGATCAGGAGAGCTGTGACTGATCCAAGGAATTAGTACTAGAGGCATTGACAAGGCTTTCTGGTTACCTATGGTATCAAAAGGCCAGTTCATGAGGAGTCTGTGACCTTCATGCTCAATGGTTGCCCCTCTGCTATGAGAATAAACACACCCTTCTGACCAACAATATCTTTATATATGAAGATGAGGGAAGGGGATGTCTACCTGAACCAAAGCTGTATTCCTGCTGAGTATCCTTTCCATGTTATTGTTAAGGGCATTTCTTTTTCCTTAAGTGCTGGATGGTCTTCAAGTAACTCATATTGTTACACTTTTGAATCCCCAGACTAACCTGAGTCAAGACTGGCCCAGAATAGGGGTCATCAGTCCAACTTTGTCATTTTCCAGGTGAAGGAACTGAGGCTCTCAGAGGTGAATGACTTGTTCAAATTCTACTGGTGGTGACAGAGGTGGGGTTGAAAACCCCAGAACAAAGGAAGTTCTCCCCAGGACTATCCTGTTAGATAAGGGATGGCATCATTTGTTCAATTCAACAAGTAATTATTAAATGCTTACTATGTGCTAGGTCATATTAGGTGCTGAGAATATGAAGATAAATAATGTAATTGTACATAAGTACATTTAAAACAGACAGATAAATGACAGGTGACAGATGATTGATAAATGATAGAGAGACAGATGAAAGATGGTAAATAGACTCATAGATGATTGATGATAGAGACAGAATATAGGTGATAAATAGGTAGATAGATGATAGAAAAACAAATGATCGATTAACAGATGATAGATGAAGATAAATTGATTGATGGGTGCTAGAACATTAATGATAGGTAGAAAGATGATAGATAAATAGTTAGATGATAGATCAATTTTAAAATAGATGATGAAGAATAGTTCTATGAAAGATAAATGAATAATTGATAGATGCTAGACAATTGATAAATAGATGATTGAATGATTGATAGATAATAGGTAGATGATAGACAGGTGATAGACTAATTGATAGATGATAGATAATTTATAGATGATAGAATGTAGATAAGAGGTAGATAGATGATTGATTAACTGGTGATAGAGATAGATGATAGATAAAGAAATAGACTGATCTATGATTGATTAATAGATGATAGAGAGACAAAATATAGATGATTGCTAGATGATAAATAAATGAATAGATGGATGGATGGATAGATAGATATAAATAGATGGATGGATCAACAGATAGATAGGTAGATAAATAGATGGATGGATGGATGGATGGATGGATGGATGGATGGATGAATAGATAGGTAGATGATGGATAAATAAATGATGAACAGATGCATAAACACATAAATAGTACTTTGTAGGGAAGTCCTGACAGAAACTTTAGGAAAAACTTCCTTCAGAATGTGACACATCTGGCATTTGAGAAGCACCAAGAGACAGAAGTAAAGAAGCACAGCCTTCCAGGGATAGAGAATGACCTTTGCAAAGGCATAGAGAAAGCAGGTACAATGCCACATATGGAAAGCCTCCAGTAGACCCACTGACTGTAATTTTCAATGTGTGGCAAGGACTAATGTGTAATCAGTCTGGAAAAGATAAGTTGGGCCCTAGAGAGCCACAGAAGCTTCTTGAAGGGAAGTCACATAGTCAGACCTTGCTTTAGGCATATCTCTAGCAGTTGTGTGGAGAATGTGGATTTGTTGTTCAGTTGTGTCCAAACTCCCTATAACCCCATTTGAGGTTTTCTTGGTAAAGATCCTGGACTGGTTTGCCATTTCCTTCTCCAACTTATTTTGCAGGTGAGAAAACTGAAACAAACAGGGTTAAGTGACTTGCCCAGGGTCACACAGCCAGTAAGTGTCTGAGGCCAGATTTGAACTCGGGAAGATGAGCCTTCCTGACTCTGGACCTAGAGTTCTGTGCACTATGGCGCCACCTAGGTGCCCAGAGTATAGATCAGAGAGGAAAAAGGCAAGATGTAGGGAGACCAACGTTCTTTGTAAAAGAAGGGAATCCTGAGTGAGGTGGTTTTAGTGCGAGTAGAGAGAAGGCGTAGATAGAAAACATGCTGTAGAGAGAGAATCAAATAAGACTTCACAATGAATTAGATTACTGGTGTGAGTGAGAATGAGAAGTGAAAACATGCAGACCCTACTTGACATCACCAATGTTGCCAGATGTTTCCTTCATTTTAAATTGCTCACAGATTATAATAAAGCCATATCTACCTTGTTCCTATTATTAGGTTGTAGGGGCATTATGGGGGCATTAAAAGAACTCCACATTTCCCAAGGATAATACAACCAATTGTTTCTTCATGTTTATTTCCAGGCCCTATTCATGGTCCATTTGCAATATCTGTCCAAGATGTTGTCAGGACTCCCTTTGGTGAATTTATGATAGACTCATAGGATGAGCAGGCAAGACTGGGCAGTAATGACAACACAAATCCATTAGAGTGCCTAGAGCACTGGGCTTGGAGTCAGGATGACTTAGGTTCACATTCTACCTCTAACCCTTTCCTGGCTATGTGATTTTGGTCAAATCACCTAAACTTTATGTGTCTCACCCAACTCCCCAAAAGCAGCTGGTGGCATAGCAGATAGAGTGCTGGGCTGGGAGTCAGGAAGACCAATCTCAGAAACTTACTAGCTGTGTGACACTGGGCAGGGCATTTAACCTCTGTTTGTCTCAGTTTCCCCTCAGTGGGGATAACAGCAGCACCTATTTAGCAGGGTTATTGTGAAGACAAAATGAGATAAGATTTGTAAACAAAAAAACAAAAAAAACCACTTAACTCAGTTCCTGGCACATAGTAGGTGCTATTATGTTTATTCCTTTCCCTTCTTTAGCCATCATAGGTAGGTTGTTCTCTGTTGCTATTGGTGAAGGAAATTCCCATATTGGGAGTTCCCCATGTTGAGGAAATCATGGCTCTTTGCTATATTTGCATTTTATTTGATGTGTGTGACCTAATATCATCCCCATTTCCATAGCTGGTAGTCTTCTTTTCCATGTAGTCTACCACCTTCTAGAATTCAGAAGTATACCTGCTTCTACAACCTTGTCTCTTGGAAAAAACTAATAATAAATGGTTGTATATTTTCACACTAGAATGGCTAGATTTTTAATCAAGAATTTCAACTAAATAAGAGATCAAGGGTAAGGTTAAAACAATGGTGCCATCTTGCAGAGCTGACAGGACTCATGCATTAATATGTAACAACCACCAGGGTCACAAAACACCAACCTATATAATCCAGTTTTAATCATTTGGGTTTGAGATTTAGGCAAGCACCTGGAATTTCGGGGACTTGGGGCCTGGGATTTAACTGAGGGATCTTTCCTGTGGGGAAATATTTGGTCATGGATTTAAAGAGAGGGGAATACAGGGATGAATTTGTCCCATGAAATCAAATAGAGAACAAAAGAAAATTAGCTAAGATTTGCAGTACAAGAGTTAATTTATTGAATGAATGGAGGAGTGAGTGAGTTAATTATATAAGCCAGAAGTGATCTTTTTCTCCTTTGAATTGATGCTGAATTTATAGTCATTTGGTACTTGCAAATACTGCCTTGTATTATAGTTATTAATGTGCCATAGTTCCACTACTAGATTGTAAACTCACTGGGGGATAGCCTCCTGACTTATGTATCCTTGTATCTATCCCCCACAGCACATAACAGAGTGCCTTGTCCATAGAGGATATCCAGTGAGCTGCTGCTGAATGAATGGGCTTTGAACAAATGAAGAGGAAATGAATGAATTTTGAAAAGATAACTCAATGGACAAATGGAGAAAATGAATGTTGGATGAGTGAATAGTGAATGAGGAATGAATGCTAGCTAGTAGCCTTGCCTCCACAGCTTACCTTGCATTCATTCTGAATTTTGTGTGTACTTATAGATACTTTGTCTCTTCTGATAGAATGTAAGTTCCTTGTGGGCAGATACTACTTAAGTTTTTCTTTGTATCCTAAAAGCCTAGCAGAGTATCTGGCACATGGTAGATACTTAATACGCTTTTGTTGATTGATAAATTAACTCTTACAACCCTAGAGCTAGAAGAGATTTTTTTGGGTCATTTAGTCCAATGCCAGCTCTAAACCTATGATTCTACCTTCATTTTACAGATGAGGAAACTGAGACCCAAGGAGCTTGAATGACTTTCCCAAGGTCACACAGTTAGTAAGTGACAAAACTGGGATTTAGATTCAGGTCTTGTGATTCTAATTTCGATATTCTTTCTACACATTATGAATGAATACATAATAGAGAAGGTAGTTAGATGATGACTTGGGAAGAATAGGGGAAGTTATGGAATTTCCTTCATGATAGACTTTTAAACCTAAGGTTGATAGGCATCTCTCCTCTCAGGTGGCCCTGCTCAGAAGTGATTCTGAATCAAACAGAGATGGGGAGAGAAGTTAAGACTTGGAGAGAGTTAAGGCTAGAGGCTGCAGAGGTTTTAGAAGTTGGGGGGCATCAGATCATTCCTCTCTGGGTATCCATTCCCTCTTTAGTTTTCCTATGAAGGTTCATTCATGTGCGAACAATGAATGACTGCAGGAAAATTGTCTGGCAGAGAATTTCCCATTAGCCAGGCAAGGAAGTCTCCGTCTCAAGGTTGTTGTTGGAGGGGGCTCTCTCTGCCAAGGCAGGACGTGGGAGCAATAGAAATGTTCTTGATAAAAAGGAGAAAATAGAGACACATGGACGGGGAGAAGCACTGGAGCGGGAGGTAGGAGGGCAGGGGTCACCCTTGGATTTTGCTAAGTGGTTTGGCGACAGGGTCAAGAGGAGATCAAGGATGAGCAATATTATGAAAATGAAACAGTGATAATTTACAGGCTAAAACTGTTTTAGATTTCAGAGAAGTTGGCATCGATGCCAAGATCTCACTGCAGGATTTTAGGTAAAGGCTGAGTCATCATTATAAATAGAGCAGTCATTTGAATGTCATCGGAAAGGACACATTCTCATAACCACAAACTTGGACTTGGCTGTATTAACTACATTGGAGCTGTATTAATTAAAAGTTTATTTACAGAATGTGAACTGAGGGAGCAAGTCCTGGATGGGAAATACACACACACACACACACACACACACACACACACACACATACACACACATACGCACAGCAGAGGGTGGGGTCAGAGATCAATCCTTTCATTAACAGTGATAGTAGGACTCAGGACAGTATGGGTAGGAGATACTTGGACATTATAGAGGAAGAGGAAGGGGTGGATCAGGAACAACCACATCTAACAAAGTCTAATGAAATGCAGAGATAAAATTCAATGAAGAAAAAAAGCCAAGGAGGATGGAAAACACTAGCATACCCTGGGAATCTCATTTTTGAGAAATATTTGCTTTGAGCCGGGCATTCTTCTCCTTTCTGAAATGAAAGTTATCCCTGTACTGAGGATGGAGAATTGGATGTGACACAGACTCAGGTACTAAACAGGAAGCTGTGGGAGGAGAAAGTGAAACAGTCCCTGATTCTTCCCTCTAGCAGGAGGAAAGAGAGGGGTTTGTAACCCCCAGATACTAAGAATTCCCCTTTTCTCAGGGAAATTTTTCTAAGGCAGGATTTAAATAGGACAGTAAGCAGAGGAGTATGCTTTCTGCAGAGGTCCTTGTCCCCAGATATCTCTTGTGCAGTCCCTGAAATCCCAACATGAAGTAATGTATTTGGATTAACAAGAAAATGACCCTGTGATGATTAATGATAGGAGGAGGGAAGAGCCAGTTTAGTTATTTAGCTAGACTAGAAAAGAAAGTCAATTAAACTCCCTCTGGGTTACAACCAAGGAATAGGGGTTTTGATGTATGTGTTAACACTGGTCCCCTGAAAACTCAGAAAACTGATTCTGGATCCACTTACTACTTTTCCTGGGTTTAGTGTGGGCTATTAGGTGTGTGTGTGTGTGTGTGTGTGTGTGTGTGTGTGTGTGTGTGTGTGTGTGTGTTCATCCTTCGTTGCCAAAGAAGACCATACCATCAGAGAAATAATGACATGACTTGCATTGACTTTGTTTTGAGTGAGGGAGGGCTGTGCAGGTCACCAGCCTCACTTCTCCTCCAGAGCCATCTGAATCCAGTGACCAGATATTCATCAAGATAACTGGGGATGACCCAGGATGAGGCAATTAGGGTTAAGTGACTTGCCCAAGGTCACACAGCTAGTGACTGTCAAGTGTCTGAAGTGAGATTTGAACTCAGGTCCTCCTGACTCCTGCACTGGTGCTCTATCCACTGCACCACCTACCTGCCCAGGTTATTAGGTAACTAATTATGAAAACTATAGTTCGAGTCCCCACAAGTACAACACCCTCTTTACATCCAACTTACCCTAAAAGAGCCACAAAACCTATAGCAAAAGCATTTAATTAAGATGTCAGAATTCCGAGAGGATGAGCACTTCTGGTATAAGGGTTTGCCACCTCTTTTCGGGGCTGCTTTCCACCTGATGTCCACCTGATTCACCCAACCTTCACCTGTGTTTCCAAGAAGCTGTAGCATGCACAGTAATTACACTCCAGTAAAACTTTCTTGGCAGAGAAGTTAACCCAGGTTGAGGGTAACTGACAGACCTCAAACCTATTGGTGAGTTGGGGGGATGTCTATGCCAAGCACATGAAGGCTTCCTCTGATGAAAGGGGCAGATGAGAACAATTTGTTCCAATGGCAATAAAGGCGGCTGAAACAGGTGCTATGGAGCACTTAGAGTCTGGTCAGACATCAAAGACGCCAAGAGCATCCACTGCATCCCAGGCCATTGCTGAACATCTTGACTCTTGTCCTGTCACTGGACCTTGATGATTCTGAAAGACAAAGTGAGGTTAACGACTTTACACAATTCTGCCTCACTTAAATCCAATTCACACTCAAGTCAATGCATTGTTGGTCCTCCTCAAAAATGAAGGACAAACAGCAACAAGGTAACTAGAGAGAATCCAGTAGCACAATCATTCTCTGCCTCCTACACAAATGGATATAACTCCTTATAAGTTCCAGGGGACTCGTGATCTAATTCAATTCAATCCAACAAGCATTTATTAAGGCACTGAGCTAGATACTGTGCATACAAAGACAAAGACAAAACCAAACCTTGCTCTCAGAGAGCTTATGCTTTATTGCAGGGATACAGTCCCTACACAGATAAACAAAGACAGAAGACAAAGCAGAAGGCAGTGCTGATATCTGGAGGGATCAGAAAAGGATTTTCATAGGAGGTGGTATCTTGGTTAGGCTCTGAAGGAATTGGAGGATTCTAAAGAGAGGGAGATGGGAAAGGAATCCATTCCAGTCACAGGGATAAAAGATGAAATGCCAAGTTCAGAGAATAGCAATCAAGCACGTTGGTTGGAACATAGAGTTTATGAGATAAGTAGAAAGGTAGTCTGGAGACAAATTCTAGAGACAGGGAGCCATTGCAGATTGTTGAACAGGGGATTAACACATTTGGTCCTGTGCCTTAGGAAGATCGTTTTGGCAGCTGAATTAGAGAGGATAGAGGATGGAAAAAGGAAGATTATTTAGAAACTTATTGCACTACTAATAAGAGAAATGCAAATTAAAATAGCCCTGAGGTTTCCTTACACCCTGCGAATTGACAAAAATGACCCAGAAATGGCAACAGTCCATGTTGGAGAGGTTGTGGTAGAAGAGGCATACTAATACATTGTTGGGGGAGCTGTGAGATGGTACTAGCATTTTGAAAGGCAATTTGGAAATTATGCAAAGTGACAAATACCCATACTTGCTGAACTAGAGTTTCCATTACAGGGCTTATACCCCATGGGGCAGCTAGGTGGTACAGTGGATAGAGCACCAGTGCAGGAGTCAGGAGGATCTGAGTTCAAATCTCACCTCAGACACTAGACACTCGCTAGCTGTGTGACCTTGGGCAAGTCACTTAACCCCAATTGCCTCATCCTGGTCATCTCCAGTCATCCTGATGAATATCTGGCCACTGAATTCAGATGGCACTGAAGGAGAAGTGAGGCTGATGACCTGCACAGCCCTCGCTCACTCAAAACAAAGTCAAGTGCAAGTCATGTCATTATTTCTCTGATGGCACGGTCTTCTTTAGCAATGAAGAGCAAACACATACACACCCCAAGGAAGATGTTAAGAAGAAGTAAGTTCCCCCCACCTCTGTCACCATATGCACCAAAATATGGATAGCAGACTTATTGTGATAGTTAAGAACTGGAAACAAAATAAATTGGGGAGTGGTTAAATAAATTGTGGGGCATACATTCAATGGAATATTTCTGTGCTGCAAAAAAATGATGTGTGTGATGGAGAAGCATGGAAAAAAATCTCTACAAACTGATGCAGAGTGAGATAAACAGAGCCAAGAAAACAATATACACAGTAACTACAGCAACTTGCATGAAAAGAACAATGATAGACCAAAAAATCAAAAGCAAATGTAACAAAATTACAAAGACCAAGCAGGACTCAATTAAAGAGATATGAGGACAGCCCCCAGCCCCATCGCTTTGTGAAGGTGAAAGGTCAACAGGTGTTACACATTGCAATTTTTTCAGAATTTTTTCAATGTTACTGATCAGTTGTGATTAATTATTTCCCTTCTCTAAAAAATACTCTTTGATCTTGTGGGATGGCTCTCAGGGCAGAAGAGGGAGAGGGATCCTTGGGATAACTATGATGATTTAAGAAAGAGAGGATATTAATAAACACTTTTTTGTTATTGCAATAGTCCAGGTGACAGATGATGAGAGACTGAAAATGGTAGCTGTGTAAGTGGAACGAAGGGGATGAATAGTCCGGATATTGTGAATGTAGAAGTAACAGGTGTGGCAGCTAATTGGATGTGGGAGGTGAGAGAGAAGAAAGTCAAAGGCAACTCTCTGAATTACTGGAAATTTAAGAACTCCTTCAATGTAAATAAGAAAGTTAAGAAGAGCAGATTTGGAGGAATGGGAGAGTAAATACTGTAAGAAGTTCTGTTCTGGACATAATAATAACTAACATTTTTGTATAGTACTTTAAGGTTTGCAAAGAACTTTATATAATCTCATTTTATCCTCACAACAACTCTGGAAGGTAGTTCTTCTCAAAAGCTTCATTTTATAGATGAAGAGACCAAGGTAGAGAGAGGTTAAGTGACTTGCCCAAAGTCACCCAACTAGTAAGTGCTTAGGATTGAAATTAGATCTTCTTGATTCTCATTGGGGGACTAAACCAGAGCAGTGACTGTCAATGGAGAGAATGGGATATATATGAGAGTTGTTGTGAAGATATTGATCACGGATAGTTTCATGGAAGAAATGAGATGCACCGTTTTTTGGCAAGGCAATAGGCGTTAAGTGATTTGCCCAGGGTCACACAGCTAGTAAGTGTTTGAGGTTGGATTTGAACTCAGGTCCTCCTGATTCTAGGGCCGGTGCTCTAATCCACTGTGCCACCTAGCGGCCCACCATGAGATGCACTTTGGGGCTAGGCCTGAGGATCCCAGATAGGGACTGAGCAAGGTATAGCCTCTCCTATCCCACATTTCTTCCTAGTTTGGAACTGGAGTCCCTTGGTGAGGGAACTCACCCTATCTTATGGTGACCACCATTTCCCAGAATCTTGTTAGATCTTGCAAATGAGTGCCTGGGGACAAAGGCAGTTAAACAGCTATTTGGGGGTGGGGTGGAATGTTTCTGTTGGTCTTTTAATACCTGATTGTACTTTTTAAAGCCTTAGACACTCAACAAAAGGTAATGCTTCATTTCCACCCTTACAGAAACGTTTCATTGTCTCTGCTCTTTGACTTTGGACCTTCAACTTTGACAGTATATAAAAGTAGCACAAGCTTACAAATAAATAAACCTTTCCAAATTTAGAGATGTATCTTAGACACATGGAGGTAATATGATAAAGCATTAGCCCTGGAGTCAGAGGATCTGAGTTCAAATCCTGTTTCTGTCAATTACTACCTACATGATCTTGGACACCTTCCTTACCTTGGGTCTCAGTCCCCTCTTCCCTAAAAGAAAGGGGTTGGACTAGATTACTTTTAAATATCTCCCAGTTCTAGATCTGATGATTCTATGTTCTCTCTGTTGAGAAGCAAAAGGCATGTTTCATCATTAGTCTTCTAAGATCGCAATTTGTCACTGAATTGACCAAAGTTCTGAAGTTTTTCAGTGTTGTCATACTTTATATCACTGTGGTCACTGAGTAAGTTGTTGCCCTGATGACATTGTCCAAACCCTTCATATAAGTCTTCCCAAGTTTCTCTGCTTATCTCATAGTCATCATTTCTCAGGGCGTAATAGTATTACCTCCCATTCACTTTTTCAAGTTTGTTTGGCAATTTCTCAGTCGATGAACACCCACTTTCCATACAATCTTTGACCACTGTCAATGTCTTCCTGGCTTCCACCTCCTTCCTTCAGATACCCTATGTCGCATTCCCACTGAGTCTTTTCAGGCAGTGGGCTGAAATACTCTCAGGTGTTAATGAATAAGAGTGACCAGATTGATATGACTGGTTGGGCTGTGGAAACTTTTAAGGACATCTTGGGCAGGGAATTTATCTGGAAGGGCTGCAGAGGGGAATCTCCATAAAAAGTTTAGAGGGATTGACCCAGAGAATTCATCAAGTCCAAGCTATAGTCATTAGGCAAGACAGATCTGTAACAGCCAGGTAGGGAACACAGATACGAAAGGCTAAGAAAAAAGAGCCATCAGCGATGTATCTAATTAGCAAGCAAAGAGGCAACCCATACAAAATTTGAGCAGGTTCAGCAGAACCAGGCTTCTGAGTTTGCACACAGACCAGCGATTTCATGTTTGCTCTCGGAGATGATGCTCAGAGGCCAAAGAACATATTCTCACTTACCCCTTCCAATGAGGCCTCTAGGAGACAAAAATACTCCAGCCAAAACTGGATCACTCACCCTTCCAGGAACAAATCACCTTTACTCATGCTGTGCCTTCCATTTGAAATGACCCCATTTCCCCTGCCCACTGCCTCCCTCCCATTTCTGGCTGTTGAAATGCAGTTCTCTCTTCCACATTGCAACTTTTCCTATTGCAGTTTCAATAGGTTGGCACAAGAAATAAACGTGAATTTGGGGGATGTTTTTCATAAGCTTCAGACAAAGTGTGAAGGCCAACAGACAACACTAGAAAAGTTTAGAAACTCAGAAATGCTTAAAGTCTATGTATAATATCAACATCTTTTATCTTTTAATACCATAATAATTCAGACTTCTTCCCTGGTACAAAGGAAGAGCCCAAAAATTTTATGCAGATTTTCCAGATCATGGGGTCACCACTCCCCTAACTGCCATGATATGAAGGCATAACTATAATATCAACTTTTCAAAGCCTACCTCAAAAACCAGTATCATGAGAGAAGTGAAATCTGGCCTAGAAGTCAGAAAGTTCTCAGTTCAAATCTTGCCTTTGACATATACTGGCTATATGACCCTAGGTACTTAAAGGGCAGCGAGATGGCACAGTGAATAGAATGAGGGCCCTGGAGTCAGGAGCACTTGAGTTCAAATCCAGCCTCAGACACTTAATAAATGTGTGACCCTGGGCAAGTCACTTAACCTTCTTTGCCTTGATTTCCTCATCTGAAAAATTAGCTGGAGAAGAAAATGGCAAACCACTTTGCAAGAAAACCCCAAATGGTGGACAGAGAACCTGAAACAACTCAACAAGTCACTTAAACTCTGAATGCCTCAGGCAAATCTCCAGTACTAGAAGCTGCTAAGCAGGTGCTGATTTTCACTAGTAGAGGGAGTTTCCTTACTGGCACTTCCGTCATTCAGTGAAATCGAAGGTCTAGTCCACTTGGTTTCCCCAGCAGAAGGACCCTGCATGCCTCTTCCTATCTTCCTGCAGTCCTGGGGTGGATAAGAGAGCTTAGATGTTTGGATTTCTTCATTATTATTCAAACTGGTGCTCAAATTTTTTTGTTCCACAGAAGTCCAGGTTGTCTGATTTCAAATCCAGCATTCTTTCCAAGGTCATGCAGTTAGTGAGTGGTAGGGTTTGGCACTCAGCTACCTATGAGGTCCCTCTGTGATTCCATGATTCCAGTTCATGGTCACTGATTCATAGAGGGAACTCAGACGTTTTCAAAAAAAAACAACCACTTTTATTTAAAGTTTTAAGTTCCAAATTCTATCCCTTCCTCCCTCTCTCCCTGAGATAGTAAGAAATCAGATATAGGTTACACATGTGCAGTTATGTAAAGCATTTCCATATTAGTCATTGTATACAAGATAACTCAAAAGAAAAAAATGAAAAGGCTAAAAATAGCATGCTTAAGTCTATTCAATCAATCAGTTCTTTCTCTGGAGGTGGATAGTGAGCTTCACATTAGTCCTATGGAATTGTTTTGGATCGTTGTATCCTGAGTTCTTCATCAAACAGTATTGCTGTTTCTGTGTACAATGATCTCCTGTTTCTATTTACTTCACTATGCATCAGGTCATGTAAGTCTTTCCAGGTTTTTCTGAAATCATCCTGCTTGTCATTTATTATAGCATAATAGTATTCCATTACAATCATACACCATAATTTGTTTAGCCATTCCCCAATTAATGAGCATCCCTTTGATTTCCAGTTCTTAGCTACCACAAAAAGAGTTGCTATAAATATTTTTGTACAGATAGGTCCTTTTCCCTTTTGGGAGATATTTTTGAATATATACCTAACACTGTTATTACTAAATCAAAGGGTATGCACGGTCTTATAGCTCTTTAGCATAGTTCCAAATTGCTCTCCAGACTAGTTGGATCAGTTCACAACTCCATCAACAGTGCATTAGTGTCCTAGTTTTCCAACATCCAATGTTTTCCTTTTTTGTCTATTAGACATTCTGATAGGTATGAGGTGGTACCTCAGAGTTGTTCTAATTTGTAATTCTACATGCATCTTATTGGCAAAATGAGATAAAAACTGAGATCTAGAGGTTAAAAAAAAAAAGATTGGCAAGAATCGCATGGTCTAGATACTGGGATCTCTAAGGCCTCCCTAATTTCCTGAGTCCCTAGTCAATGCTCCTTCTACCACCTCGTTCCACTGTCTCTCCAGGTACATAGATTTGTGCAGGCAGCATATCTCCTCTACTAGTCTATAAACTTCTTGAGGTCAGAGACCACTTTCCTTCAACTTCACATTACCCTCTTCTTTATGCCTTGGGTCTTCAATCCAGCAAGCATTAAATGCCTACTGTGTACCAGACGCTACTAAGGATTTTTAAAAAGCAACGTCAGTACCCTCTCTTAAAAAGCTTGAGGGGAAGAGGAGTGGGGACAACTTGTTCCCCGAAACATAAACATAAATATGCGCTGAGTAATTTCCAGGATAGCGAGCACAAGTCTAACGTTAAGAGTAATTTGTTAACCACAGAAAGAGAGGGAAGAGAATGAGCCTTTATTAAGCACTACTGTGTGCAGGCATTGTGCTAAATGCGGTACAAAAGCTGCCTCATTCAGCCCTCTCAATAACCCAGCAGGCCCATTGTGGAAGCCACTGAGGCATGAAGGGATGAAGCGACTTGCCCAGGTTCTTACAGCTAGTGCGTGTCTACAGCTGGATTGGAACTCAGATCTTCTATCCACTGTGCCACTTAGCTGCATGATGGAAATGGGACAGGCATACCAGAGGGAAGGGGACGGCATGGACGGATAACGAGGGAGCAGGCGGTGGCGACCAGGAAAAGAAGCTTAGACCTAGGTAGCCTATAACTCAGTCAACAGGATGCACAACATAGAGCAGCTGATAGTCGCAGGCATTGGTAATGTTGCTTTGATTATCAATCCCTGAGAAAAGAGTGGAAAGAGGGAGAGGAGTTGGTATGTGAGTGACTTCAGGGTATATATCTAGCTCCTAGATGACAAGCCTGAGGGTCAGGAATGGGGGTTGGTGAAATCTGGGCTGGGCTGGTTAGAGAGGGGTGGCTCCTGTTTGAGCTGAGTCAGCTCAGCTCTAGGTGTCACCCCAGGGCTACCCCAGAGCTGATCACTCTGTCTCCTCTTGTACATTAATGGGCACTGTATGCACAGATTTTTTAATGAATGAAGAAATGAATGATAAGTGCCATACCTTTACTATACAAGTAAAGAGGGGCAGCTAGGTGGTGCAGTGGATAGAGCACCAGTGCAGGAGTCAGGAGGACCTGAGTTCAAATCTCACCTCAGACACTGAACACTCACTAGCTGTGCAACCTTGGGCAAGTCACTTAACCTCCAATTGCCTCCTCCTGGGTCATCTTCAGTCATCCTGATGAATGTCTGGTCACTGGATTCAGATGACTCTGGAGGACAAGTGAAGCTGGTGACCTGCACAGCCCTCCCTCACTCAAAACAAAGTGCATGTCATGTCATTATTTCTCCGATGGCATAATTTTCTTCAGTAATGACGGACGAACATACACACAAAGAGGATTTTTGGGAGAGGAAGTTTTCTTCCTGGTATCCCTGAAATCCCATCACTATAGCAAAACTCTGGAGAAGCTCCAGCAAAGCTCTGGAGAAAGCCAGCTTGTACCTCTCTCCAGGCTAGGCTTTGACCCAAAAGGGCCAGCTCTCCATGCACATTTGGTTTCACTTTTGGTCTGAGAAACTGAACCTTCAGAAAGATCGGCACTTTCTCCACTGACCCCAGGCTACCCTTCCACCTTTTGTACCCTCCCTAGGCAGGCTGCATCAGTCAAGCGCACCAGGAAACTGCTCTTTGACAGACACACCCTATCCCACCTTTTGCAAGGAAAAGTGTGTGTGTGTGTGTGTGTGTGTGTGTGTGTGTGTGTGTGTGTGTGTGTGTGTGTGTGTGTGAGAAGTGCTAAGGAACCTCAAATGTCCTTCTATCAGAAGCCATCATAGGCACTGACAATGGAGGCTGAGGGAGACATTCCAGGGCTTCCCTTGAGGAAGCAGAGGAAGTGAGCCACCTTCCCCCAAATTTTGGAACAGACAAGTCCTTCCCAGAGGGCAAAGGAAAACAGGAAATAGCCCTAGATTTCACAGATGCTCCAGAGTGGAAATCCCCAGTTCCCTAGAAAAGCTAAGTGCTTAGAGAAAGATAAGGAAAGAGGGAGATAATCAGAGTCACAGAGAAAAAGAGAGACAGAGAAGCAGGGTTACTGAAAATGAAAGAGAGAAGGGAGGGAGAAAGAAATAGAGAGAGAGACAGAGAAAGGAGAGGAGAAAGAGGAGAGAGAGATGGAGAGAGAAAAAGGAGAAGAAAGAGAGTAAGCAAGAGAGAAGAGAGAGGGGAGTGGAAGAGAGAAATAAAGAGAGAGGAGGGGAGAGGAGAGGTGGAGGGAGAGAGAGAAAGAGAGATGAAGAAAGGGGAAGGGGGGGAAGAAGAGAGAGAGATAAAGACAGAAAGAGATAGAGAGACAGGAACAGAGGGAAGGAGGAAGGGAAAGACAGAGAGAGAGAAACAGAGAGAGAGAGAGAGAGAGACCTCGAGGACATGGAGCTCCAGTCATAGGAATGATGACTAAGACGCTGAGTTTGGACAAGATGTTTGCTGAAGCTGACGAGGCTGAGTTTCCCAGCCTGCTCCTCCTCACTCTATGCCTCCAGTAGTGACCCTTTTAATTGGGCCTCTCCCTGGCTCCCAACCCTTCACACACATGGGATAGTGAAAGGGAATTAGACAATCCAGGCTTCCTCAGACAGAGTCAGTGATGTAGGACTTTCTCGATCTCTTCTCTGGACTCCTCCTTTGGGCAGAACTGGGAATGGCCCCCAGAGTTCTACAAGTAGCAAACATCTCCCCAAGTCATTGGAGGATCCTACAGGAAGGCTTCTTAAACTGATAAGATTTTCCCTGGCTCTTGCATGCAATTATCTTAACAGAGATAAAATCCACTGAGTGACACCTTGTCCCTACAATACTGGCAAGCAACTATTAGGCACCCACTGCATGCAGAGCATTATATGAGGCATGAGATACAAATTTTAGGGTCCATGTTAGTGCAGGGAATTGAACATTGGATCTGGAGTCTAGAGGATCTGGTTCAATTCTTGGTTCTTCTTCTTACGGGATTTTGAGCAGGTCATTTCATTTCCCTGAAGAATAGTTTTTTCCTTTATAAAATGAAAGTATTGGACTACATCAGAGGGTCCCCACCCTATGACATTGCTTACTCCCAGGGAGTACAATAAGCTTGTCAAGGGGGCCAGGGGAATGTTTGGTAAATCACTATATTATCCTATTGAAATCTAACAAAAAGATTTCATTTTAACTATTTATAACAATTTATTTTGCAAAACAGGATCCTCAGGCAGATTAGGACAATTAGGTTGTACAGTGATTATTAACAACAAAAACAGTAACTAGCATTATATACGTACATACTTTACAAATATTATTTAATTTTACTCTCGTAACAACCATGGGAGTTAGGTGCTATTATTATCCTCCTTTTACAGATGAGAAAACTGAGGCAGAAAGAGAATAAGGGATTTGCCCAGGGTTAGACAGATAGTTAAGTGATAGGATAGACTATGGGATTTTAAGTTAGGAAGACCTAAATTCAAATCCTGCCTCAGATACTTCCTTGTTATGTGACTCTGGGCAAGGCATTTAACTAGCCTCCCCACAAAAGCACTGAATTCACAAGGACAGAGACTAACTCCTGGGGACCTGACCCCCAAAAAGTCAATTTCTCTCTTTGGCTCATTGAACCCACTTTGGGAAATCTGAATAAGGGACAAGTAGCTTGATGCTAGGGTTCCTCAAATGTAGGCAACAGTCTTCAACTACTATATTGACTCTCAGTGTACAATATGAAAATTGGGAAGGGTAGAGGCTTTGTTTCACCTACTGAAGAAAATGCATAAAAATGCAAAGGACCCTGATCAAATACAGAAATGTAGAACACTCAATCAGTCTGTAAGACTCATTCAACTCATTTCAAAAGGTAAAGATCTTTTAGGGGACTACTAAACAAACATTCTCCATTCATTCCCCTTGGATCTGCACCATCTGTGTGGCTTAGAACAATATGAAAACTTGACAAGATGCAAATATCCTGATTCCTCAAGGAATGACTTAAGTCCTTCCACTGCAGAGCAGTCTCTTTGGAGGATCGATCCTCTTCTCCAAGTTAAGGGAGTCTTCTTCCTTTAGGAAACTAGTGTCCAACTCTTAGTCTTAGGAACTCTCAATCTCTTAGGAATTCTATGTAGTATCCACTCTGTGGGCTATTCTGTAGAGTAAAACTATTACCTTGGGTTCAAAGGGAGCCCAGTCAGTACACACTTCTAAAGTGATACTTTGCAAACCACCAAAGAACTTATCATTAATAGTCAGTCAGTAAATACAATTAGGTTGAATTAACAGTATTTAGTAATATGACGTAATAAGAAAAACATCTAGAAAACATCTCCCCCACAAACCTGGGGTACAGACACCCAGTACCTGTGGGAAAAGTTGACATAAACTGGTTAGTTGGTTACTTTCCTTTGTCTTTGAAGAGGACCAAAATGACATCACCATTGTAAAGTGAAATTTCAGTGTGTCCAACTATGGCTGCTCAAACCAATATGAGCTCAGAATGCTCTACCGCAGGTTGGGCACAGATAATGCATGTGAATGTTTGGGGTGAATACTCCAAATTTGTGCATCCTGCATTTACTTTGTGCTGTCTCAATTCTGCTTTGCTCAAAGAGCACAGACCCTTTTCTTATGTGGGCATACCATGCTCAGCGGTCCTGTGCCAGTGTCTCCCATGTTGCACAGTCAAATCCAAGTTCTTGAGAGATAATAATTAACACCAAAAAAACACAGGTGCTCCATCAGCCACCACCACACCATCCATATGTGGAACCATCAGTTACAACAAATGGAGAAGCTTTGAATGCTGTGGATAAATTCACTTACCTTGGTAGTGTACTTTCCAGGGATGTACACATTGACAATGAGGTTGATGCACATGTTGCCAGAGCTAGCTCAGTGTTTGGGAGGCTCCAAAGAAAGGTTTGGGAGACAAGAGGTATTAGACTGACTACCAAACTGAAGATCTGCAGAGCCATTGTGCTGACCTCATCGTTATATGCTTGTGAAACATGGACAGTCTACCAGCACCGTGCCAGAAAACTGAATCGCTTCCATTTGAACTGTCTTAGGAAGATTCTGAGGATCACCTGGCAGGATAAGGTACCAGACGCTGAAGTCCTTACTCAAGGTGAACTGCCAAGTATTCAAACTATGCTTCAGAGAGCACAACTCCAATTGATGGGCTGGCCACGTTGTTCGAATGCAAAATGTAAGCTTGCCAAAAAGACTATTTTATGGAGAACTTGCATGGAGCTGGCGAATCACATGGTGGCCAGAAAAAATGATACAAGGACACTCTCAAGATCTCTCTGGCATAAACTATAATGCTAGAAAAGCCAGGAACATGTAGCCAAGATAACACGGCATCCTCATGCTATTCTCTCCTGGGCACAGTGTCTGCTAGATAAGTTGAGGGATTTGCTCTTTCCCACAACTGAATTCTTAACTGCCAGTGCTCATTCTGTCTTGAATCTATAATCAGCTCTCTTCTCTGCTGCCAGGGGTCCTGTTCCTTGAAATTGCTTCCTGTCTGGAAAGTTGCTTCTCTCTGTCTCAATAGAAACTTTCTATTTCTGCATCTCAACTGCACCTCTAACTGGACCCAAGAGACTCTCCGGATGCTGGATAGGGTGGGTGTTTTGTTTCCATTTCAATGGATGATGTCAATGGGAGTAGGAAATCACTTGATGCTCATCGTCCAGCATGCTTCCTTCCTAGACTGATTGCAGCAATTTCCTACCTAGTTATATTACCTAATTCCATCAGGGAGTGCTTCAGACTTCATAAAGGGGTAACAGAGTGTTGACATATGTTAACACATTAACTTCCCATTATCTCTATTATCTACTCTTCTACTTTCAGTGATTACATTTGTCTTTACATTGAGTTTAATAAAATTATCTGTGATTACATTCTGGGCTAGGAGAAATCACTTGGCTGGGTACCAGCTTTTCTCCTAATATCTAGAACAAGGGAAGACTCCTTGAAAAGAATAGGAGTGGTACAACATATCTATCTTCAAGTATCTGAAAGGTTGTCATGTGGAATATAATAAGTATAGCTAGGATTTATATTGTGCCTACTATATGCCAAGAACAGTATTTAGCACTTTACAAATATTATCTCATTTGATCCTCATACAACCTTGGGTGGTAGGTGTTATCATTACTCCCATTACATTTGAGAAAATTGAGGCAGAGGTTAAGTAACTTGTTCAGGGTCACACAGCTAGTACATGTCTAATTAGACTTGTTTTGCATGGCCCCAGAGAACAGAACAAAGGGAAATGGGTAAAATTAGAGAAAAGCAAGACATGGGCTGGCAGCTAGGTGGTGCAGTGGATAGAGTGCCCAGGCATGGAGTCAGGAAGACCTGAGTTCAAATGCAGCCTTTAACACTTGGTAGCTACTAAACTCTAGGTAAGTCATTTCACCCTGTTTGCCTCAGTTTCCTCATCTGTAAAATGATCTGGAGAAGGAAATGGCAAGCCCCTCCAGTATCTCTGCCAAGGAAACCCAAAATAGAGTCACAAAGAGTCAGGCATTGCTATTTGATTAACAACAACAACAAGAAAAAATTTGGGTTAAATATAAAGAAAAACTTCCTAATGAGAGAAGGAAGCTCATGATATAGAAGAAAGAGCACTGACTTTGGAATTAGGAGCTCCTCCTTTCAAATCTTCCCTTTGGAGCACTCTCTGAGCCTTGGTTTCCTCATCTGCAAAAGAGAAATATAAAATAAGGCTATTGTTAGCACCTTCCTCATAGGGTTGTTGTAAATATCAAATGAGATAACAAGCGTAAAGTGCTTTGTAAACTTTCAGTTAACAGATGAATGGTAGCAATTTTTAATAATGAAGAGCTCTCCCAAAGCACTGGCAGCTGGGAGTGGATGCCTTGGGACTGCAGTCTTCAATCAGAGACTTGGGTGGGACACCCTGTGAAGGGGGAAACTTGATCTGATACAAAATGATCTAGATGGCCTCTGAGGTCCCTTTCAGATCTGAGATTCTGTGATTCTGGAGTCCCAAACTGTCATCCTAGACATGTAAATCTGGTTCCATGTTAACAGGAGTAACTCACAAGAGCTCTATAGCTTACATCATACTTTCCTCACAACATCCTTGGGAAGTAGTTAGCATAAGCCCTATTATCTCCATTTTACAAATGGAAAAACTAGGGAGGTTAAGGTGACTTGCCTATATAAACAACAAGAGCTAGTTGGAAACTTAGAGGTTTCCTAGTCTAAGCCTCTCATTTTATAGATGAAAAAGGAGGGACTGAGATTAGTGACTGGTTCTAGCTTACACAAGTAGGAAGTGTCAGAGGCACTACTGGAATACAGGTCCTCTGATTCCAGAACCAGTGCACTGGCACTAGAATGAACATTTCTCCAGTTTCCAATTCTTTGCCACCACACCTGTGAACAGATGCTGTGTTTTTGCCTTTCTTTGTATCCCAAATGCTCTCAGCACAGTAACTGGCATATACTAAATGTTTAATCAGTGCTTGTTGGTTCGATAAACTCCTTTCCTAGCATGGTCCATGCCCTCCATGCCATCCTTGGTCCCTGTTTTTGGAGGGGGATCCCATTTTAGAGGAAGCTCTTAGCATTTGATCTTTGAAATACAGCAGTGTTCCGTTGATTTGGAAAGCAAATTTCAGGTCCTAGTGTGAGGAGGGAAGAATCACCTTGTTATTAGCTAGATTTGGAGGCAGCTAGGGGGCTCAGCAGGTGGGGTGCTGGAGTTAGAGATTGGAAAACCTGGGTTCAAATCCTGCCTCAAATGCTGTGTGACCCTGAGGAAGTCACTTAAAACCACTCTGAGCCTCCATTTCCTTATCTGTAAAATGAGAATAATATCACTCTCAGTCTCAGTTTTCTCCTCTGTAAAATGGAAATAATAATAGCACCTATCTCATAGAGTTGTGAAGATCAAAAGAGATAATATATAAAAAGTGCTTTGCAAACCTTGAAGTATTATATAAATGCTAGCTTTTATTTCTTTTACATTTTTTCCCCATGTGGAAGCCTCTTATTTCTTCTCCTGCTTTTTCTCATATGAGACTATACACTTAACTTCATGAGTCATCAGAAAAAAAAAATGAATGAATACAATAAAAACTCCCCCATAGAGAGGAAACTAGGCCTCATAGAAGGTTCCACTGCCTGTGAATCATCAAAAACAGGTATAATGGGGATAATTATAGGTTCCTGACAAATCAGACCCCAAATCTAACTCCAGAGGTCAATTTTGGAGTTGGGCTCTTCTCTCAGATGAATCTGGGTTGGCAGGAGACAGGCTAGAGGAGAGATGAGATCATCTCAAACTTATATTACAAAGACCTTACTGAATCCTTCAGTCACTCATTCATTCAACAAACATTCATTGGGCCATCTCCACCCACTGCCCCGGATGTGTTCATGTTCTCCTGTGTTGCATCACTAACTAGCAGATGCAATCTTAAATAGCTCAAGTTTTGGTTTAGGTCATGATAACCAAGAAAGAAAACAAACCCAGCAAGGAGAGAAATAGACTGGGTACAACCCAGCTTGGTAGCCACACTGGTGATCTAGGTTTTGGTGAATATTAACATCAAAGTTATATGGATCCTTGGAGGAAAGACCAGTAGTAATGCTGACCTCAGGACATGCTGGGGCAGTTGACCCACAGCAAACCTGTGATTGACATTGTGAAGAAACCAAATTAACTTTGTTTACTTCAAGGCTTTATCTGTCATTTGAAAACGTCAGCAATAACAGGTCAGTCCCCTTAAGAAGTTAGATGATCAAAAACGAGTTCATTCATGCAAAAGCATGGAGTGAGTGAGTTAAGAAGAGTTCAGGGTAGATAAGGGTTTGTTGTTGTTCAGTCATTTTAGTCATGTTCAACTTTTTATGACCCTGTTTGGGATTTTCTTGACAAAGATACCGGAGCGGGTTGCCATTTCCTTCTCTAGCTCATTTTATAGATGAGGAAACTGAGGCAAATAGGGTAAAGTAATTTGCCTAGGGTCACACAGCTAGTAAGTGTCTGAGACCAGAACTGAATTCAGGAACATGAGTCTTTCTGCCTCCAGGTTCAGTGCTCCGTGCACTATGGTGGTGCTAGCTGCCCCAGATAATTTTATTTTTAATATATTTTTATCAATATCTTTTGTACTTACATTACCTAAAATTGCCAATATGTTATCTCCCATAGGTCATCTCTTAGAACAAATAATAAAAGAGGAGAAGAAATTAGTTTAGCAAAACTAACATGTAGAAAAAATCTGACATTACAAGTAGTATTCCTTGATCATGATTTCCCGTCTCTGCAGAAAAAGTTAGGGGAGACAACTTCTTATATTTCTTCTTTGGATCAAACCAATAATTTTACAGTATTATTCCAGTTTGATTGTCTTGTTCTTCTTCACATCTGCATTGCTACGGTCATTGTATATATGGTTTCCCTGGTTCTGCTTACTTTATTTTGTTTCAGTTCGTATGAGTCTTCCTATACTTCTCTGTACTCATCACATTTGTTCATTCATTCTCAATAATACTCCTTTACATTCATGTACCACAACCTGTTTAGCCATTTCTTTTTCAGGATGTTTTTACTTTATTATTCTCAATTACATGTAAAAATGATTTTTAACATTTTAAAAATAATTTTTAAATTCCAAATCCCCTCCCTCCTCTTTCCTCCTCTTCTCTTTGAGGAGAGTAATTTGGTATTGATTATACAAGTAAAGTCATGCCAAACATATTTCCATATTAACCATGTGGCAAAAAAAGAACACAGACCTCACCTCCAAAAAGAAAAGAAAACAGGAAAAATAAAGGGTTTTTTAAAAGGGTTCTTTGATCTGCATTCAGACTCCACCAGCTCTATCTCCAGAGGTGGATAGCATTCTTCATCAAGAGTCTTTTGGAATTGTCTTAGATATTGTATTGCAGAGAATAGACAAATCATTCACAGATGGTCATCATACGATATTGCTGTAACTGTGTACAATGTTCTCCTGGCTCTGCTCACTTCACTTTGCATCAGTTCAGGTAAGTCTTCCCAGGTTTTTCTGCAAGCATCCTCTTTCTCATTTCTTATGGAACAGTAGTATTCCATCACAATCGTATACCACGGCTTGTTCAGCCATTCCCTAATTGATGAGTATTTCTCCAATTTCCAATTCTTCACCACCACACAAATGGGTATCAGTGCTACAACTACAAAAAAAAAATGCTGTCACAAATGTTTTGGCCTAACAATGGAATATCTGGGTCAAGGGGCATAGTAACTTCAATCACTCTCTTCGAATAATTCCAAATTACTTTCCATAATGGCTGGGCCAATTCACAGCTCCATCAAAAGTGGATTCACATGCTCCCTTGACACAACCTCACCAACACTGACTAGTCTAATCTTTTAGACAAAGTTATGACAAATGCATCTGGGTGTTGGATCACAGCCAATCAGAGGAAAGAGAGGAGAAAGAAGAGGTAGAGAATTGACTCCCAGGGGATAGGAAAAACACTAGGAAAGATGAAAAAATTTAATATATTTAGGGCTCACTCAAGCAAAGGTTAAGGGAATAATTACACCTGACTTTTGAATGGCATCTTGTTGTTCCTGACCTAACTGGTAATTGGGACCTTTTCACTGAGGCATTTAGAAAAGTAACACCCTCTAATTATATATTGCTTTATGGTTGGCATTGTGCTTTCATGCCCATTATTCCATTTGATCTTTACAAGAGTCTTCCGAAGCAGTTAAGATGTTATTATCCCAATTTTACAGCTAGGGAAACTGAGGCTTAGGGAAATAAAGGAGGATTATAGAGCCAAAAGCTAAAAGATCATTTGGTCCAGTAGGTCAATTGGCAAACATATCCATATATGCTCAGTACCATGTTAGGACTGGAGATATCAATACAAAAGTATTGACTTCAGGGACATGACATGACATGAGGGGGAATCCTCATGTCTGTTCACAGACATGTAAGCAGAGGATGTATGGGAAATAGATACAATGTGAGTTAAATGTGAGTTACATTTGAGATACAAATGTGAGTTAAAATATGTAAAGTGTTTCATAAATCTTAAAGCAATGGATAAATGTCATCTAGTAGTAGTAGTAGCAGAAGTAGTAGCAGTAGTAGCAGCAGCAGCAGCAGCAGTAGTAGTAGTAGTAGTAGTAACAACATTTCCAACAGGATGAGGGACACTAACTATCAGGGGGACTCATGAAAGGTCTCTTGAAGGAGGTGGCATTTAAATTGAGCTAATGAGGAGAGCTAAGGGTTCCCAGGCTCAGAGGGGAGGAGGAAAAGTATTCCAACAATGAGGAAAAGGATGGGCAAAGGCATGGATGTGGGAAATGAGACAAATAATAGTAATAATAACTAAGCATTTTACAATTATTATTTCGTTTGATCCTCACAACAACCTTGGGAGTAAGTGCTATTATTATAGGGATTTTAGAGATAAGGAAACTGAGGCAAATAGAGGTTAAGTGACTTTCTCAGGGTCACCTACCTAGTCTGAGGCCAGATTGGAACTCAGGTCTTTCTGCTTTTAGGCCTGGAGCTCCATCCACCACACCACCAGAAACAGTAAATAGGACGGCTTCACTAGAACATAAAATTCGTACCATGGAATAATATGTAAGCCTGGAAACACAGGTTGGAGCAAGATTGTAAATGGCTTTAAATGCTAAACAGAAGCATTTGTATTTTCTCCTAGAGACAATAAGGAACCATGAAAACACTCTTGTGCAATGGACGACATGATCAGGTTGTTCTTTAGGAAAACCATTGTGGTCACTGTGCAAAGTCTAGTTAATGAGAGGAGAGACTGGATGCAGGAAGAGACTGTGCAGTAGGAGGTTATTGTAATAATTCAGGTGAGAGAGGATGAGGGCTTGCATGGAATGAAGGTGTGAGTAGAGAGAAAGGGATGGATAGAAGGAAGTAGAATTTATAAGACAAGGGCAGAAGGAAGGAGGGAAGGAAAGAAGGAAGGAAGGAAGGAAGAAAGGAAGGAAAGAAGGAAGGAAGGAAGGAAGGAAGGAAGGAAGGAAGGAAGGAAGGAAGGAAGGAAGGAAGGAAGGAAGGAAGGAAGGAAGGAAGGAAATGAAGAAAGTAAAGGAAAAACAAGAAATTAATAACTCCTAAATAAAAAACGAAATAGAAATTCTTAACATCAAAAAAAGAGTTCGAAACAAAAACTACCAAGATTTTAAATCAAGAAACATTATTTCTTGTAAGACCAAGGAAATAGACAAAACATTAGCTAATACGATTTTGGGGTTTTTTTTTTTAAGAGAGAGGGCAGAAATAGGAAGCCTCAATGGATTTTCCCTGCAACCTCAATCTCTTTTCAGTGAAGTAAAAGTTAATTCAATTCACATTTGAAAGAGGATCCTTTCCACAATAAACTATTGGATGAAGGGTTGTGTAGTCTCTGCTCAGAGACCTCAAGTGGTAGTCATGGTGGTGGTGGAATGGGTCGCATCACTCTCTAAGCCAGCCCACTTCACTTTGGAATGGTTCTCATTATTGGGAAATGTTTCTTGACATCAAGCCTCTATTCATTCAGTTCTTTGTGTCTTCTGCCCACCATCCCTGGCCCTGACCGCAGCAGCCAAGAGAATAAACTCACTCCTTCTCACATGTCAACCCTTCCAATACTTGAAGACAGCTAGAACTTATCTCTTAAATCTCTTCTCCAAACTAAACATTATCCTTTTCTACAAATGATGCTCATCTTGCATGAAACTTGAAGCCCTTCATCATCCTAGTTGTCCTCTTTTGGACATTCCAGTCTCCTCCATATTCTTCCTAAAACGTGGAATTGAACATAACCCTCCAGCTGTGGCCTCCCAGGGGTAGAGGGCAATGAGACCAGAGCATCTTTCTGCTTGCATGTTGTACCTCTCTCAATAGAGCCAGAGTTCCTGCTAACTTCTTCTCTTCCACAAGACAATGTTGACTCATATTTAACTTTCAGCTCACTAAAAAAGACCAGTTCGCTTTCAGATGAACTTGCTGTTTCCTAGCTAAGCTTCCCACATCTGGTTCTTGGGAAGGCAATTTTTTTAAATCTAAGGGTGTAGGTGCAGTGGATAGAGCACCGGGCCTGGAATAAGGAATGCCTGAATTCATCCTTAGACACTACTAGCTGTATGACCCTGGGCAAGTCACTTTACTTGGTTTGCCTCAGTTTCCTCATCAGTAAAATGAGCTAGAGAAATAAATGGCAGTATCTTTACCAAAAAAAAAACCAAAACAAAACCAAATGGGGTCACAAAGAGTCAGATATGACTGAAACGACTAAACAACAACAGATAAGATTTGGCATTTATAATAATAATAACTAATATCAGTATTTATATAATAGATTGTATATAATCTATATAATAACTAATATCTGTATCTACATAAATAACTACAAAGTACTTCACAAATATCATCTCATTTTATCATCACAACAACCCTGGGTGACAGGTGCTATGATTATCTATAATTTACAAATGGAGAAACTGAGGCATATAGCATTTAAGTGATTTGTCCAAGGTCACACAGCTACTAAGTATCTGAGACAGGGTTCAAACTCAGGTCTTCCCAATTCCACATCCATCACTATTCACTCCTCCACTGAGCTGCCCCATTCCCATATATAGATTCAAATTCTGGTTCTGCTGTATTATTATTGCTATTATTTTATTAGCTGTATATTCTTGGGTAGGTCACTTAAGAGGAAGTTGGACCAGATATTCCCAAAGGTTCCTTCTGGGTCTAAGTGCTATGAAATAATAATACTTTGTGAGGGGGGTTATTCCTTTTCATTTCTACACAAATGGAATGTTAAACCTGGAGCTAAAGGACATAGGAAAGAAAAAAATTATCTCAGGCAGGGGAAAGAGCTGGCTATATATCTGACAGGTGATTCCTAGCATCCTGTAGCATTGTGCAAGATGGTTTCTGAGGACCATTCTTGCTCTAAATCTATGACCTGATGATTCTGTAACCTCACCCCTTTCAGAAAGAGAAAAGAAAACTACGAGAACATACATATGTAAGCTGGCAGCATCTAGTAGAACTAACACTGGTTTGGAGTCCAAGGACCCAGATTTGAATACTGACTCTGCCATTTACCATCGGTCATCATGACTCCTCTGGCCCTCAGTTTCCCTTTTAAAAATGAAAGTTTTCAACTAGTTGAATTCTAAGGTCTCTTCTAATTTTAAAAGGCTATTGTTCCAGTGTCAGAAGAAGACTCTGCCAGGAGATGTGCTGAGCACGACAAACTGTCCAACAAAGTTCTTCTCCAAGTATCCTTTGGGTTTCTTTGGCTTTTGTCCTGATGTTTTACTATCAACTTGACTTTGACTCCTGTCCAACAATTCCTACTTAATATATTCAGACTGGACTCCCAAGCATTCTTAACAAAGACAGAAATCCCCACCTAGGTGGCACTTCTCTCTTAACATTTCCAGTCTCTGACCATCAGATTCATACATTGCCTGCCTCCAGCCTGGTTCCTGATACCCTGTGCAATGAAAAGCTTTTCCTAACTTCTGGTGCCTCAGATGCTACTCTGAACTATGGGACTGCTGAAAAGCTGTGATGAATGGGGCTGAGAGACAACAGAGCTGTGTCCCTTTCCACTACCAAACAGGTGTTTCCCAGCTCAGACTCTAGAATTTTAGTCCCATAAAATTGTGTCTCTGATCCTTCTCTTGGGCATTAAAACCAGTTTCACTCTGTGATTACCTCTTCTAGGCAGGCATAACTACAGGTCTTGGGGGTAAAGGCAATGCCCCTACCAGCCCAGGGCCTAGGCCTAGCATGTAAAGCCATGTCCTCTGACCTCCAAATCTCCAGTGCTGAAGTAAACTAATTCTACCATAAGGAGCCTGGTGTGGGAGGGAGTGGGGAGGATGTAGTATTTTCTCTAAAGGAGTAGGTCAAGTAATGGAATTGAAAAATATTCTTTTCATAAGGGGAGAAGAGCTGCTCTGGCCAAGTTTCTGGGAATTGAAAAGCATTATACAATCAACTAATTTATTCCAGAGTTCTTTAATTCAAGGCAAAAGGCCCAGTACTTGTTGTTAGCAGAGGCCCTGTTCTGGCCTTTCAAAGCCAATTAAAAGAAAACAAAATGCCCAAAGACTGCTCAATCACTCTATCTTTGGAAAGGCACTTTTTGTCTCCAACATGAATACTAACAACTGTCCCAAGGTTTAGATGGCCTTGAAAAACAGATTAAATGTAATCTCTCTCTTCTAGTTTTTTCTCCACCTTCTCTCTCCAGCTAGACTGAGTTACTCACTGCCTCCCAAGCCGGCACCAGTCCTTACAAATTCCCACTTCTATGACTTTGCCCTTCACCTTTCCTTCCAACAGAATGTCCTCCCTGCTTCTTTCTACTCAAGTGGTAAAATGGATAAAGTGCTGAGCCTAGAATCAAGAAGACCTAAGTTCAAATCCAGTCTTGGACACTTACTAGCTGTGTGACTCAGGGCAAATCATTTCATCTCAATACTCCTCAATCTCTACTGTAAAATGGGAATAATAATAGCACTTATCTCTCAGGGTCGCTGTAAGAGTCAAATGAGATAATATTTGTAAAGCACTTAGCACGGTGTTTGGCACATAGTAGGTACTTGATAAATGTTTATTTCTTTTCTTCCTATCTACATGCTGCCCATCTTTCAAGGCTCACCCCAAGTCCCATATATTTCATATGGCCTTCCCCAGTCATGCCAGGCCAGAGTCATCAATAGGCATCAGTCAAATAATAGGCATTTAAAAGCACCTACTGAGTGCTAAACACTGAATCTAGAATAACAGAGAGAGAGAAGGAAGGAAGGAAGGAAGGAAGGAAGGAAGGAAGGAAGGAAGGAAGGAAGGAAGGAAGGAAGGAAGGAAGCCTCTGACCTCAACAAGTTTCAGTTCTATTGGAGGAAGCGCTGGGTTTGCCCACCTTGTCTGGCCTCCTCATTTGACAGAGAATCCCGATTCTTGCTATTGCTACTAGTTTCTGTCCTGTCTTCTCTAATGGAGTATACGCTTCATGACTGCAGGGACTATGGCATCCCTAACCTTTCTATCTTCCCCAGTACAGTAGGATCTGAACATAGCAGGCACTTTTAGTAATGCCTGTGGTTGTATTGAAATGTTTTAGACTTCTTTGCATTCCCTTATTATACTTGGCACATAATAAATATTGATTGATTGAAGCCCCCAAACCATCGAAACTTTCCCTTCACTAACAGAATTCATCAGAATCAAAGCTGAAAGAGGACCTAGAGTCCAAGTCATCCCTTTTACAGATGAGAAAACTGATATCCAGACATGTTCCGTGACCTGCCCCAAGGGCACACAGGCATCTCAGACTCCAAATCCTGGCCTCCTTTCACTGCCTTCTGCTACCATGGGAAGGCCCCTAAGGCCTCCTGCCTAATCTACATTGGCAAGGAAGGGAAACTTGGGGAGGGAGGAATTCCAGAGGATGGTAAATGTTTGCTGAGAGTTCAAGAGAAAAATTAGCCTCCGGGAATTGTGTGTCATACTATACGGACCAGTCATTGTATAGACTGTGACTTAGACTCAAAGAATGTTACAATGGAAATGACCCCAAGGGCCTCAGAGGCAGTCTGAGGTAGAGTGGAAAGAGGGCTGGACCTGGGGTCAGGACAGATCTGGGTCCAAATCCTGCCTCTGACACTTACTAGTTGTGCAACCTCAGTCAAATTATTTCATTTCTCTGAGCCTTCCTCTGGTCCATCCATAAAATGAAGTGAATCCTGTAGTGATTACCTCAAAGTGTTGTTGGTAGGATCAACTGATCAATAAGCATTTACCTGCTGTGTGCCAATCATTGTGCTGGCCCCTCTCCTGGGCACCAAAACTAGACTGACTCTGGAATCACCTCTTCCAGGAAGGCATGACCACAGGTCTTGGGGGTAAAGGCAGTCTCCCCACCAGACCAGGGCATAGGCCTGGCAGGACCTGAGAGGACAAACACAAAACAGCAGCAAAAAGAAACAATCCCAACTCTCAAGAAGTTTACATGCTAATAAGCAAGATTATTGTTGTTCAATCCTGTCTGATTCTTTGAGCTCCCATTTGAGGATTTCTTGACAAAGATACTGGAGTGGATTTCCATTTCCTTCTCCAGCTCATTTTACAAATGAGGAAACTGAGGCCAACAGGGTTAAGTGACTTGTCCAGGGTCACACAGCTAGTAAGCATCTAAGGTCAAATTTGAACTCAGGATAATGAGTCTTCCTGACTATAGGCCAGGTGCTCTGTGCACTACAGTGCCACAAGATAAAAACATATAGAAATATAGAAGGTCCTAACTGGACATCCAGGTGAAGAAACTCCCTTTACTAATGCAGATAGCACCTTCTCCACAATCTAGTGTTTTGAGAAATACTTACAGCATTGAAATTAACCTAATTAAATAAGCAACAAATAATTCACTTAATCAGAGTCACACAGTCAGTATGCATCACAAGTGGGTGAACCCATTCTTCCTGCCTTTGAGGACAGCTCTCTAACCACCCCCGACTACCTCCACATACCTATATGAAGAGTTAAAGAGAATAAATGCCAAGTAGTTAAATATAAAGTTTTGGGGGAGAAAAGGAACTTATAGGTAAGGGTGGATCTGGCTTAACAGAGAAAGTGTTGCTTGAGCTCTGTCTTGAAACTGGGGTCAGCACACTGTGTCTGGAAAGCCTCCACAGCCTCCTAGTGTTGTCTGGCCAGAGCTAGGGACATTTTTTACATTTGAAAATAAAATTTTATTGTATTTAAATGTTTAAAAAGCATTCTTTTCTCTGGCTGTAGAAAAAGAGGAAGCCTGGATTTGGCCCTTAGGCTGGAGTTTGTGAACCCCTGTCCTAGAGGAGGAGAGGGATTTTAAGAGGCATAGGGGACAGCCTTGAAACAGTGTACCATGGGTGAGGAGCAATGAGAAAAGCACTCCGGCTGGATTGTAGAGAGAGGGAAGGGGAGGGATGCTGAGTGAGGCTGGGAAGGTAGGATGGAAGAGTTCATGTTCTATAAAACTATTATTATTATCATTACCTTTCTAGTTCATCCCCTTCTTGGCCCCCTGCTCAGCATTTGAGGGGCTCCAGAGTTGCCTCCAGGCTGCATTTCAGGGAGACGTTTGATTCCGAGGAAAGCCTTCGGTTTCTGCTCCCTGTAGGAGGAGGACAGCTGCAGCCTGAAGCCACGCTCCCCTGGCCAGGAGCAGTGTTGACTGAAGGGTAGGCTTGGCTTCCCAGTGAGGGGCCCACCCTGCACTGTGGGTGAGATCAGAGCCAAGTTCAAATTTCCTGAGGCTTCCTTGGGCTCACTTGCTTCAGAGGCAACATTCCAACAAGCACCTGCCAGGAGAGTGGGAGAGCCAGGCATAGGGCCCAAGCACGACCGGGGTCACCCCATTTGCCCCTTGGCCAATGACAGAGGACAACCTTTCATGGTCCCCTTGGGCCAAGCCCTGTGAGCCAAGAAGAAAGGGGAGTGGTGGAATCCATCAAAATGCCTGGATCAGAAGCTATCTCTCTCACTCCCACCTCCTTCTCCTGGATCCCTTCTCTCTCATTTGGATTTCCCCTCCCATTGCCTCATCTGGTTTTGCTTAGCTCAGTGAGATGGGGGAGCAGGGTCAGCTCACCTCAGTTGGCCAGCCTCCACCTGGAGGCCAACACCAAACTCCGGCTTCCTCACTGTAGCCTCTGGAGAATTCCAGCTTGGGAGCCCAACGTGGCTTGAACAACATGGGCAGCGGTCAGGGCTCTGGGATGCCTAGCTCAGCACCTCCCCCAAGTCTGCTTGTGACCCCTAAGAAGAGTTCAGGTACCCCCTGGGTTGTCTCCCCTCCCCTACCAGCCTACAACTCTCAGCAAATGAGAAAGAACAGATATGAGATATCTGTCTGGTTCTAGTATTGCCTTTTTCAGAGTTGTGGATGAAGCATTATTTTAAAAACCATTAAGGGCCAGGAAATGCCTTGTAAACTGAGTCTGATCTGTAAGATTTCTCTTTCAGGCACATAAGGTAGAACACTTCCACCTCCCTTCCCCCAGACCTAAGCTGGAAATGATCTGTTAGGTTTCTTTTATTGGAATATAAGGTGGACCACTTCTCACATGCGTGCGCATGCACACACACACACACACACACACACACATACACCAGAGCAAGCTAGGCGCATACTCCCCAGGATACCAGGCCCCTGGGCACCTTCCAGGATTCTAACCCTCACCAATCCCTTCTGCAATCCAATTTGATCCCATCAGGCCAAAATTCATTAAGAGCCTCCTTCTACTACAATGTGCAACAAAATCTGCATACAACGACAGAAACAAAACCGTCCCTAATCTCAAATGGTTTATATTTCAGTTGGGGGAGAAAGGAGAGATACAACAATGAAAGCAGCGGTTCTGCACCTTTTTGATGTTATAGACCCTTCTCGCAGGCTGGGGAAGCCTATGGACCCTTTCTCACAATAAGGTTTTTAAATGCATAAAATAAAATAACACAGGATTAGGAAGGAAATCAATGATATTGAAATACAATTGTCAAAAATCATTTTAAACAGTTCATAAACCATGGCTTAGACTCAGAAAATATTAGAACTGCAGAATCAGTCCATGGTGAAGTATGTCCATACAGCTCCTCCAGATGGATGAAAGTCTGGCTGTAGATCCCCCAGGCTGATGGGGGAGTAATGGGAGTGGTGAGTCAGAGTCCCTCTGGCTTTGTTTAAAGGCCGTTCTCAGATAAAAATTGAGCCCTCTAGATATGATGCAGAGAACTAACCAGCCTTGTTCTGTGAAGTCTCTCAGATCCTCCATAGTAGAAACTGAGGGTCAGAAACAGTGGATATTTAAGGGGCATTGGAAAGAAACTCAGAACCTTCAGTAGGACAAAAGCAGACACAAAGATAGCTATCCCGGTGAGCACTGAGTAACATGAATTCTGCACCCTCTTTACTAGAGGACTCCTGAATGGTCAGCTGACCAGTGGTCCTTAGCAGAGGAACACACAGCCTCTTGGTGCAATAGATAGGACATTGGACTGACAGTCAAGAAAAGCCAAGTTCAAATCTCACTTCAGACACTACCTAGCCATGTGATCCCAGGCAACTCACTTTGTGCCTCAGTTTTCTCATCTGTAAAATAGGGTGGGGTGGGGTTTGAACTCCATGACTTCTAGGGCTCCTTGCAACTCTAAATCTATTATCCTATGAATCAGGATCTTAGGGATTCAGACCCTTTGTGTGCTCTTCACCGGATCACTTAATTTCTCAGGGAGGAAACTTGGTGGTGTTAAGAGAACAGAAAGTCTGGAAGACCCGACTTAGAATCCTGTCTCATATGCTTACTTAGCTTATGTGACTCTAGTCCAGGTGCCTCACCTCTCTCAGCCTCACTTTCCTCATCTGTAAAATGGGAACAAAAAAATAGAGTCTACTTCAAAGGATTATTGTACAGATCAAATGCAGTAATATCTGAAAAGTATTTTGTAAAACCTTAAAGCACCAAATAAATATTGGCTATGATTTTTAATATTGTTATATCATGGAAGATTATACCTACATATATAAATACATACAAAATATTTTCTAACAAATAAAAGGATATTTGGAGAGGTTAAGGACAAGCAACTGGGATAGATGAAAGAACACTGGTGCTTCTAGTTAGTGGACCTGAATTCAAATCCTGCCCCTGATATTTACTAATTATATGTCCTTGGTCAAGTCACTTACCCTCATTCTGGGCCACAGTCTCCTTTTTGATGAAATAAGATGATTAAACTAGATGGCCTCTGGGGTCACTTCAATTTATAGATTCTCTGATCTGGTGATTTCTAAGGTATCCTCAAGCTCTGAAACGATACCATCTTATGATTCTTTGATAGTTTCCTTAGAGATGGTTTGTTGACAGTGTCTGAATGTTGGGGGAGACCCATGTCCAGGATTGGTGGCTGCAGGGGGAAAGACAGGCCAAGGCAGAGAGAAAAAGAGGGAGAGAAGAAGACTAGAGAGAGATAGAGAAGGAGGGAGGGAGGGAAGAAGGGAGGGAGAGAGGGAGGAAGAGAATGAGAATACTCTCTTAGAAGGCAAATTGTTGACCTGACCTTTTTATAGAGATGTGAACCTAACCCATGGTATCATCTATTTCCTGGAAGGAATCTGGAGAGAGCAGGCTCTAGTATCCTCCTTTCTGAGGGCTGGACCCTCAGAGTGGTCTCAAACAACCTCATTCCCAGACCCTACATCACTTGAGAATCCACAGCAAGAGAATGACAGGACAAAGAATTCAGAGCCTCCAGGGAAGGCAGCACCTCAGTTTATCTTATTTTCGCTCCACTCAGGGATACTAGTTTTTATTCTTCTTTCTGCCTTTAAGCAGATTCCATCCCTGAATAGGAGGCTATAATTCCACCAAAGGAGAAAGTGAGGCTGATATCTTTACACAGCCCTGTCTCACTTAAATCCAATTGACTTACAAGTCAAAACATCATCCTCCAGGTGATATTGTTCCACTTTGAGAAAAAAGGATGGAAAACATCTTGGGTGATACCATTTAAGAAGACAAACAAGAATCAGTTAAAGAAACCCAGAGTTTTTATCTTGAAGAAGAGCTGACTTAGAAGGGACAAAGTAACTATCTTCATGTATCTGAAGGGATGGATAGAGAACAGATAACACTTCCTCTGTTTGGTTCTAGAGTGAAGAACAAATAGCAGTGAGCAGATATTTCTAAGAGACCAATTTAGGCTAGAAGAGGAACAATTTCTACAGTCAGAGCTGTTCCAAGTTAGGGTGAACTGCCTTGACAGGTGATAGGTTTCCCCTCCTTGGGGGTGTTCCAGCAGGTATGTTATAATGGAGATTCCTTTCATGTATAGATTGCACTTGATGACCACTGAGGTCCTTTTCCATTTCTCAAATTCAGGGATTCTATAACAGAAGTGGAGCCAGTCCATTTGAAATATTCTGCAAAGGAAAGAGAACCCATGTGAGCATATTGTGATTAGAAATTCATCAGGGATAAAGTCAAAGAGCCTGGCTTGAATTTTTGATTTGTTACTTTCTGCCTCCTTGAGACTTCAGTTTCATCCATAAAATGAGCAGGATAAGAATATTCACAGAACTGGAAATAAAGTAAGTATCCATCAATTTAGGAATGACTGGACAAACCAGTATGGAATGGAGTGGAATGACTTTATGCAGTTTTAGGAATCTGAAAGATTCAAAGACACAAAGAAGAAGATATAATGAATTGATCTAGAGTGAAATGAACAGAATGATATCTACCATGACTTCAAAAGTGTAAATTTTAAAAAGGCTAGCAGGAATCCAAAATAATGGACAAACCAATAATGGTTCCAGAAGACAGATAATAAAATAGATTTCCCTTCTCTTAGCAGAGAGAGCATCACTGAAGCAAATATCTCATATGTGGTCATAAAATCACTAAAGTAATCAATCAATGAATCATTTATTAAGTATTTATTATGTTCCAAACACTGAGGATACGAAGACAAAAAAACCCAAAACCATTCCTAGTCACAAGAAATTTATATTCTAATGAGGAAGATAATAATATATTTAAGTATATAGCGGACAAATATATAGAGAATCATCACAAAATAACTCAAAGCAGTTCAATACAGGGACAGTTAAGTGGACTAGTAGATAGAGTACCAGACCTAGAGTCAGGAAGACTCATCTTCCTGAGTTCAAATCTGGGCTCAGACACTAGCTATGTGACCCTGAGCAAGTCACTTAACCTTTTCTGCCTCGGTTTCCTCATCTGTAAAATGAGTTGGAACAGGAAATGGTGAGGAAATGGCCAGAAAACTCCAAATGGGGTCAAGAAAAATTGTACATGATTGAAACTATTGAACAACAACTAAAAGATAATTAGAGAGGGCGAGTACTAGCAAAGGAGGAAAGGCTTTGTGTAGTTGATGTTTGAGCTGTATCTGGAAGAAACAGGGATTTGGGGAGGCAGAGATGAAGGACTACATTGCAGGCATAGGAGACATGCAGAGGCACTAAGATGGGAGATAGAGTGCCATGTGTGAGGAACAGAGAGAAGGTCAGTTGTGACCAACTCTTCATCACCCTATCTGAGATTTTCTTAGCAAAGATACTGGTGTGGTTTGCCACCTCCTTCTTCAGCCCATTTTACAGATGAGGAAACTGAGGCAAACACGGTTAAGTGACTTGCCCAGGATCACCCAGCCACTAACTATCTGAGTCTGGATTTGAACTCATGAAGATGAGTTTTCCTGACTATAGGCCCTATACCCTATGAATGCACTACGATGCCACCTAGCTGCACTTTGGCTGAACTGTAAAGCGAAGAAAAGAGTAATGTCCAATGAGGCTGGAAAGAACAGGTTGGGTCCTTGTATTGAAGGATTTGAAAAGCCCAAGAGTTTATCTTTTATTCTAGTGGCTTTAAGAAGCCAGTAGTGGAGCAGTTGATGGGCCAGTGAATAGAACACTGGCTCTAGAGTCAGGAGGACCTGAGTCCAAATCCAGCCTCAGAGACACTTGACACTTACTAGCCCTGTGACCTTGGGCAAGTCTCTTAACCCGATTGCCTCACCTCTCCCTCAAGCAAAGAAAGAAAAAAGCCGTTAGAATTTATTAAATAGGGAAGCGATATGGTCAGACCTGCCCTTAAGGTAAATCATTTTGACAACTGAGTGGAGGATGGATTCATGTGGAAAGATGCTTGGAGAACTGTGATAACCAGGGCCAAAGAGGTGATTAGTCCCTGGCCTAAGATGGTGGCTGCATGAGTAAAGATTCAGCAATTGATTGGATATGAGACTAGAAGGATGACTACAGAAATAAGGAAATTTGTTGGTGAGGAGGGTTTTGGGAGATACATAGTGAATTCTGTTTTCAACTTGCTGAGTTTGAGATGTTTAAGCAGCGTCCAGTTTGAAATTTCCAACAGACAGCTGGTGATGATGGCTTGGAACTCATGAGGCAAATTCAGGTTATCATCGTGGTAGATATGATCATTCAACCCGTGGGAGCGGATGAGGTCACCAAGACAGAACATGTATAGAGAAAAGATGGTCCAGGAAAGAGATTTGGGGTACAGACACAGATAAGGATGTGTGATATGGAAGATGAGTTGGCTAAGGAGATTAAAAGTCAGGTAAGTAGAAGAACCAAGATAAAGGAATGTCATAAAGACCCAGAGAGAAGTAAGTATCCAGGAAGAGAGGGTGATCAATAGTATAAATGATTACCTGGGATTCAAGATGAATGAGGTCTGAGAAAAGACCATAAGATTCGGCCATCAAGAGATTATTAGTGACTTTGGAGAGAGCAGTTTCAGTTGAGTAAGGAGCTCAGAAACCAGATTGCAAATTGAGTTGAGAAATGAGTTAGAGGAGGAAAAAAAAGGAGGCAATGAGTGTTGACAGCTTTTTCTGGGAGTTTGGCTGAGAAAAGAAGGAGTAATATAGGACAATAGCTGGAGGGGATGGTAAGGTCTAGTGAAGGCTTTTTAAGGATGAGGGTCATAGGCATGTTTGAAGGCAATAGGGAAGTAGCCAGCAATTAATGAGAGATTGAAGATTAGACTGGAGAATATTGAAGGGACAATCTGATGGAGAAGATGTTTTTGTTTAACAGTTTTTCTTTATTAAAAGGGAAGGTTCAATGAGGAGGAGAGGGGGAAGAAGGGTGTGTATTTCCAGAAATGTCCATGAAGTGAGACCAAAAAGTGTCAATAAAATTTATCTTTAAAATAAATCAAATAAAGTGAGGGGGGTTTGACTGGAATCTATGATGGTTTCTAAGGGCTCTTTCAGCTCTAAATTACAGAATTATCCTTTTTCCCTTTAGAACAGGAATTCTTCACCTTTTTTATGTCATGGACTCCCTTGACAATCTAATGAAAACTATAAACTAAAAACTATAAAAGAAATGTTTTCAAATAATTGAAGGAAACTCTCAATTTCAGTTAAAGGCTAGTAAAAATAAAATGTCATTTTTTTCCCATCCCAAGTTACAGATTCACTGAAATGTATTCATAGACACCTTGGGGATTTGTGAATCCCAAATCAAGAAACTCAACTTTAAAGACTCTTCTTGGTTGGCAGAGAAGGCAAACAGGTGGGGTGTTAGAGCCCCTTGACCATCAATGATTCTGGATTACCTGGGGTTCTGGAATGCCTGTAAAACAAGGTGCCTGTGAAAGCAGCAATGTACCAGCCTCTCAATGTCCCCAGGGCCAGTGGAAACCCAGTGGAAATATGAATTCCACAAGTAGTTTTTTTCTTCTTCTAAATGAGCTGGGGGGGCAGAGAAGGGAAGAGAAACCACCCACAAGGAAGAGCCTGGTGTCCTAGATGTAGGGATGGCTTGCTTTTTTCATCCACAGCTCATTGCAGAACCAACTCCAGCTTGGCCTTATTGCAATTGTTTACCATCTATGGCTTTTAAGCATCATCCATTACATGGACAGCCCTGGCAGCTGGGGCCCCCAGAGAATAAAAAGGAGTGAACTGAATCGATTTAGCCTGCCCTGATAGACTGCATTATGCTGTGTACATATTTTTTTTTTTCAAGTAATGCAGGAAAAACAGAGCCCTCAGATGCTGGTGAATAATTATTCCCATTAAAAGGGGTTGCTTCTATTAGAGGGGGCTGCCTGCACTAATGATAACTCTCCTGAGAAGACAGCTGCATTAAAGAGATATTTCACAGCCGCCCGGGCAGTCTAGTGATGCGATATAAAGATTCCAGGCTGACAGCACTTTATCTGGCCCAATTATAGCCATCCTAGGGTGTCTGCTGGCTAAATTCCAAGCACATTCTGTTCTCCAGAATGACCCATATCAGAGGAAAACGGCACTTTACACCCTAGGAGGAGACCCAGCTCTCAGACTATGCTTGGGCCTGGAAGTACAGCCATGGTTGTGCCCTTGACTCCCAGAGGGCAGGGACTGAGTCTTCATGCTGCAGTGCTCAGCACAGGAGTGGTCAGAGGGTCCTGGATCTGGGTCTGGAAGAGATCTTAGAGGTCATTTAGTAAAACTTCCTATTTTACAGATGAAGAAACCACAGCCCAGAGAGATTCAGTGATTTACCTAAGATTGCTCAGATAATACATGTCAAAAGTGATATTTGAGCCCCAATCTTCTAACTCCAGAGAGCCATTGTTTTTTCCTCTGCGTATACTTCTTTCTGTAATAAGTTTTTGTTGAGTAAATGGAAGAACGAAAAGATACTTGCCTGCCACTTGCCAGTTATGTGATTCTGAGAAAGTCGCTTAAATGGAACACATCTCACAAGGTCATTGCAAAGATCCAAATATCAAGAGACATAATAAATGAAAATCCCTTCACAAACTGTAAATGGTTTTAAATGGTTATATAAATTTGAGTTCTTACTTTTGTTGTTATTTTTTCCATTTTGTTTAATGAGGTTCAGATAAAACCAGTCCTAGGAAAAGTGACTATTCTATCATTATTCTTTTATATTCAATATTCAGAGGAATATTGTACTAGTGAATAGAAATTCTGTGCTTTGTAATGGAATAAAAGTATTGGGACATAAGCTTATTCTCTGTAGACTCCCCAAGAACATCGTTGGTACAATTCCAGTAGCGGGCAGGCTGATGGGTATGCCATGTACCACACACATCCTGCTCCCACATGGTATTGATTTCTTTTCTTGAGTCTCTATATTTTGAAAGCTTTTCATTTCACATAATTGGAAGTTATGCATATTTAACATAACTAAACATCTCTTTTAAATGTTATTAATTTGTATATTTTAGATAATCTTATATTGATTTTAATTAATTAAGTATTGATTTAATTATTATGTTGAAAGTCTCTTAATTTGTTAGGTGACTGTAGGCAACAGAGTAGAGGTTCCAAAGGACAGAATAAAAGGGGAGGGTAGAGCAGAATACAGACTCTGAAGGAACAGGGTTAAGAGGATGGATCAGAGTGGGTAGAAGGCAATTCTGCAACACAAGACTAAGGAGAAGTTGCTGTTGTTCAGCTGTTTCACTCATGTCCAACTTTTCATGACCCCATTTGGAGTTTTCTTTGCAAAGATACTGGAGTAGTTTGCAATTTTTTCTCCAGTTCATTTGACAGGTAAAGAAACTGAGGCAAACAGAAGTAAATCAAGCCCAGCACTTTGTGCACCATGGTACCACATAACTGCTGCCACATAGCCATCTAGCATCCATGGAATGCACAAGCATGTCTTAGACACCAAAAGTTCAGGACAATCCATCAAAAGAGATAAGGTAAAAACATGCAAGAGAAGTGGAATTAATTTTTATTGAGCATTTATCATGTGTGATAAATGTAGAAAAATACAGTATTCTCCAGCCTTGTCATCAGAACAGCCAGGGCTCAAAGTCTTGCCTTTGACCAGATGCCCAAACCCAACATTATCCTTGACTCCTTACTCTCACCTACCCGACATAACCAATCAGTTGCCAGATCTTGCCATTTCTACCTGCACAAAATTTCTTGCATGTTCTCCCCGTCTCTATATTCATAAAGCCCCCAACCTAGTCAATGCTCTCATCACCTCTCTCTTGGACTGTCGGGATAGCTTCTGAATTACTCTCCCCATCTTAGTCTCTCCCCTCTCCAATCCATCCTCCCCATGGTGCCCAAGTGATTTTCCTAAAGCACAGGTCTGATCATGTCATTTCCCACCCTTATCAACTCTTGTGGGTCCCTAGTAGTTCTAGGATCTAATAGGGGACCATCTCTAGTCATCCTTATCTATATCTTGCCACTGAGTTCAGATGACTCTAGAGGAGAAAATGAGGCTGGTGATTTTGCACTGCCCTGTGTCATTTAAATCCAATTCACTTGCAAGTCATGGCGTCACCTCCTTGATGTCTTGGACACAACAGGATCTAACAGAAACTTCTCTGTTTGGCACTCAAAGTCCTTCACAATCTGACCCCAAATTACCTTTCTGAGCTGATTATACATTATTCCCCTCAGAGAAAAAAACATTATTAATAACCATTGATTTGGGGAGATCCAGAGTTCTCCATTTTTCTAAAGTCCTCATTTCAAAGCTCAGTCTCTGATGGTTGAATTAACTTCCTCTTTAATTGTGGTCAGACCCCACCCAACCTTAAGAGGAATTTAATCTAAAGTGGGAAATTCCATTGTGATCTACACAGGTCTGAGAGGGGATAAATTCTCTTGACTAAATTGCCCAAGGTTGGGAGTGAGTTGGAAGTAAAAGACTGATCAAAGTTACATTCCTCCAGCCCCTCATTAATTGTTAACCAACCACAGTTGATTGCCATCTTCAGGAATACTCATTCTTCCAAGGGCATATAAACTGTGAGCCCACCACCATGATTGGTCTTTAGCTTTCTAGAGTATCACTGACCCTTTTATTAATAAAATGCTGGCATTATTAATAAAATGATTAATTACCCAGAAATTATACCTCTCGAACTTTTTAAACATCATATCCCCATGTCGACTGTGTTCAGCCAAATTGGACTTCTTACTGGTTCTCCCACATCTGGATCTTTGCATTCTCTGTCCCTCATGACCTATTCATCTTGGTCTTTCAGAATTCCTGGTTTCCCTCAAAACCTCACTTAACAAATCCAAGTTTTAGAACTTAGAATGCCTACTATGTGAAGCTTCAAGTAGAAAAATTAATATTTAACAGCAATGAAGAACATATCGACTCACTGACCCAACTCACTCCCTTCATCAGCATCTTTTATTATTGTATGTTTGCCCTTTGTTGCTAAAGAAGACCATGCCACCAGAGAAATAATGACATGACTTGCACTTGACCCTGTTTTGAGTGAGGGAGGGCTGTGCAGGTCACCAGACTCAATTCTCTTCCAGAGCTATCCAAATTATATTCATCAGGATGACTGGAGATGACCCAGGATGAGGCAATTGGGGTTAAATGACTTGCCCAAGGTCACACAGCTAGTGAGTGTCAAGTGTCTGAGGTGAGATATGAACCCAGGTCCTTCTGACTCCTGCACTGGTGCTCTCTCCACTGCACCACTTAGCTGCCCATCTGTTGTTATTAGACTCTAAGAATGTAACATGTAAGCTTCTTAAGGGCAGGAAGCACTACTCTTATTTTTGTTTTCCTATCCTTAGCATTTTGCACAGTGCTTAAGGCTCTCTTCTGGACCCTCCTGGCTTCTAAGTGATTATCAATAGTAACTGTTGCTGTTTCCTTCCCTGCCTGTGGTCTTTCTTTTCTTTGCCTCATTAAAGGGGCCATGCCCTGGCTACTTCTTAAATGGGCCTATTCAATGAATGGGCATTACCTTACCCATTACAGGTACAAGTGAATACCTGTGAAGACCTTGGCCTAAAGGGCCCAAGGTTTCCCAGTGCATCCTGGGTCATCTCCAGGCATTCTAATGAATATCAGGTCCCTGGATTCAGATGGCTCTGGAGGAGAAGTGAGGCTGGTAACCTGCACAGCCCTCCCTCACTCAAAACAAAGTCAAGTGCAAGTCAAGTCATCATTTCTCTGATATCATGGTCTTCTTCAGCAACGAAGGACGAACACAAGCACATAGCAGGTAATTAGTAAATGTTTGTTGACTCACTTCATACAAATCTTCTCATGCTTCTTTGAATTCTTCAAGTTCATTATTTCTTAATGGTACCATGGTTTTCCATTACTTTCATGTACCACAGTTGGCTTCACCATTCCTAATCAGTCTATTCCACTATTTGGCCAACTTGAATTATTAGGATTTTTTTCCTGAAATTGAGCCTAAATTTTCCACCTTGCAAATTCTGCTCATTACTCTGAGTTCTTGTTGGACCTATAGTAAGTCATTTCTCTCTTCCATGGGTTTTTTTGTTGTTGTTTAGTCCTTTCAGTCATGTCTGACTTTTCATGACCCCATTTGGGATTTCCTTGGCAGAAATACCGGAGTAGTTTGCCATTTCCTTTCCCAGCTCATCTTATAGATCAGGAAACTAAGATAAACAGGGTAAGCGACTTACCCAGGGTCACACAGCTAATTAGTGTCTGAAGCTGAATTTGAACTCAGGTCTTCCTGATTCCAGGCCTGGCAGTCTAGCCACCATGCTACTTAGCTGCCTCTTCCATGGGATAGTCCCTCAGTGCTAATGACAACAACAGCAGCAATTAGCATTTATTTAACTCTCTAAGACTTGCAAAGTCATTTACAAATATTACCTAATTTTACCTTCTTAACAATCCTGGGAGGTAGGCACTTTTATTATCCCCATTTTACAGGTGAGGAAATTGAGGCAGAGATTAAATGACTTGCCCAGGATCCCGCAAGGCCAAATCTGAATGTGAGTCTTCCTAACTCCATTTCTAGCACTCTATCCACTGTGTCACCTAAATGCCTTCAAATAAGGTTGAGTACAGAGCCTAGAAGTGCAGGACAGGAGTCATCTACTCTATTCCTCCCCTCTTGTAGCATTGCTAAGTGATTTCACTAAATCTCTTCTCCAATCTAAACATCTCTAGTTCCTTCTCCCAAGCTTCAGATGGAGGGAAACCAAGGCAGTTTGCCATCCTTTCCGCTGGATACTCTTCAGCTTGTCAATGACTCTCTTGAAATGGAGGACCCAGAACTGAACATGAGATTCCAAATATGGTCAGACCAAGCAGAATCCAGTGAACTATCACCTCCCAATGGAAAGATCATCTAAGTGCTACACCGCTACCTCACCCCCCCCCCCACTAAAATATTCGAAGACCTAGAACAAATGCCTCTCCTCCCCACCCCCCAATACATTGGGTAGATTCTCTATGATAGATAAATGGAAGGGCATAAACAATGAATCACACAGATGGATGAAAAAGTCATGATGGCTCACTGTCTATACCAGTGGAGAAAATGTCCATATAAGTGAGAGTTAGAGCTTCTAGAAAGAATTAAAATAAGAAATGCCGAGCATGCTAGGTATACTCAACTAAAATGGGAAGGTTTAATTATAAGGAGGCAGCATGGTATGAATGTTGGTTTTTAGAGTCAGGACAACTGGGATCAAATACCAGTTTTGACATTTACTACCCCTGTAGCCCTGGGCAAGTCATTTTGTTCCTGTAAGTCTCAATTTCCTTATCTGTAAGATGGGGATAAGACACATACTACCTACGTTACAGGGCTGTTGTGAGTTCTTTGTAAACCTTAAAAACCACTACTATAGTAATGGGAGTTATTATTATCTTTGGCCTAGTTTGCACCCCTAGCAGCCTGAACAGGGTTCCAGGCCAAAAGTCCCAAATTTACAGGGCCTCTATCTAGCATGTAAAATTCTATCTTCCCAAATACCTTTCCTTTCTTGGCCATTTGGGTTAGCAGACAATGAACTCATCCAAGCTAACTATAGCAACACCCCCCTAACCCAGGAAGCAGATGGCCAGAAGCCTGAGCGGGCAGTGTACCCAAAAGTAACCCAAAGAGCCTCCAACAGGGAGAATTGATGAAAATAGCCCTCAGGGAGAGACAGGAGACTCTCCCAAAAGGAGGGTACTATTATGAGCTGTCAACAGTATTAAAAGATACAACCCACTATATTCCCTCCAGCACCAAAGTTATGGACCAGACACCAAGTGGCAGACCATGGAGATATCAAGATGGGAACAGAATGAAGAAATAAAGGAAAAAGAAGCAGATTATTTTTTTTTAAAAAGATGAGAGAATAGTGAACATATAAATGATGTACAATAAAAACAATAACAAATACTAGAACCAGAATCAGAGGCCTGGGGTCAGTCATTCTGGGGGGAGTTGGAAGAGAAATCAAGGATCTTCTAATCCAAACTATGCTGAGCAAGAACATACTCAACCTCGTTACACCTTGGGACAATTATAATGTCTAGGAAGTGTTTTCCTTATATCAAGCCAAAATCTGCCTCTATGTAATTTTCACCTTCAGCTTCTATGTCTTGGCTCCTCTGGAACCAAGGAAAACAAATCTAAAGACTTTTCCACATAGCTCTTCAAATATCTGCAGACTGCTTCCACAGCACCTCTCCCCTCAAAGTATTCTCTTCATTTTAAAATTTTAATATAATTTCTAAAAATTATTCATTTATTTATTAAGTATAGAAACATTTTTATTCTTTATTTTTCAGTTCCAAAATCTCTCCCTCTCCTTATCCCCTCCCCCACTCAATGAGAAGGCAAGAAAAACAAAACCTATTATAAATATGTATTGTCATGTAAAATAAATGTCCACATCAACCATGTTTCAGAAAGAAAGGAGAGAAAGAAAGAAAGGAAGGAAGGAAGGAAGGAAGGAAGGAAGGAAGGAAGGAAGGAAGGAAGGAAGGAAGGAAGGGAGGGAGGAAGAAAGGAAGGAAGGAAGGAAGGAAGGAAGGAAGGAAGGAAGGAAGGAAGGAAGGAAGGAAGGAAGGAAAGAAGGAGGGAGGGAAGGAGGAAAGAAGGAAGGAAGGAAGGAAAGAAGGAAAGAAGGAAAAGAAGGAGAAAGGGAGAGAAAGGACATGGAAAAAGGGAGAAAAGGAGGAAAAGAAGGAGAGAAGAATGCGAGAAGGGAGAAAGGATGAAAGAGAAAGAGAAAATGCTTCAATCTATACTCTGAGTCCATCAGTTCTCTATCTGAGGTAGATAGCATGTGTCATAATGATTTTTGAGGGAAAAAATTTGGAACTTTCCACAAATCTTTGTGTCATTTTATGCTAATCTTCTCTGTCCCATTCCAGTTTTAGTGTATGTGCTGCCAGGATAGATAGATAGATAGATAGATAGATAGATAGATAGATAGATAGATAGATAGATAGATAGATAGACAGACAGACAGATAGATTCTTTAGGTTAAGCATTCCCATGGCCCTCAATTTTCCCTTCTGTTAAGTGTGTTATAGGTTAAGTCCCTCCTGGCCCACTAACTAGGGAGTGTAGCACTTAATTTCAGGTACAGCTATGCTAAAGACATGCTGACAACTACTGTACAGCACTTTTGGATGGAGGTAGGAAAACACCGACTGAAATCCAGGGGCAAATGGGATCTAATAGAGTAAATACTGTCTAGCAGCTTGATCTGATAGTGTATCTAAAAGCAGTCAAATAACCCAGAAACCATCTTATTAAACAGACTCAAAACTTTCTCTAGTGAAATACAAAGGGAGGGACTTTTAGAAAATCATGCTAATTTCAAAAAAAAGAAGTTGCAATTTGTACAGGACTTGAAAAGGGTGAGTCTAGGAAAACATCAGTGGATCACTACATTATTGCTTCATTCATGCCATGTGATATCAAGCTTTGGAAAGAATAGTTGATCAAATTCTTTGCATATTTTGGGTCAGTCACTCAGATAAGCATCACTGCACCTGTATGGAGTTCATTTAGAATTTGCTTTCCAGTTTGTTTGTTTGTTTTTCAGTGAAAAATTGTTACTCATAAGTACACCCAATTCTAGATCTCAAGTAATCTACCTGATACACAACTGCACACACTTTAAATCCAGTCAGATGATTTCTTGATCACCGATATTATACACCAAAAGGACACATTAGTCAATACGTCAAACATTTATTAAATGCTTCTTATCTTTTAGTTAACATGAAAGATTATAGAGGAGCCTAGTCACCCTACATATAATAATAACAGCTAGCATTTACAGAATACTTTAAGGTTTGCAAAGCCTTTTGCCTGTACTATCTCACTTGGTCCTCACACCAACCCCATGAGGTGGGTTTTATGATTATTCTCGTTTTACAATGAGAAAGCTGAGCCTGAGAGAGGTTTAAGTGACTTGCCCAGCAGGCAACTGTCTGAGGCAGGATTTAAATTCAGGCGTTCCTGATTCCAAATCCAGTGCCCTTACCTACCATGCCAACTCCAGCAAAGAGAAATAGATCAAACAATGATCAAGTAATTCAAAGAGAAACAACAGATATCTATATCCTCTATCTAGCCCAGGATGGTACAAAAAGACAACCAAAATTCTGGAGGCTCTGGGAGAGGTCTCCTACCAGATAAACCAGCACAAGCTCAGGTAACATGGAGCTTTAACCTCCCACAGTTGCGATCAAGGATATTCTAGGGCAGGAGTACTTAACTTGGGGTCTGTGAACTTATTTTTAAAATATTTTGATAACTATATATGTATAATTACAAAACCTAGGCAAAGGTAATGATCCTTCAGTTCTGCCAGCCACACAGCTCTTCAGGTATCCATTCAGTCCCCTGAAAGACAAAGCATGAAAGTTAAGGGAAAATTAGCTCTGGATACAATAATAAGCTTAGTCTGAGTGGTCACACAGGATAGAGCTAGGCCTGGTTCATACTAAAGGTCTTTAGAGCTTTCTTCCAAATTCAATCATCAAAGGCAACAAAGTCCAGACACCTTTCATATTATACACCAATCAAGATGCCCTGGAGGTCGTTGGAATCCCTTTGGTGGCAGAATTCTAATCCTTTCTGTCTGCCTCTGGGAGAAAGGCCAGGTCTGTGATGAAACTGCCAAGGACACCCTCCAACCCAAGGTTCTCGGGATTATTCTTGGGCCAGTTCCACTGCCACCATTCAACAAGTCGAGGGGTTTTTTCTCTCTAGACCATGACCTTGGGTCCACAGTCTGGCGCTTTTCTTATCTTTCATGATTCCTAGTGGTCGCAAATCATCTAACTAAAAGTCTCCCAGGCAGCTGTTCAGAGTTACTTGAATCTAAATTTATTATTTAAATCTAAGTGTATTTACATGTGTATTATACATGTTACACATTTACTTTAAGCCATCTTAATTTTAGCATGAAGAACTTGGGGGAGTCAGGTTTTCTGCACATATCTCAGTTTTTTCCGATTCCAGGCTCTTAATTGACATAATAGGGAAGCCACTGGGTTTGGATTTTTATTGGGTTTGGAGCCAAAGTATTCCAAAGAGGTTTTCTGGGTGGTTGTTGGGACAGTAGGGACAGGTTGGGAGTCATTCTGGTAACCTAGGCCTGCATGCATCCACCTGGGCCCTGAGAATTGACTAGTATTTAACCTTAGATTGGAGAAAACCTGCTACAGAGTAAACACTATCTGAGCTCAAACCCCAAGTCCACTTGACAGTCAGTCAGTCAATGAGAATCTAGTAACCCCACTCTATGCCAGGTACTGTACTAAACATGGCAATACTAAAAAAGAAATAAAGAAAAAAGTCTCTGCTCTAGAGATTTCCTAAATTAAGCACAAAAAAAGCAACATTATAGTATTTTGATTTAATTTAAATCAGCTGAAAAGGAAACCCCAGGATTCTGCAATATATGAGCTGTATTCTATTCAATTCAATTAGACCAGAATTTATTAAGCACTTACTGTGCAAAATTTGGGGCACCTAGGTCGTCAGTAAAGAAAGCACTTGGCTTGGAATCAGGAAGACTCATCTTCATGAGTTTAAATCTGACCTCAGACACTTACCAGCTGTTTGACCCTAGGCAAGTCACTTAACCCTGTTTGCCTCAGTTTCCTCATCTGTAAAATGAACTGGAGAAGGAAATGGCAAACCACTCCAGTGTCTCTCCCAAGAAAACCCCGAAATGGCATCACAAAGAGTCACATGACCAAAAAATAACCAAAAAAGGCAAAATTTAAAAAAAATTTTAAGCATACAACTTATAGTCCCTGCCTTCAAGGAACTCAGATTTTGTCTAATAGAACTTAGCTTGACTGATTAATGAGGCATTTGTTTCTGCCACTAAAATTTACTAAAGGTGGAAGAGGGGAGGTAAGTAAGTAAAATACACCAAGATACAGCAGTTTCCAGTAAAGCCAGGCCATTGCTAAAAGGTACACCAAGATTTCCTTTCCAGTCACTGTCTGGGGGTACTGGTGCTCCTGTATTTTCTAGATCCTGCTCATCACTGTACCCAACTGGATGAAACGGAACCTTGAAGAGACCAGCAGTCTCAGCTATCCCATATCAAAAGGCATAGTCATTAGCTAGACAACTTGGAGTAACAGGGTCCCCTGAACCACTGACGCTTAGCACATTTCCCATTGGTCTTCACCTCCTAGAAGGCCCCCGGACAGGGCTCTGCTCCAGGGACAGAGTAATTGGCAGGGTCTAAAGAGAAGATAATTCCTTTGGCTCTTGCTGGCTGAGTATTTTTAACCTTATTTCCTCTGAAAAGTTTTGTCTAATAATGACTGCCTTTCCAGAACTATTGATTTGACTGTGAGCCTATTTAAACCCCAACACCCTCTCCCCAGCTCCCAGTTTTAACAAAAGTCCTAGTTTACATAAAGCAGACTCTGAGAACCAGTTCCCTGGGGATAGGGCTGGGAAAAGACAATGTAAGAAGTCATGGCAACCTGGGGCCTTCCCCCCCACCTCTCTCCCCTTTTCTGCTCTTCTTTCTTTCTCTCTCTTCCTCTTTCTCCCTCTCCTTTCTCCCCCCTTTCTTCCTCTGTCTCTCCGTCTCTGTTTCTCTCTCTTTCCCTCTCTCTCTCTTCCTCTCTCTCTCTCTCCCTCTGTCTCTCTCTCTCTCTGTATTGCTTTTTTAAAAATGATCCCATTGCCAACAAACCATAACGATGCTTTACTGTTTCAATTCCTTGAACCCAGAACCTAGAAAACTTTGAATCCTGATTCTTTCATTTCCCACTTATAAGACCTTAAGCAAGTCACTCAGTTCTGAGCCTCTGTTTCCACATCTGCAAAATGAGACAGTTGGACTTCATGACTTCTGTGGATCCTTTCCAGCTCTGAATCTATGATGCTGTGGAGGGCATTCAGATTCTCAGATGGATTGGTGATCTCACTGATTAATATCTATGGCCACTCAGCTTTCCCTAGTCATGGTGTACAGCTCTTATCTACATCTTTTCCTAAGTTGGCCACAAAGGCTAGGGACCTTTCTCTGAAACCTTAACGTCTTAAAGCAGGCTTCAGAAAGTTAAGAAAACCAATAGACCAGTACTGAAAACACAAAACATGTAACAGGACAATAAAGCAAGCCAGTTTTATTGGAAGAACATAATTTTAAAATGAAGGGAAAATGGTAGAAATAGGTCAGGTCCAACAAACCTCCAGATGGAGTTAGGCACCGAAACCTAGGACCCTGGAGGGAATGAAGCACCTTCTCTCCAAACCAATGAAGTCTGATAGGCTTTTATGGGATTCTTATCTATGTCCTGCGGGATTAAGCATTGGTGAAAGAAACCAAGGAACCTGGATCTGTGGGCTGGTGCTCATCATGCTAGTGGGAGAAGAGAAGATTCTTAAAGAATTAATATTCAAACTCCCCTCAGGAAAGGGGCTTCTGGTCATTACTGCCGCTCTTAGTCTAACAAGATGACTCAGTTTCCCTATCAGGGTTTTTGAGCTTCCTTGAGCTTCTCTATTTATTGGAATAAGGAGACTCTTAGGGTCACTACACTTGTGGATAGTAGTAGAATACACCCACAGTCCATCAATCATCCCTCATTCTTGCTGTGATCCTTTTCAATCATACCATTTCCTCATGGTATCTTTTACTATGGCTCTCCATTAGAGTCACTTGTTTGTTCTGTGTTTCTGCCTGCTCCCATCTGCCATGTGCCTCTCCATCACCTCTGCATGACATTCCTTTTGTATTTTTCAGAGACTATGCTTTTTTATATCTCACAGTCATAGTAGCAAGATGTTGACATAGGTCTTTGCTTCTGGAGAAAGTTGGGGGTAATTAAAGGAGCTTTGCACTTTCCAAAAAGCAAGATAATCTGCAGTCTTCTTGTTTAATTCAGAGCCTAACTTGTTGTCCACTAATTCTGTCTGTTCAGGCTATCAAATATATCTACAAGTCAAAAATATCCACAAAATTCCCTTCATCTTTTGATTTAGTAATCCCATCAAAAAAGAAAATGAATTTAAATTGGCATGGCCTGTGTTTGATTAAACCATGATGGTCTAGTCCCTGCTTTCTTTTCTAGCATTCACCAGCCATCTCTTTAACGACCCACCCTAGAATTTTCCCAGGAAGCAAAAATCAAACTCACTGACCCACAGTTTGCACATTTTGCTATTTTATCTTCAGCCCAACATTTGCTCTCCTCCAATCTTGTGGTGCTGCGCCTGATTTCTGTAGCCTTTTAAGTATCAATGACTGTTTTTCATGTACTGGTCTTTTTGCTGTTTCTCTGACCTCCCTGCCTTTGCTTCATCCATTCTGTCCCCAATTTCTATAATGTCCTTCCTCCTCACATTCACTTTTTAGAATCCCTAGTTTTCTTCAAAGCTCCCTTCAAGTGCCATCTTCAATGTGAAGTCTTTCCTGATCCCTACCCCTACCCAAATGCTAGTACCTGCCCCTTCTCCCCCCCAAAGCTACTTTTCATTTATTTTACAAAAGTACATGTACATGTAACAGCTAGGTAACACAGTGGATATAGCATCAGACCTAGAATCAGGAAGACCTGAGTTCAAATCTGGTCCCAGACACTTACTAGCTGTGTGACCCTGGGCAAGCCACTTAACTCTGTTTACCTCAATTTCCTCATCTGTAAAATGAGTTGGAGTAGGAAATGGCAAACCATTCCAGTATCTTTACCAAGAAAACCCCAAATGGGAACATGAAGAGTTGGACATGACTGAACAAAACAACAGCAATGTGTATATATTGTGCCCCCCCAATAGAATATAAGGCCTTTAAGTCCTTACACTGCTCCCTTTGGGTGCAGCATTTCTGCTGGGTGGGCCACTCAAGAGGGTTCCCAGAGTTTTCTCCTTTCTGGAGTCCACAATTAATTCTTATCTGCTCTGGGGGGCCATGATTCTTCAACCTACTTCCTTCTTCCAGTGATTGTCTCTTTGTAACTCTGTCTAGAATGCAAAAAAAAAGTTTTGCAAAATTAGTTAATGGGGGAAACTAAATCTGATGTTATAAGGCAACACCAAAGTAGTAAAGGGTGGGGAAGCTGTCTTTTCTTACATCATCTTTGGAGCCAAGTTTGGCCATTTAAATTTTGAACCATTCAATTTTTATTATTTTGTTGTTGTTTTTCCCACTTATATTATTGTCATATGGTTGTTAATACTTTACAATTTTTCTTTTGAGAACTGTTTGGTCATGTCTTTTAACCAAATCTACTCTTTGTTTAAAGGTCAGGCATTTCTAGCCTCCCACTGGCCCTGTGGGGCTCTGGGAATGGAAGGGAAGTCCTTGTGGCTGATGCAGGAACTCAAAAACCTCAGACACCAATCTGTCTCTTAGCCTCCCTACTCCCCCTTTCACTTTTTGCAGGAAACTTTTGAAGATAATCTTCCATACAATGAGTGGCCTGACTTTACACAGACAATTGGGCATGTAGTCCTCTGTATACACCTAATTCATGTATGATTCCCTCATCAGTAATGGGACATTTCTTTTGTGCTACTAGAAGGATGGGAATTTAAGAATGCTTCAAAGGACCAAGCTGCATCAATTGATACAGAGTATTGTTTTAATCAACATGACAAAGAAAACAGAGGTAGTAGGCTAAAAATGTTTTTTCAAAGTAAAATTATATTTTACAATTAGTGTGCCTATTTCTTCTAGTGTTAAAATACAATCAATTTCATCGTTGAGATGTTTCAGGGGCTCAGTCTACTAGCACCTGCAATTTATTTTCTCAAAGGAAAGATTCATGAAATGTAGGTAGGAGGATTTTATGCAATCTATCCTTCATTTTGTATTCTTGACCTATATTTTCAAGTATATTTCTGGCTCTTCTCACCTGTTTTCATCTTCGAGGTAAAGTCACCAAGTATCACAATTTTTGTTGATTTCATTGGGAGCGTCTCCTATGGTTCATCTTAGATTTTCTCTTCCTCTCTATCCTCTGAAACAAATGGTTCATGGGTACAATTGCTTTCTTGGGGGGGTCTTTTGGAAAATACTCAAGAGCACCACCCTTTTTCGTATTTTTAACTACATTTCAATATAATTATTTTTATAATTCGTTGTTATTTTATAAATTTAAAAACATTATCATGAGAAGAGATCCATAGGCTTCAATAGATTGCCAAAACGGTATGACACCTTAAAACAAGATTAAGAACCTCTGGCCTAGATGGCCTTATAATACTGACAAAATGAATTTGTTCCTGATGGGGTCCATCACAATTTTGTTCCTGAAGCGAGTAGGATGGCTCTAAAGGAGACAGTGATGGACAGGGGTCAGAGATCCCAGGTTCAAATCCCAGCTCTGATATTTATTACCTATTGATTACTGGCAAGTCACTTAATCTCTCTGATCTCTCAGTTCTTTATGTGGACTAGAACAGCACTTTTCAATAGTCTTGGTCTCCAGGAGCTTTTGCACTCTTAAAAAATTATTAAGAACCTCCAAAGAGCATTTGTTTATATCCATCAATATTTACTGCATTAGAAATGAGAATTAATAACATTTTTAAATATTTCAGTTAATTTTTAAATTGCCATAATAATCCTAATATAATAATGTTATTATTATGTAATGTTATTATACGTAATAATATAATAAGCACAATAATAACATAATATATTAATATAAATATCCTTTTTTATTAAAAAATAACTATTTTCAAAAACAAAAGTTTACATACTTTTGCAAATCTCTTTAATATTTGGCTTAATAAAAGTCAACTAGACTATTATATTGGCTTCTCTATTCAGTCTGTTGCAATTTTTTTTGGTTGAAGCCTGTGAAGGAAATCTGTCCTCATATAGGTATGTAGTTGGAGAAAGAAGTATTTGAATACCTAGGTAGCATCTTAATATTATTAAGAAAATAGTTTTGACTTGGCAACCCCACTCGAAGAGGCTCAGGACATCCAGGATCACACTTTGAGACCTTTTAGGCTAGTAGATTGGTAAAGACTCTTTTCTCTCTAAATCCCATGATCCAGTCAACAGAGGCTAATCTAAGGCTTTTATTGTTGTTTTTCAGTCGTCTGACTCTTTGTGACTCCATTTGAGGTTTTATTGGCAAAGATATTAGAGTGGTTTTGCCATTTCCTTCTCCAGCTCATTTGACAAACAGGGAAACTGATGCAAACAGAGTGAAGTGACTTGCTTAGGATCACACAGCTAATAAGTGTCTGAGGTCAAATTTGGACTCAGGTCTTCCTCACTCCAGGCCTAATACTCTATCCACTGTATCACCTAGCTGCATCTAAGTGAAATGCAAATGAGATAGAATAATGTGATCAAATTAACAAGGGGTTTGACATAGAACCCTATGTTAAGGATGCTGGGATCACATACGAATTATTCAAATACTACTACTAATAATGATAACTCATACCCATGTGATGTTTTAAGGCTTGTGAAGCATTTTCCTCATATAAAAGCCTTGTGAGGCAAGCACTGTGAGCATCATTATCTCTATTTTTACAGATTAAAAGACTGAGGTTCAAAGAGTGAGTCCTTTGCCCATGGTCATGTAGGCTGCTAAGTATTGGAGCTGGTATCCAGATCCAGGTCTCCTGGTTCCAAGTCCAATGCATTCTCCATTGTATCATATTATTTACCTGAGTCAGAGACTGCTTTAACAAGGCAAAAGACACTGAGTACATAAGCAAAAAAGAATATTTTCTGGAGGGCAAGAAGATCACTTGAGAGCAGGCTGCTCCAGTCTTTGATTCACTAATTAATTTTGCAGAAACGTTAGCATTTGAAATAGCATAGGAACCATTGGAGTTCATTCCAAGATACTGGAAATGGGAAGTTAGGGTATGAAAATATTGCTAAACTCTAATTAAAATGATGCCAAATGTGCCAGAAAACATAAATGAAGCAATGTAATACGCATTTTCAAATTTGTTTTTTACTGTAACTTGACTAGAACTGATCCTATGACCAGAATATGGAAACTTCAGGCCTACACAGACTTCTTTCTCTCCCTCTGTTAATCCCTCAGTATCAGGTGAAATCCCTGGGTTCCCATGATTGCTCCCTCACCAGTAGGTCTAGGTTCCACAAGGGCAGGAGTGTACTGGTAAATGTTTAATAACCAGCTTTCTAAACAGAAACATGTACCCATAATGTACTTTTAAGCATAATCTACATTATTAAGATTTTCTCTATCACTTTCTTAGGTTTAGATAATCAACAAAACAATAAATCAAGCCCTAATTTGTAGCATTTGTAGATTCCAAGGTGAAAAGTTCATATCAAAATATAACAGTCAGATGCCTTGAGGCAGTTTGTGCTTGACTCCAGCACACTTCTGCTTAAGGGGAAAATGATTTGATGAAGAAGGCAGTATTCACCGGCCTGCATCATGGGTGGATGTAGTTATTAAATGGATAAGGATACTTCCTCTTCCTTGGGTATACTCCCTTGATAGTGGTCAAACGAACTTCAGAGGCACATTTTCACACAGGAGCCAACTTTTCCTATTCTGAGGTCAATTCTCATCAGGGGCCATCACCCCCCAAACTAACCACTTGACCAGTTCCTTCTTACTACCCACAAACACAGAATAGAAGACCCCAGGATATCCATTATGAGCTCAGGACACACATTCCTCTTAGACCTGAGAAAGCAGATGCAGAGACACATCCAAGGGGGACAGTAGAGAAAGGGATCCCAGACATAGGCACAGCCATCTCTCCCACCCTCTGCCCTCACCAAGTGAAGTAGGACGTGTAACGCTCCCTGGTCCTCACAACATCCTCACTGGTGGTCCAGAGAGAATGTGATGGGAGCCAAACACACCTAGGGTTTAGATAAACCTTGAGCCTAGCAAACCAAACCACACAGGCTTTGTTAAGCAATGCTCTCTCTTCAGCCATGCCCAGGTTTTAACCCTCCACAGGGCCATATCTTCTTCCTTAATTGTCAAAACCTTCGACCTAGTTTTATTCTTTTGGTTTGGAGGTTTGATTTGGGGTGTTTTTTGCCTTTCTTTGTATCCTCAGCACTTGACAGTGCCTGGTACATAGTTAGCAATTAATAAATGCTTGTTAATTGAATGAAGATTCTAATTAATAGGTAGAAGGGGCAGGGTACATTCCTAGTATGGGAGGCAAAAGCCCAGAGATAGGAAATGGAATGCCATGTATGAGAAACCGCAATAAGACCAGTCTGGCTGGACAACCAAGAGTGTAAAGGCTATACTAAGGGAACAAAAGATGGAAAGAGTCCATGTTCTAGGAACTATGGAAAGATAGGCCCTGGAACAACTGTTGGTGTTGCTGTGAATTGGGGCAAAAATTGTAGAAAATGTTTTGTAATTGTTCAAGAAAAGTCATTAAATTTGTTTGACCTCAAGAACCCACTTCTCGTTGTTGTTCAGTCATATCCAACTCTTCTGTGATCCTATTCAGGGTTTTCTTCGCAAAGATACTAGAATGGTTTGCCATTTCCTCTCCAACTCATTTGACAGATGAGGAAACTGAGGCAAATGGGTGAAGTGATTTGCCAAGGCTCACACAGCTAGTAAGTGTCTGAGGCTAGATTTGAGCTTATGAAGATGAGTCTTTCTGATCCTAGGCTCAGTGCTCTATACACTTTGCCTGCCAGAGAACCCGCTAGTGGACTTTTAAGCTAAGAAGGCCAAAGACAAAAAGATCCTACATATAATTAAATTTCCCTTTCTGTGACAGCAAAATGTTAGAATCAAGGTGAGTGCCCATTGTTTGGGTAATGGCTAAACAAATTGTGGGATTCATGAAGGCAACAGGCTTTTACTATGAAAGAAAGAACAACAGTTTCTAATCCCTATCCTTAAATAAGTAGAAAGAAAACAGAGCCCAATGGACAAAGAGCTAGTCTCAAAGACAGAAAGATCTGGGTTCAAGTCCTATCGCTTACCCAGACTGCTTCAGCAACCCTGGACAAGTCACTTACTGTCAGTGCCCCCAGGGGAACTCTCCCTCCTGAACCAAAGGTTGCAGAGAAGAGACTGACTTGCACTGGTGAAGAGAATTCATTCACTTGGAGCTGCCTATCAGTGAAATCACAAGTCCAGTCTTCATTCCTATCCTAACCCGTAAAACAAGGTAGTACGAGTAAGCCACACCTCAATTTCCTTCTAACTCTAAGCCCTCTGAAGCCGTCTCCTCTGCCCAGAAAGGGTGTGATCAACCTTCACTGGTAGAGGAGCTCCCGAAAAGAATGAAATCATGTATCTTTTGAAGTGAGAGAGTAAGAAGTTACACACACACACACACACACACACACACACACACACACACACACACACCACCACCACCACCACCATCACCACCATCACCACCATCACCACCACCTTCCTCTAAAAGTCCACTGATTCTCTGAAAAGACCCGTATTCAAATCTTGCCTCTGCTGTTCACTCCCCATAGGATTTGGGACAAGTTACTTCCCCTGAGAGATGTCCTACCAGGGACTTATGAGCAAGTGTCAATGGGACTGGAAGGGATTTCTCAGTTACTTTCCAGTTTTGAAATTTTGTGATCCTGTAAAAAGATGCACTCCCAGCTTACAGAACACAAGAAGAAATTGAACTTGGCTAAATGTGGCTAATCAAGTCTGAGAGGAAAAATGAGCTGAACGTCAGAAGATAAAGGATTGTGGCTTTTCAAAATAAATCAGCGCTTGGATTGGGTTTGAAGAAATGTTAAAGTACCATAAAAAAAAAGTGAAAGGAGTCCTGGACAGAATACTCTGCATACCAAACCCAGAAGATTAGACATGTTGTAATCCCCCTGGCGATAATGAATGCAAATTTGGAGATGCATTTCTCCACTGGCTCTGCCTCTTTCCCCAATGTGCTTGAGTCAGAGAACAAGACAGCCCAAATGGATCATGGGATTGGAGCTGGAAGGAATGTCAGAGGTCATCTAGTCCAAGCTCCTTTTACAGATGAGGAAACTGAGGCTCAGAAGGTCACTTAGGTGGAATGTCAACTCACATCCTCTAATTACATAGCCCATGGTGTTCTTTCCAATGCACTACACTGCCTGGGGGAGCAAAGGGGTACATGACAGCAGGGTCAGTCATACATGTACAAATGTACATGCCATATTTGTGCATGTATGTAGTTTATATATAGTAAATATATATATGGTTTATATGCATATTACATATACATTTAAATCATGGAATTTCAGTTTGGAAAGGACTTCAGGGGTGACCTAGTCCCATCTGTACCTGAAAAAGAATCCCTTCCACCATATTCATAGTGAATGGTCATCCAGTTGCTGCTTGGATATCTCCAGTGTCAGGGAACTCATTACTTACCAAGATATTTCCTGACCCTTTTAAACAACTCTAATGGTTAGGAAGAACTAGAGCAGAAACTTATCTTTGCATGGCAACAGGAGATATGACAGAATCCCCAAAGTCTCAGAGATATTCTGAACTAACCCATTCCTGAAACATGAATATTGTCTACAACATCTCCATGTAGTGGTCAGCCAACTTCAGCTTGGATTTCCAGGGAGAAATCAAGGCAGCTGTGGATTATCCAGGAACCGGTTATCATTTAGGTGGATTATCCAAGCTTCCTTCTTCCTCCTGTGGCTGCTTTTGGACTATTCTGTGGTTTGTTGGTCGCTTTCTGGGAGCTGTGTTGCAAAGGAGAATAAAAAGGTAACAAATTAATCTGAGTCACTAAGCGTCATAGATTTAGAGCAGGGAGGGACCTTAGAGGTCATCCAGTCCAATCCCATCATGATACAAATGGGGAAACTGAGGCTCAGAGAGAGAGAAAAGGAGAGAAAGAGAGAAGTCACACAAAGTAAATGGTGGAACTGGAACATTGCACTAGTCACTTTGGCTCCCCCTCCAATGGACTTTTTATCATATTACATTGTCTCACTAGGACTGAAATTATCAGTGGCATCCTGTTGCCCCCCATCATCTGTCCTTTTCTGCCTCATCACTTTCTCCTTTCTCTATTGTTACACTCTCAACTTCTTATCTTCTTCATCTTTCTTTCTTCTCCCTTGTCTTGTGCTTTAAATCTATCAATGACTTTATCTAAGTGGGATTATCCAACTAGGTCATGCTTTTAATAGGTCTTTTAAATAGATTTTTATTGATGTCTTTTATTTTTACATTGTCCAGATATTTCCAGACAATCCTCCCTTTCCCCTCCCCACCCACTCAGGGAGCTAGCCTTTTTAATAAAAAAAAAATTTTAAGAAAAAATTCATCCAAATTATTCAATACACTAAAATATATATACATATATGAAATGTTCTACATCCAAAGATCTTATATCTTCAAAGGAACAGAGGGAGTTGTCTTCTTATATCTCTTCTTTGGGGTCAAACTTATACTTTATAATTGTGCAAAATTCATTTTTTACTGTCTTGTGGCTTTTTTTCATTTACTTTGTTGTAGTCACGGTATAGATGGCTTCTTACTTCACTCTGAGTTTGTGTAATTCTTCCATGTTTCTCTGTATTTATCATGTTCTTCAGACTTATAACATGATAATCTTCTATGACATTCATTATCACCATTTTGTTCAGCCATCCCCCCAGTCAATGGGCATCTACTTTTTTTTCCCAGGTCTTTGCTACTACAAAAAGTGTTGCTATAAATATTTCGGTGTATATGGAGCTTTTCTTTTTGTCAGTGACCTCCTTGGGGTATATGCCTTGCAGTGGGAATCTCTTGATCAAAGGGAATGGACCTTTTAGCTACTTTATCTACATAATGCCAAATTGCTTTCCAGAACAGTTGTACTATTTGACAGTTCCACCAGCAATGCATTAGTGTTCCTGTCTGTTTATAACTCTTCCATTGTGGGTCATATTTTCTAAATCTCTGACCATGTTTGTGTGTTGTATATCCACTGTGAGCTGTCTATATTATTCGAGTATGGTGATTCAAACTGGATTCAATTCTCCAATTGATGTTCCACTAGTGGGAGGTAGAGAGTAAATGATTTAAGGTGATCTTAAAGTTGAATTTACATCGTCATTTAAGGTTTTTAAAGTACTATCCCATTGAAAGCCAAGTAGAAGAATTTAGGCTTCGTGGAGTACAGAATATCCATTCTTACATTCACTCATGCATCAAATATTATAATAAATATAGGGGCATAATAGCCCCTATAACTTCTAGTCACTTTATCCAGTACCAGTGATTAAAAAACTAAACAAATGATACAGTCCCTACCCTCAAAGAGCATACTTCCCAGAGAGCCACTGAAGGTTTTTGATCAAGGTAATGACATCCTGAAGGTAAAAAGGGAGCTCTCTAGCTGGCATCTCTATCTGTGAAGACAGGCCTCTCCCTTTTGCCATTGAGGAGGCCCTCCAAGGATGTTTTCCCCAGTCCATCCCACTGACTGGCTCCAGCTTGTCCTCCAATAAGTTGACCCTGTGTTGTGGCTTTGGCATCAGTTTTGGAAACTAAGACTTTCAATTACTTTCTACCCTAGAGGATGTCAAAAAGGAATTATGTTCCACCAGCCACTTCTGAGCTCCCCACATTTCTGCTGCCTCTTCAGAGAAGGGATCAAAAGAATATTCACAATAGAAGAAGGGAAGTTGAGAAACTGGGAGGAAGGAAGAAGAAAGAAGGGTTTAGTAAAGAAAGATAGAGAAGATAGAGAAAAAGAGGAAGAGAGGAGAGGAGAGAAGAAGGAGAGGGGAGAGGAGGAAGAGGGAAGAAAGAGAGAAGGGAGAGAGAGAAATAATGAACAAATGCAAGAACCTCATTTATTTTAATCAACCAAAGTTTAGAATCAAATTACACATTCTTTTCTCCACATTTAAAAGCAAAAACAAAAAAGTAAAAACAAATTATACTTTATTATTTTTTGTTTATTCCCTATCCACTTTCAAAAGGATTTGAGAGGGCTTGCAAGATTCAATATAAGGCCAAAATAGGTCAATAAGGGATTCTGAACAGGACAAAGACCATCTAAAAGGTGCAGAGGAAGCAGACAGCAATGGGCACCTATGTGAGCTGACAGCCACAGCTGGCCACAGGATTTACCATCTTTGTTCTTGGACTGCCAAGGTCAAAGGGGAAATACATTGGGTTACTTTGTTTTCATTTTCTGACAAAAGAGAGCAAATTCATTTGGAAGTGAAGTTTGTTTGTATTATTTTTCTGGACTAAAATTCAGCCAGCATTTGTCACATGGGGCTAACAAATTATATTGTAGCTATAGAAAATAGTCAAAGGAGTATACCAGACAGAATGAAGGAGGGCACTACCCAATTGGATTGCATTCAAATTTATTAAAGATTTAATACATTAACTGATTCATAAAATCATATTGTTTTTATACCATGAAAGCTTTAACTTGCAAAATAGTGGAAACTCAGACTTAATAGAAGTATAGATTCATTGAAAATTAGAAATAAAAACTCAGAATTTGCAAATCAGAATTTTAGATCATTAGAATCATAGAATCAAATCAAGAATTTCAGAATCTTAGGTTCATAGGTTCTTGGAATCATAGAACCTGAGAGTCTTTGATTCATAGGATCTTTGGGTCACAGGATTTGGGACTGTAGAATTTTAGCTTGAATAATAGAATCTTTGATTCATAAAATTTTAGAAACAGGACCATAGAGTCATGGAATTTTAGAATTTTGGAATCATAGAATTAGAAAATCCAGAATCCTAGATTCTTTAGAATCTTAGGATCATGGAATCTTTGAACAGAGAAAATCAGAATCTTACGATCATAGAATTTTGAGAGTTGGAGGAACCCTTAGAGGTCATCTCACCTCACCTCCTACTTGATGCAGGAATCTTTTCTACAACATCCCTAAAAAGTGGTCACCTAGAATCTACTTGAATAATTTCCATTTGGAGACTTCAAAACCTCCCAAGGCACCACATTCTATTGTTAGATAGCTCTACTAGCTAAGTTCTTCCATACATTGGGCAGAAATCTCACTCCCCAAAACTTCCACTTTTTGATTTTGTTCACTGAAACAAAGTCTACTCTCTTTTCGTCAGATATTTGAAGACAACTATCCATTATATCAACCCTGAGCCTATTTTTCTCCAAGCTAATTGTTCCTAGTTCATTGAGAGAGAAGATTAAGATGGCTAAGGTCCCAAGAAACTAGGGGAACATCTACTTTGACAGAGCAAGAAAAAGAAAAGGATTTAGCTTATTGTACAGAAAAGATAGGAAAAGAACCAGGAGAATGTGATATTTTACAGAATTCAAGAGAGGAAAGAGTATCCAAAAGGAGGGAGGGGTCAACTGGGTCAGGTTCTGAAAAGAGGCCAAGGAGAAGATTCCAAGAAATGACCATTAAGTTTGGTGATTAATGATCCTTGAGAGAATAATTTTAGTAGAATTGTGACAGAATGTAAACCATTTGAAGGGAAGGACTGTGCCTGGTATATCATAGGTATTTAATAAAAGCTTTTTAATTTGTCAGGAATAATAATATCTAGTACTGGATGGGGAAAAGGTGGAAGACGATCTGGAAAAGCATTCTTCACAATTCTCCCCTTCACAAGAGTGAGAGAATCTTGCCTAAAAATCAAGATTTTTCTCCTTCCCCCAACCCCATCCAAGGAAGTAGTCACAAACTGAATATTAGGAAGGAAGCAATGCAGTCATTCAGTATTTGACCCATAGTAAGTACTTAATAAAGAGTCTGGTCTCAATCTTTTATCCCTCCCTAAGACATTTAGAGAGGAAGGGTCATCACCTAGGCAGGGTGGCTGGCGCTATGCCCCAAGGTGCTGAATTTAAAGGATATCAACAGTTCTATCCTTCTCTTTAAAAAAAAAACAAAAAACAGAAAAAAAGCACTTATTTATTACCTTCTTCAGTAAGAATAACTCATGTTAAAAGGGACACTGTCAGATGGTGGACTGGGACGAACTCTATCCCCACCCCTCAGAGGCAGCAGTCTCCTGCCAGTATTCTTGAGTCTCTGCCTCCCTCTCCCCTATGGGGCAATATCTTGCCTCATTCCCCAGCTGAGGACATACATCATGTCATTCCCCCCATAAGCTGTTTGTGACACTTTCCCAGTTACAGCTCTGGGGAGGGAACAGGCTTCTCTAGTTCCCATTTACAGTCATTTTTCTATCTGATGAGGCTTCAGAATGTGGGGCCTTAGACCAGCATCTCTCTGAGATACATCTGCATCTGTTATTCTTAGGCTCGAAGGTGAACAGCATCCACAACAAGGGCTTCCAGGGCTTCAAAGAGTGAAAGCTATGGGAAATGTGGACACTAGAGCAGGGTGTACTTGGAAGATAAACAGAATTATTGTCTCTACGTATGTCAGAGGGTAGGCTTTCTCTCCTCCACCCAAAGGCTTCCTTACTTTCCTAGAACTACAGAATATAATGGGAAAGAATCAAGAGATCCAAATTTAAAACAGAGTAGTACAGGAGGCTTTGGAGTCAGAAGACCTGAATTCAAATCTAAACTCTGTCTTTTACTCTTTGTGTGACTATGAGCAAGTCATTTTTCCTCCCTGAGTCTCAATCTCTTCATCTGAAAAATGAGGAGGTTAGACTAGATTGCCTCTAAGATCTATTCCAGTCAGAAGTCTACGTACGATCTTTTGCTTTATAAAATGGGTTTTATAAAATTTGCCTCACAAGGTTGCCATGGAGAAAAGCACTCTCTCTTAAAGTGCTATAGAAATGTGAGTTACACATGTGAGTTATTTTCCACTGGAGATGGCTGAGAGAGCCTGTCTAGACTGTGAGATTCAACACAGTCTGGGGGTGCTGGGACTGTTCTCTTCCCTGAAAGCTCATTTCAAAGTGAAAGAAACTACTTAATTGTATGGGCTTGGATTGCCAGAAGCTTTGTAAATCCTAAATGTGAGCCAGGTTCAACATGGGCTCAGTCAGTTTGTTTGTCATTCTGTTTCAGGTTCCTACCCACAAGGTGTTTCTAATCTAGTTGAGGAAATAAAACATCTAAATACACATGAAACAGAGGGTGGTACCATGGTGAAAAAAGCACTGGATTGAGAAAGCTAAACTCCTGGGTTCTAACCTTGGATTTGCCATTAATGAACTGTATGATCTTTGCCAGTTACTTCCCCTCTCTGCCAAGCTTGCTTTAATGATTTCAGGTTCTAAAAATGTAAGACTACAAGAACTAAATTGTGTGGTATCATCGAAAATGTGGAGATGAGTGGGGCAGAGCCAAGATGGTGGAGCAGAAGGACTGACCTGCTCTAGCTCTCCCCCCATAGCCTATAAAATACCTATAAAAATGACTTTAAACAAATTCTAGAGCAGCAGAAGCCACAAAATGACAGAGTGAAACAGATTTCCAGCCCAACACAGCCTGGAAGGCCAATAGGAAGGGTCTATCGCACCAGGCTCAGAGTGGGTCATGCAGCAGGGACAGTATTGGAGCAGGCTTCAGGGCACAGAATCATGGGTAGCAGCTGCAGTTCCCAGATTTCTCAACCCACAAACTCTAAAGACAGTTTTAAAGATCAGTGAGAAAGCTCTTTCTCCTGGGTGAGAGGGGAGCAAGATCTGGCCCCAGACCTGGCCCCAGGGCAGTGGCAGCCACTTTTGCAGCCCTCAGTCTAAAGACACTGGGGGAATCAAGCAGCTGATCTGGGTCTCAGTCCTGAGTGGTGGTCCTGGAGTGAGGAGGAGTACTGGCACTGGTATGGTGGAGTTGGTGGTGACTGTGGAGAGGGAACCCTACTTGAAGTTCCAGGGCAGAAAAGAGTGCTTGTGGTTGCTCACAGACCAAAGTGCAGGCCAGGAGAGGAGTAAACTCCTTTCCCTTGATTGTGTGATCTGGGAAGAACTGAGAACTTCTAAGTCCCTAAAGATATCTTAGAGAACAGCTACACAAAACTTCTGAAGCCTAGGGTAGCATACCCTACACTTGACAAAGGACTCAAATGTCAAGTAACCAGCTGGCAAAATGCCCCAAAAATGGGGGGGAAATAAGACTATAGAAGGTTATTTTCTATTGAACAGGTATTTTCTTCCATCCTTTCAAATAAGGAAGAACAAAGCATACCATCAGAGGAAGGCATAAAAGTCAAGGCTTCTACATCCAAAATCTCCAAAAAAATGCAATGGCTTCAGGCCATAGAAGAGTACAAAAAGGATTTTGAAAATCAAGTAAGAGAGGTGGAGGAAAAATTGGGAAGAGAAATGAGAGTGATGCAAGAAAATCATGAAAAGTGAGTTAACAGCTTGCTGAAGGAAACCCAAAAGATGTTGAAGAAAATAACACCTTTAAAAATAAACTAACTCAAATGGAAAAAGAGGTCCAAAAATCCAAAGAGGAGAAGAATGC